>NW_027150649.1:2116368-2505784 GCF_020800215.1 Phytophthora ramorum | reverse complement strand
GAGGTTGGGGAGGCTGCAGGACTCTTCACGGGCGTGCCAGGGGGGCCAGCGACGCTCACACGACGACGACGGCGCCGACGAGAGGAGAGCGACATACTGGAGCCGGAAGACATCATCTCGGTGGGTGGTAGGATGACGAACGCGTTCAAGCTGTTGTCGTCGTAGTTGCTGCGAGGCAAATTGGGCAATGAAATGCGCGGCGGTGCTGGCCAGCAACTGGTCGTGCACTCGTCTGCTGGATTATGCGGACGCAGAGGACGTCCGGTTTGCAGCAATCGCGCACATGTGCATGAAAGTATCGGGAGCGATTTGCTGCGTGATCATCGAATTCGGTCCTCGGGGTAATCCGAGTCCATCGCTCGATTAGCCTTGGCGTTGCAGAGAGAGAACTGGTGAGTCCTCGGACACTTCCCCAACTGGATTGTCTCGCGATCATGACAACGGCAAGAGGGGTATGATGACCGCCACTTCGCACGCTGCAGGACTTGAAGCCATCGTCTTCACTGGATCTCGAGGTGGTGGCAGGTCGGGCAGCGCAGCGTCTCGTTCAGCACGGGCACGATGCACTCGTCGTGGAACTGGTGGCCGCACTGCAGCACCGTCGCGTAGACGGAGGAGCGACGCCGACTGCCAGCGTTCACGGGTCTCACACTCTCACAGGCCACGGGGCCGTTGCAGACGCCACAGAGCGTGAGACCAGCGATCTCCCCACTGCAATTGGCGTCCGTCTCCTCCTCTTCGCTGCACAAACTCCCCAGACGCCGACTGCTGTTGGTTGTGGAGGCGGTCTCCGACTCGGAGTAGGACTCGACGATGTACTGCGCGATGGCGTCTCGGCCGTAGAGGAACTCGGCGAACTGTTTGGCCACGTCCGTCGTGGCCACACTGCACGAGTGGTTCTTCCGGTCCAAAAGGAACTCTAGTGTGGACGTCAGCAGCTCCAGCAGCTTCTCTCTGCGTGCTTCGACTGTCCTCGGGCTCGAGTTCCGCTGGAAAAGGTGCTTCTTGGGGAACTCGCCCGTCAGGAAGGAGAAGAGCCACGGACACCCGGCGCTGCAAAAGTGTCCGTGCTGCAGAGCCAGCGCCAGACGTTTGTACAGCGCCTCAAAGTCCTCAAAGGAGCGCGAGTAGCTCCACGAGCTGCTCGTGGGACTCTGTCGGTCGTTGGAACTCAAGCGACGTTGGACTTGCAACACGAAGAGCGGGCGCTTGTTGTCGCGCGCGCATTGCAGTGCCAGTTGCAGCGGTTCCAAGAGACCCACGTACGTCGGCAGCAGCGGACAAGCGGAAGTCGAGCGTCTACGAACGCGACGAGAACCGACCATCGTAGCTGGAAGATTGCAAACTGAACTGCCGAGCGACTTGCCGCGTCGCTTCATGCGCACACATTCCGCGAGGGTACATGGGTACAAATATCCGCTGAAGAATGGGTACATTTCCATGTTGGGGTTTGAAGGCAGTGCGACATGGGAGCCACGCTTGGCGTGTTCATTGTTGATCCAGCGCTGCACATACCTTTCCAGGTCAAGTCAACGCCACCCGTCGTAATCCAAGCAGCTCATGTCCCAAGCTTCATTACGCGCGATTATTCATTGTGATGATACCTGTTGTTGTAGTTGCCTATTGCTCGTGACCGAAGCTGCTGCCTTACTATAATAGTACACTCGTTCTCTTCTGACTTTATGCCTTGAGGCTGCTATGGGTGCGGCACACGACGTGTCGACTGTGGCAGGCGTCGCACTCTTGCTCCTCCTCCTGCTGCTCCTCCTCCTCCTCCGAGTCGCTCTCCGAGTCGAGCGAGTCGAGCGAGTCGCGCGTCACGGCGCTGAGCTCGGACGATGGCGATTCGGTGGCGCTGGCCTCCATGTCCTTCATGCCCTTGACTACAAAGCGGTTGAACTCGGCGGCCACGTCGTGCACGAGCACGCGGCACGTGTGGTTGCCGCGATTCACGAGCGACGCCTGCACGGTGGTGAGGCAGCGGATGAGCGTCTGCTGGCGGGCTGCCACCACTTTGGGGCACTTGTTACAGAAGAGTGACTTCTGTGGGAAGTAGTGCTTGAGCACCTTGTAGAGCCACTTGCACTCGGCGCCGCACGAGTGGCCCTGCTGCATGCGCTTCAAGAGCCGCTTCTGGAAGGCGCGGTACTCGTCGAAGGGCCGGTTGATGGTCCACGAGGCCGCGGGCTTCTGCGGCGCGGGGCTGTACGTCATCGTGAGCTGGTACTGTGGCTTGCCGCCGCTCGTGTCGGTCTGCAGCTCGAGCGTCAGGTGGTCCAGCCACGCCACGGCCTCGGGCACGGCCAGCGGACCCGCGCGCTTGAGGCTGGCAGCCGATCGTGGCGCTGCGCCGGAACAGCCGCTGCTGCTAGTGCTGGTGCTACTGGTGCTGCACGAGGAGTTCTCGATCGTGGAGCCTACCATCGGATGGTCTCGGAGTCGAAGTGACGTCTGTCCTGAGTTTGCTTTCGGCGCTGCAAGATCCTTTCCGCGCTTTTCTCGAGCGTTCCGTCGCGGCGAAGTTGCAGAATGACCAGTCCGGCATGTAGGTACAAAGTCGAAACGACTGACTGACTTGCCCTTTGTATGTCCAACAGAAATGATGTCAACTCGAGGCCTGTTTCGTTGCTGCCACGCCTCAGCAACATTCTCGCGGGCCACTCTAGCGGGCCTCGACCGCGTCAACATGGTTGGTCGTTACGGAACCGTTGGTGCTCCACTTGGCTGCGCGAGCGGACGACAAGTGCATGTGCTCGTCGACGACGGACTCGCCCCGATTTCCGACGCCGCCCTTCCTTTGGTCGCTCCTTTGGAGCAGCGACTCCGAATCTCTGGTCCCATCTTGTCTTCCGCTCGAGCAAGGCAACTTAGAACTTCGCGCTGTCGTCGGACATGAGACGATGCCAATTGCAGCATTGACAGCAGAGCTGGTGAAACAGCAGAGGCGTCCTCACTCGACTTGGGCTGAAAAATCCAGCCAGACTCCAGGCTGTGTGGGTATCTATCTACCAGCGGCCAGCCTCCCATGTGGTCGTAACGGACTTGCAGGGGGCAACGACTCGTTGCCAACGAGAGCACAATCCCGACGCATGATCGCGCCTTGCAATAGCGCCAGGAATCGCCACGTCAGCGGAAGCCTGCACGACACCCGATACCAAAATCCAGGCCTGACATGGTCTGTTGCATAAGTTACGTGTTTTCATAGCTTTAGGTGATGTGATGTTTGTCCTACACAGGCGAGCTCATGGCGCGCTCGAGGTCGAAATGCTCGATGATCGGCACCGGCCAGGCCGTCCACTGGTCCTCGTCGTACTTGTCTTCTTCTTCGAACTCGTCCGACGTGACGGACGACGTGAACGACGGCAAGGAGCCTGCGGGCGTCGCCATCTCCGAGCCCGCAGTCGGCGTGGCCGGCGGCGTCACAGCCGTGGAGCTCGTGCCGTCGTCTACCAGGAACGCGGCAAACTCCTGGCTCACCTCGTTCATCATGACCTTGCAGTTGCGGTTGCCGTGGTTCACAACGGATGCCTGCACGGTTGTGAGCAGTTGCAACAGCGCTTTGCGACGCTGCTCAATAACTGGCGGGTAGCGCGAACCGATCAGCGTCGGCTTGGGGAAGTGTTTCCTGACGGTGTTGTAGAGCCACCGGCACTCGGCCTTGCAGCTGTGCGTGGGCTGAAGCTGGTGCAGTAGACGCTTCTGAAACGCCTTGTACTGGTCGAACGAGCGCTGCAGGCTCCAGCTCGTAGCGGGGGAGTCGGCTGCCTGGTAGGTCACGCGGAGCTCGTACTTGGCCGAGCCGTGACGGGAGGTGGTGGTTGTCATCTCGAGCTTGAGGTCCTTGAGCCACGCCACCGATTCGGGCAGCGGCTTCACAGCCGGCGACGACCGCTTGCGCGATGCGAACGAGTTGTATGTTGGTTGGGGTGCTGGCATTGAGTTTGGCGGGGTCATCGCTCTGGTGCGGCGAGATTCGGAATGGCAGGTGTTGTCGGCTCGACTTCGGCTCGGCTCTCGCAGCCGATTTAACTGCTGGTGCCAATCGGACGACAACCGGTGGCTGCAGCTCCGGGGCGATTATGGACGCTCCGCACAATCTCCAACCCGGAGCCGTAAGCGCGGCTCAACTCGAATTTTCTCCGTGGTGTTCACGCCCAGGCGAGAACTTCAGCTGGATAGCCTGCAAATCCACCCACGCGTTTCTTGTGTTCAAGTCGGGCACGCGTTCCGGCGACGCACACACACTCCGTCTCGGAATTGTGCGTGGTGTCCACCGGCAGGGCAGCGCCCTTTGCACCCGACGACTGTACATACACGTTTCGTAATATATAAACTGGGGGCGCTATCATACCAGCCTGCATCCTTACGCGATTCATCATGAGCTCGACGTCATGCATCTTGAGTGCAGCCGGATGCTGTTTGTACCGCCTCAATAACCTGGCCAAGTGGTAAAGACAGCAAGTGTAGGTAACACGTTGAACCGAAGATCCACGCCACCAAATGGGATCACGGACATTGACGTGGGAGTATGTACATATAGTGAGATCACGTTTGTGGCGGTGGTACCCGCTGTGGAAAGTTTGTACGTGTTCATCGGCGCACTTCGATCGCTTGCCGGAACGTACATCAAAGCCTTCTCTTCATCTGGGGTTGGCTCGAACACTACAGAGATTCTGAAGTCTCGCAAATCTTCTTCCTAAACTACCGGGCAGACCAACGAGGCCTTGGGACACCGATACGGAATGAGCCGTTCGATCGCCGACGAGGAAAGTCGAGAAGGTGTTGAGCACGCCTCCCATGAGCACCTCGCATCCGTGGTTCCCGTGAGTCACTAGTGTCGACTGGATCATGGTCAGTGCTCGAAGCAATGCCACTCGCCGCCTCTCAGTCTTGAATGCACACGGGGTGAGCATGGTCTGAGTCTTGGGGAAGTGGTTCTTCACCACTGTATACAGCCACTTGCACTCGGCAGAGCAATTGTGTCCTGGCTGTAGCTCTCGTAGCAGGTCCTTCCGAAGCTTGGAGTACTCTCTAAATGGGCAGCTCTGCGTCCACGAAGCAGCTTCGACCGACAGCTGCGGCTTTGGGGTTTTACGTCGCACCACGAGCTCGAAGCGGACGTCCTGATGGGGGCTGTGGCTCATGCTCATGTCGATCGAAAGATCGCGTAGCCACACGACCGTCTCGGACTCGGCGAGAGGTGTGTGGAGCAGGGTCTTGAGGTTCATGGAGGACGCGGGAGATGCCTGGGATCCCGTGAGAAGAGGGCGGTGTAGCGTGGAGCATCGATCGAGAGGTATTTTAGATGTGATGAGGAGGCTCGATAGGAGCGAACACACGCGCTGTTCATTGCTGACCACCGGCAAAACTTTGAAAGTTTGCCATAGCGGATGACACGGCCAGTTTTCGTGCACGAACAAGCCAGGAATGGACTGACCTGCTCGCCTGCCGCCCTCAAGGGTATGGTGGACAGATCTCCATCAGCCGTGAGCGTGTGGAACGTCCACTGGTTGCTGCTAAAGCAGACGGCGGCACCACCATAAGCGCAGTCTGCTCAGCCCGAACGCGATCCCCGATTACGAGATGAGGATTCCAGCGTACGGAGCATTACTAGCAGCACCGGCATGAATTGCAGCATTTCATATTATAGTGATGTCCACGTAGCGTGCTGAGGCATCAGTCAAAGAAGGCCAAGCATCAACAGGTAGGCCACTTCAAGTGCAGTTGGATTCAATACTATCTTGGCCACGCGCCGCCATGATTGACCAGTCGTAAAATGACAGGAGACTCAAAGATGGCGCTCGGCTATTGTTGTTATTACGACTGAATGTTCTTCGCCTTCGCTCGCGCCGCGGTCTGTCCCAACGTCACGAGGCGGCGTGCTTGAGCCTCGACCAAGCACGAGGCTCATTCCTGCGCGCCTTTTGACCTCTGGCGCGCAATTCTCTGTCGACGCCGACTCGTTCCGGAGCGTAATTAATAGTTGGTCTTGCCCTGCTCTGTTGTCCCTGTAGCTGTTTGTGCTGTTTATATTGCGATCTGGTCGCTGCTTCACTGTCCGGAGTCGGACTTACAGTATCCTCGGCCGCTCCTGCCGTACAAGTCGTCGAAGGGCGAGACGTCCTCGCTGTACTCCTCGTCGTCGCTGCAGTCCGACATGAAGGACGCCGACGAGTCGCGTGTGCTCTGATCCGAGCTGCAACCGGACAGCGCCACGGCCACGTCGGGCAGCTTGGCGTTTTCGCCCAGGATGAAGGTGGCGAACTCCCTGCACACGCCCTGCACGAGCACGTTGCAGCCTTGGTTGCCGCGGTTCACGAGCGACGCCTGCAGCGTTCGCAGCACGCGGATGAGCGCCTGCCTCCTGGCTTCGGCCGTGCGGGGGGAGTTGGCCGTGAGCAGCTTGGGCTTGGGGAAGTGGTTCTTCACCACTGCGTGGAGCCACTTGCACTCGGCGGGGCACGCGTGGCCCGGTTGCAATCTACGCAGTAGCTGCTTGCGGAAACGGCGGTAGGCGTCGAAGGGCCGAGCCACCGCCCACACGAGTTCTGCGTCTTGGCAGCAGGGAGGCGTGTAGCTCGCCTGCACTTCGTACTGCACCTTGGCGCCCGTGCCCGAGACGGTCATGACGGTGCGCATCTTGAGCTCCAGGTGCTCCAGCCACGCTGTGGCCTCCGGCAGCTCCACCGACGCTGCGCGCTTGCGGTAGTAGCCCGAAAAGTTGATGATCGGCGTGCTGCACGCTGAAGAGATCCCCATTGCGGTCAACGGATCAATTGAGATAATGACCGTGGTCGGCCCCAGGTCGGACGAGTTATCCGCGACATTTTGGTGGGTGCCAGAACCTCGTCTTGATTGGTTGTTGAAGTGGGCGGTGCCACCGTCGAATTCTTCAGCAATCTTATTTCTAAAAGGCGCACCTTTCAAAAGATATTGTTGAAGTTGTTAAATAACACGGGCGTCGACAACCAACTGGTCGCGCGGCATGCCCGTACATGATGCAATGATACACGGCCACGAGCTACGACCGGTTCGCTGTGGTGTGTCGACAGAATCGCTTGGTCAGCCAGCCATTGCCTCTAGAGGTACCGTTTCCATTCTTGCTGAATTCGCTCCAGTACTTGCCGTAGGCAAGCCAAGTGAGATCCTGCTCCGTTGATCTTCTCAACATTTAATTATTGCTCGTGGTAGCGGCGTTGCGGAAGTGCCTTCTCCGACAGGTGTGGGGTTAACTCTGCAGCAGAAACTCGGAACAAATCCGCTGGGCTTTACACGGGCGTCGTGCTTGTGGTGGATCTGGTTTCTTGTTTCTACTCTTTCATTCTTCACCATTCATACGACAGCAGCAGCCTTCTCATGACTCGGGGGCATTTCCCAATAGAATCCACACCCATGAATCGCAGGTAGAAGAGATCTCACTACAAAATTATGTACGCGTTCCTATTATAGCTATGGATCGGCTAAGCTAAAAGGCACCGTTTTGAAAAGGATCGCACCTTTAGAAATTTGGTGCATCTTTTAGAAAATGCCCCTGAGGTATTGCCAAGCGCAAATTTGGTTTGCATTTTCTTGCCCGTTTGACTCCTACCGTTGCTCTAAGCATTTTTCATGTGGATTCAAGCGCCTACAATAAGTGGATCGCTTTGTTGATCGGTCTACATCCCTCTATCCATCTACTGTTTGCAACTGCACCGTGGTGGTGGGGAGGGGGGGGGCCCCTCGACGAGAAGTCATCGCTTAGGAACAGTTGACAGAGTTTGTAGTTTGAATGGCCCCGTCGTTGACTTGAGCAAATTGTGACAGCAGCGTCTGTTTGATGGCTGCGGTCCGCGTTGGGACAGATGGCCTGTACAGTTCTTCACCTGATCTCTCTGCTCAATATTTGCTCGCTTTACTTTTGAATCGCCTGCTTGTTTTTGCTTTACATTATCATTCGGATCGATATATATAACATGACGTTGTGATTTACGCTTCCTGGGCTAGCTGGGGAGGTTACGGTAGTTTACTGGCACAGTGGGCACTTGACCCCCTCGTCGAGCCGGGGCAGCACGCACAGGTCGTGGAATTGGTGGCCGCACTCGAACGTGGCTGTGGTGCAGTAGCACGTGACGTCCTCCACTGAGTCGAGGCTGAGTCCGCAAAGACCGCATGCCAGGTCGGCGAAGTCGTCATCGAACTCGTAGTCTAGCACCAGGTTCTCTTCGTCCGAGGTGAATGACACCATGGACGACGTGATCTCATCCTCCGCGCTCTCGTCCGGAGACGTCGTGGACTCGGTCGCGCCAGAGGTTGAGTTGATGTGCTTGAGCTTGAGCACTGCATGGTCCTTGCAGTCGCCCAACAGGAAGGCGGCGAACTCCTTGCTCACTTGGTCGCGGAGGATGGAGCAGCCCACGTTGCCGTGGTTGACCAGCGACGCCTTAACAGTCGACACGAGCCGCAGCAGCGACAGCCGCCGGCTCTCAACTGTGCTAGGGCAGTTCTTGCAGAAGAGCGAGGCCTTGGGGAAGTGGTTCTTGACCACGTTCACGAGCCACTTGCACTCGGCGTTGCACTTGTGTCCGGGTCGAAGCGTCTTGACAAGCCGCCGCTGCAGCGCCCTGTACTCGTCGAAGGTGCGCGACAAAGTCCACGAGGTGGCGCGCTGGTTTTTTGCTGGCTGGTACGTGAGCTGCAGCTTGTATAGTGTGTTGTTGCGCTTGACGAGGCTCAGCTTCTTGTTGGCGGCTGTGCTCATGTCCATCGAGAGGTGCTCCATCCACGCCACGCTCTCGGGGAGCGCCAGCGGCTTGGCGCGCTTGAGGCTGCCGGCCTTCATTGGGGTTGCATGCATTTGGAAGTGAGCTCTAGGCAGAGAGTTTCGTTATGGCCACCTCTTTCGGATCTGCGAGCAAACGACCAACACTCATACGCGAAAATTTCGTAATCCCATATTTTGGCCAATCACGGAGAGGCACATCCTATTTACGGACCAATCACGGCGCGGCACGACTTTCCTACCTTGCCCATGATTATTCGACACCGCTAGATGACGCCGGAGCCAGTCAGTGCCGTTTGAGTGCTGTTTTGGCCGGCCAGTCGACGGAGAACTGGGGCGCTGAGACGCAAAATCGCCGTCGCTGTCTGTGCCAGTTTGCCATGCTCGTGCAGCGTGTCCCCATAATCACGGAGGCTGCAGTTTGCAGAACCACTCAATTGCGCCGTGATGCCGGCGCGATTTGCTGTATTATTTGATCTAGTCGCTCTAAGGTCCATTGTCAATGGAGCTGGCCGCAAGACGCGCAGACTGCTCCAATTGAGTCGTCTGCGGCCCCAAGACTTGCCCCAAGTCGGTCGGTGGACTTGATGTCCTGGGCAAGATCAATGACGCGAAACCAGTGTATGCCACCCAAATTGATGGTTGCCGTCTGTTTACGCGTCGAGCGTTTCATATGTCGGCTGGATCTGCCAATCGCAGAATATGGACCTGTAAACCCTGCAACACATAGTAAACTGTTAGATACGATGGTATTGAAGTTTTATTGCATCGCAATATGAACTTCATAAACTGATATCCTGTCTACCTCGGCGATGTAGCAGTAGCTTCCATCGATCCTAGCGCATCCCCCTTCCGGGAAAAGCTACACTTTTGGCAACGGCTCCTCATTTATCGATCCGCCCCATGCTGCGCAAGTCTCGCGTCGCCTGCATCTCCGTCCACCTCCTTTCCTGACCCCTCGCCATGGCGCTCTCCACCTCCCCCGGCGCTCGCGTCTACGTGCCGCTGTCCGTGGCCTGGCTCGAGCAGCTCGTCTTCAGTTTCTCGGCCCACAGGTTCAAGCGCGACGTGCGCTACGTGCTCTCGGCCGAGCATCTGCCCTCGGGCCGCCGCTGGTCTGTCGACTATTCCTTCGACGACTGTCGCGTGTTCCAGCGGCAACTGGCACGTGCGCTGTGTGTGGGCCACCGCTGCGACGCACCGTGTCCGTGGCTCTACAGCTTCGTGACCAGCTACTTCCCCAAGCCGCGCCTCTTACACTCGGCCTCGTCCGAGCGGCTCGTCCAGAAGCGCTGCGACGCGCTCGTGGCCTACATCAAGACGCTGCAGAGTGTGCTGCTAAGTCGTGCCAGTCACTCGTGTCGCGTCCTCACGGGCCGCGTGGCCGACGTGCTGCTGGACTTTGTGTGCGGCAGCGAAATACGGCAGTTCCCCGTCAAGCAGTGGGCTTTCGCAGGACAGCAGCACCGCGCCAGAGGCTCCATCCACTCGCTCACGTCCACGTCCGAGGACGAGGACATGACGAGCTCAGGATGCAGCTTGACTAGCCTCACGTCGGCGTCCTCGTACGTGGATACAAACTCCACGACGGCGTCCGAGACCGAAATCCAAGCGCCACTCGCTAAGACGACGTGTACATTGTGCGACGAAGTAATGCAGGGCGGTGACGGACGGTATTATTACACGACACGATTGCCTTGCAGCCACCGCTTCCACGACGAGTGTCTGATCCTGCAGCTCAACATCGACATGAGCTGCCCGACCTGCCATCAGCGAGTGACCAACGATATGTAGAGCTCGTGACCGTAGACAAGATCTCCATCGTAAGAAGTCACGCCTCTGAAACTGCACTCGACTAGACGCAAAGTGAAGACGAAGAAGCCCGATACACTGCCGGATAACCACCAGTTCATCAAACCACTGTTCACCTCCACCACCGCGGTGACGAGTCTCTCCAACAACACTGTGCCGGAGTGTAGGATGCCCCCCTGCTGACGGATATCGCCGCGCGCAGCACCGACAGCATCTAGCAACTGCTGAATCGGCGTCCAAGAAGGAACAAACCACCGCAGGCCAACAGCACCCTTTTGGAGTGCTTAGAAAATGTTCTGGGGACTGAAAGCTGTACAACCACTTTGTTTATTTCTGGGGTGGAGAGCGTCGTAAACTGCATTCCCCTGCAACTTGTTCGCCCGTTCAGTCGTTCAAGCCTCCGCGTTCAAGTACGCTAAACACGAAATGGATTCCAGGGGTCGGTTCTTCAGACTACTCAAGCAGAAGTGCTGAAATCATGCGGCACCATGATGGATCAAGTAGTGTTGCCTTCTTTGCGGAGTCTGTCGTTAGAAGTTAATTACAATTAGTCTTCATTCTTTATCTGAAGACGGCTCCGCCAAATTCTTTAGCAGAGATGTTTGCAGCCAAAAGCAACCCGCGTACTATCGGATACATGTACCTTGCGTCCTCGTGGAATGACGCAACTCGAGACGCGCCTTCCAGAAGCGGCTCTTGAAGCGCATGCAGCAGGGCCACTCGTGCGGCGCCGAGTGCAAGTGGCTCTACAAGGTGCTCAAGCACTACTTCCCACAGAAGTCACTCTTCTGTAACAAGTGCCCCAAAGTGGTGGCGGCCCGCCAGCAGACGCTCATCCGCTGCCTCACCACCGTGCAGGCGTCGCTCGTGAATCGCGGCAACCACACGTGCCGCGTGCTCGTGCACGACGTGGCCGCCGAGTTCAACCGCTTTGTAGTCAAGGGCATGAAGGACATGGAGGCCAGCGCCACCGAGTCGCCATCGTCCGAGCTCAGCGCCGTGACGCGCGACTCGCTCGACTCGCTCGACTCGGAGAGCGACTCAGAGGAGGAGGAGGAGCAGCAGGAGGAGGAGCAAGAGTGCGACGCCTGCCACAGTCGACACGTTGTGTGCCGCACCCATAGCAGCCTCAAGGCATAAAGTCAGAAGAGAACGAGTGTACTATTATAGTAAGGCAGCAGCTTCGGTCACGAGCAATAGGCAACTACAACAACAGGTATCATCGCAATGAATAATCGCGCGTAATGAAGCTTGGGACATGAGCTGCTTGGATTACGACGGGTGGCGTTGACTTGACCTGGAAAGGTATGTGCAGCGCTGGATCAACAATGAACACGCCAAGCGTGGCTCCCATGTCGCACTGCCTTCAAACCCCAACATGGAAATGTACCCATTCTTCAGCGGATATTTGTACCCATGTACCCTCGCGGAATGTGTGCGCATGAAGCGACGCGGCAAGTCGCTCGGCAGTTCAGTTTGCAATCTTCCAGCTACGATGGTCGGTTCTCGTCGCGTTCGTAGACGCTCGACTTCCGCTTGTCCGCTGCTGCCGACGTACGTGGGTCTCTTGGAACCGCTGCAACTGGCACTGCAATGCGCGCGCGACAACAAGCGCCCGCTCTTCGTGTTGCAAGTCCAACGTCGCTTGAGTTCCAACGACCGACAGAGTCCCACGAGCAGCTCGTGGAGCTACTCGCGCTCCTTTGAGGACTTTGAGGCGCTGTACAAACGTCTGGCGCTGGCTCTGCAGCACGGACACTTTTGCAGCGCCGGGTGTCCGTGGCTCTTCTCCTTCCTGACGGGCGAGTTCCCCAAGAAGCACCTTTTCCAGCGGAACTCGAGCCCGAGGACAGTCGAAGCACGCAGAGAGAAGCTGCTGGAGCTGCTGACGTCCACACTAGAGTTCCTTTTGGACCGGAAGAACCACTCGTGCAGTGTGGCCACGACGGACGTGGCCAAACAGTTCGCCGAGTTCCTCTACGGCCGAGACGCCATCGCGCAGTACATCGTCGAGTCCTACTCCGAGTCGGAGACCGCCTCCACAACCAACAGCAGCCGGCGTCTGGGGAGTTTGTGCAGCGAAGAGGAGGAGACGGACGCCAATTGCAGTGGGGAGATCGCTGGTCTCACGCTCTGTGGCGTCTGCAACGGCCCCGTGGCCTGTGAGAGTGTGAGACCCGTGAACGCTGGCGGTCGGCGTCGCCCCTCCGTCTACGCGACGGTGCTGCAGTGCGGCCACCAGTTCCACGACGAGTGCATCGTGCCCGTGCTGAACGAGACGCTGCGCTGCCCGACCTGCCACCACCTCGAGATCCAGTGAAGACGATGGCTTCAAGTCCTGCAGCGTGCGAAGTGGCGGTCATCATACCCCTCTTGCCGTTGTCATGATCGCGAGACAATCCAGTTGGGGAAGTGTCCGAGGACTCACCAGTTCTCTCTCTGCAACGCCAAGGCTAATCGAGCGATGGACTCGGATTACCCCGAGGACCGAATTCGATGATCACGCAGCAAATCGCTCCCAATACTTTCATGCACATGTGCGCGATTGCTGCAAACCGGACGTCCTCTGTGTCCGCATAATCCAGCAGACGAGTGCACGACCAGTTGCTGGCCAGCACCGCCGCGCATTTCATTGCCCAATTTGCCTCGCAGCAACTACGACGACAACAGCTTGAACGCGTTCGTCATCCTACCACCCACCGAGATGATGTCTTCCGGCTCCAGTATGTCGCTCTCCTCTCGTCGGCGCCGTCGTCGTCGTGCGAGCGTCGCTGGCCCCCCTGGCACGCCCGTGAAGAGTCCTGCAGCCTCCCCAACCTCGTTCCGCCCTTCGAGCATCGCGTACCTCGACCAGTTCGAGCTCAGCATGTCCGCCACCAAGATCAAACTCGACCACGGCAAGGACGTCCGCTACGACCTGACAGTGACCCCCGTTGCGGACAGCAGCCAGAGGTGGACCGTCAGTCGCTCGTTCAAGGAGCTGCAGGAGTTCCAGCAGAAGCTGCTCGAGGTCATGCAGCTCGGCCACTTGTGCCACGCCCAGTGCCCGTACCTCTATTCGAGCATCAAGGGGCGGTTCCCCAAGGAGTGCTATCTCTACTCGACCAGCTCGTACGTCATGGGGAAGCGTCGAGCCGCCATCGAGGAGTGCTTCACCAGTCTCTTGGAAGCTCTTCTCAAGCGCGAGAACCACTCGTCCTGCAGCATTCTGCCGGGGACCGTCGCGCAGGAGCTCATCACGTTCCTGAACGAGGACCTGCCGATCGACCACGAGTTCCGCTGGGAGAACTTTGTGGGGTTTTCCAAGACGCCGAGCAGCAGTTCGACGTGGTGCAGCACGGATGACAGCAGTCGTAGTCTCACGCCCACGGGTCTCTCGCGAGGCTGGCAATCGAGCAGCGACAACAGCATCGAGTCGTTCCGTTCCGTTGGCAGCATCAACAACCTGCTGCTGGATTTGTGTGGATTGTGCCGCAGCGACGACACCTCCAAAGGCTCGTTGACCACGCTGAGCTGCGGCCACCGATTCCACGACGAGTGCGTCGTGGCCAAACTGAACGAGGCGCTGGCGTGCCCCACGTGCGGCCACCAGCTCTGAGCTGGGCCCCTCCCATCAACGCTCCATGTACTTATATGAACTTATCCCCGTCACTTCAATGAAAACTCGAAACCTCCCTATTCATGACGCGTTGTCGATGTTTGACCAAGGTCTTATCCAGTCACTATTGTTTTCGGTGGCATCGCTCTGAAGAGGAGGCACATCACTTGGCATTGCAACTCGATGTCTCATCCTCCAGTTCGTGGATATCGAAGGCACGCGCCACAATTCACTGCATCTGCCCGTGAGACTCTCGTCGCCCATACCGTCATAGTTGAGAGAAACCAGCATAAGAATGGCTCGTTTCTGAGGGCTTTATGAGCGTTAGTGATGACGGCGAACCTGCTCGAAATGGCTCGTGATGCCGCACAATCCGGTGCAGTCGTCTCCACTCTTCATTTTCACGCTGCAGGAGCACTGCACAAGAATGACTTCCAAGCGTCTTCGCCAAAAGCGGTCGCTGCCCGTTGGTCCGCTGCCGCCGCGAGTTGCGTGGCTCGACGGCATCTCGATGGACGTGACGCCTCTCGTCTCCAGGCCGAGAGCCTCTTATCGTCGGGTCGACTACCTGCTCACCGTGAGGTGCCAGTCGCGCGATTCGACTGAGTCCTCGACGTGGCACTTGGTGCGCAGCTTCGACCAGTTCCGGTTCTTCCGTAAGCGGTTGGTGGCGGCGTTGAAGCGCGGCCACTTCTGCCAGGCCGAGTGTCCGTGGCTGTACACGTTCCTCAAGAGCTACTTCCCAAAGTCTCAGTTGGTGGGGGGTTCCTTGTCGCGCGTGGTGGCGAGGCGACGGAAGACGTTGACGCGCAGTTTGGCGACGATCCGCAGCTTCCTCATGAACAGATCCAACCACGTCTGCCCTTTGGTGATGCAGGGTGTGGCGCTGGAGCTGCTGGAGTTTGTCGTGGGTGGATCTCTGGAACCGGAGGACGACCGACATGGAGAAGTGCCGGGGTGGATGCGGCAGCTGCTGCAGCGGTGGCAGGACGGAGACCTAGAGCTGGAGGATTCGACGAGCTCCGACGACACGGCGGCGAGCGACGACTCCGGCATGGACAAGGAAACCTGCGCCTTGTGCGAGAACTCGTTGGTGGGGCATCCCCCCACGGAGCGGAGACCGGAGCTGGAGGGAGATCGGTGGTCGCAGCTCGCGGCAGCTGAACCGTTCTCAACGTTGTCATGCGGCCACCACTTCCACGACGAATGCCTGATCGACAAGCTCAACGAGGTGCTCGAGTGCCCAACCTGTGGTAACCAGGAGACTTGATGAGACTTGTCATAGACACCTGAGACCACGTCGGGTAGAGTGAGAAACTATGAGGACTGTAGTAAGTATTAATACAACCACGTCAATATGAACACGAACTCTTTGCTCTACATGCGTCGATCCACAGCAACTGAGATAGGGACGTGCAGTTGAGAAGCTTTCGCAGTTGGTAAAGCTTCAACATGTTTACAGTCTCCAGTCGTACGATCGCTCGCATTGCTGGGGATTCGCTGGCGAATATTTCGAACAGGCCAGTCTCAAGCTGGAGATCCGCGGCACTCCTCTGCCTCATAAGATACTTTACAACCACGAGACCAAATCGCGTTTGCTATCTTCAGGCAAGAGGGAACGTTGCACCGGCACAGCCTCAAGCACTGAGCTCGGATCTGCCGCCGGGTTCAAGATCAAATCTCCTTGGCGTCCGAAGCACGGAGAAATCGTGTGGTTCTGTTCTCCAGAGCCTTGCAGGACGCGTCATCGAGCACTTTGCCACACGGCAAGGCTAGTAACGCGAGTGACCCCGTAGACACCAAACGGGGTACATCGTAGAGCGATTTCAGCTTGGGGTGGGCAGCGAATCAAAATCGAACGGAATCGCATGGTGTTAACAGGTTTTGCCAGGTGTCCTTAAAAAAGCACGAGGCCTTTGTGGCTGCGAAAAATAACACCAGCAGCTGATTCCAACGAGTTCACGTTCCCGATTACGACTGGAATGGCTCAAACACTACACGCTCTGCGAAAGGAGGAACCCGAAGAAAACCATAATTGGTGGCGACATGCAAACGCAGTTTCCCCAAGCTGGAAACTGAAGTTGCACATTTGTCCGTCGCTGGCTTTTGATGGCGTCTCAGTCAACCTGTGGTCGCGCGACACCTCGCAAAGCTCGGGCCCCACGATCCATCGGTCCCATCCATCGCGCCTCCACATCGTTTTGGTCCTCTCCTTGCAAGTCTCTTTTTGGTGGGCCAATAGACCGCGTTAGGTAATGGTCTACTCCGCTCAGATTTAAAGGTCGCTTTCCAGCGTTCTTTTTCGAACCTCATAGTAAAACCAAGTACGCCTAGTTCAGACGCGACTTCAACAGTTGGACACAAAATGTTCCGCCCCGGACTATAAAAGCCAGATCACGATCCACCCGATTTTTTTTGAGTGGGTCTTCGATGGCTGCCACAGCTGGAGCCCAGCTGGGCCCATCAAATGGGCCAGCACGTGAGTAGTTCGCCCGAGTCCTCTTCACGTTGGAACCTTCGTCTCTTGCGCGGAGCATCGCTTCCGTTTCAAGCGCAAAACTCCTGTAGCAGCCGTCTTCGCTACTGCGAAAGTCTCCGGTGCTGCAGCTACTTTCGCGCAAATGGAGACCCACGCGCCGCTGCAGCGCCACCCCAAGTGCTCTGCGCTCTACGCCACGTTTCGTCACGAGTCGGCGGCCGCCAAGTCGGTGGAGCCGAACGTCGCGTACTTGGCCAACGTGACGGTGGAGGTGACCACCAAGACGCTGACGCGAGGCGCTTCGACGTTCGCGCTGACGG
Source organism: Phytophthora ramorum (assembly GCF_020800215.1). Classification (NCBI taxonomy): domain Eukaryota; phylum Oomycota; class Peronosporomycetes; order Peronosporales; family Peronosporaceae; genus Phytophthora; species Phytophthora ramorum. The sequence continues at coordinate 2,488,817 of NW_027150649.1, read as the reverse complement.
TGCACGACCGCAAATCCAGTTCCACCTGGCGCCATCTGCGCTCGTACGCGGACTGCCGCGCCTTCCAGAGTCGCGTGCTCCAAGTTCTGAGCCGCGGCCACTTGTGCTTCGCAGAGTGTCCGTGGCTCTTCGCCTACGTGCAACGCGCGCTGCCGGCCGAGCGAACGGGCCACCACCTGTTCCGCGTTGCAGGCCGCGGCCCCAAGCCGCGCGTCGTGGAGAAGCAGCGCCAAGCTCTCGCGCGCCTTGTTGCGACTTTGCAGCGCGTTTTGCTCAACCCGCTCAACCAAAAGTGCTCCGTGCTACTGCGGCAAGTCGCGCCGGAAGTCACGACGTTCATCACGAATCGCAGCGATGGCGACGGACACGAGGCGCTCCACTCGCCCTCGAGCGACCGCCCATTGGCGAAAACCTTCTCCGAGTCGTTCATGTTTGCGGTCGACGAGAGCGAAAAGTCCGCGCAGAGCAGCACCACGACCGTCGCCGAAGAGGGGGACGAGCAAGTTGCAGTGCAAACCGTCGACAAAGTCGTCGCGGGCCAACGCGTGTGCTGCGCCATGTGCGCGTTGCACAAAATGCGGTCGGACGAGCAGGTTTTCGCGTGCTGGCGGGCCGAGACCATGAGCAGTCGCCTCATGAGGCTGCGCGCCGGAGCTGGCGCCGAGCGCACGTCACTCGTTGCAAAGCGCCAATCGTCGACGCACTCGGCTTCGACCCACGCGAAAAGCGCGTGGGCGTCTCCCTCCTACTCGCAGCGAGAGACGTCGCCGCTGGAACCGTTGGCAGTTCTCGGGGGGCGCGACTCGGAGGTGCCTGCGATGGTCGCAACGGACCACGACGGAACCCCGACGGCCCCTTTTCCAGGCTCGCCAGGGACCCCCCGCGGCTCGATCGCGTCCTCGTCAGGCGCCTCGTCCGTCTGCGAGATCGACTTGGAGCTGCTGGACACTTGGCGACTGTCGACTGCAGAGAAGACGTCTCAGCCGTTGGGCGGCTCGGGGGGCGCAAACTTCCGTCGCTTGCCGCGCTGCTCGCTCTTCGTGTTGAACTCGATCCGCAGCAAGTTCGCGACCTCGAAGCAGCGAGGCGGCGTCCGTATTTAAGCGTGTGGCGCACCACGCACATTCTAGAAACTATGAGCCCCAAGTCTTTTGTGTACGAGCTCTTGCCCTTCCCAGAGCACGCCATTTCGCACTAACCTTCGGCGGCCTTCAGAAGTGGTGAGCTTGCCGCGTCGCACGAAAGAGCTTTCACCTCGTGTGACTTTTAGTGCCAACGCCGCTCGCACAGTCGTGATCCACTCGAACATGAGATCCGAGTTTTGACCTTCGTGCCGCAATAGCAGCAAAACTGCGGCGCAACTCGCACATTCGCAGCTTGAAAACACGAAAGAGTATCCCCCTTCAGTGACTCGAACCACCGCGTTCTCCCGCTCGGCATTACTATTGCTTCGTGCATGTCTGGGCAGTGGCCATTGCTCAAATCGCTCAACCCGCGCAGCAGCAGCAATGGCGTGGACGTCCAACGAAGTAGGTTCGCTAGCTCCTTCGTGCTCTTTTGACGACATTACCGATGCGTCCTGCCTGGTCTAGGACAACCTGCTTCGTAGTGCGATCTGCCGCCACGGAGCTCGTCGATGGGATTTCATCGCTGCAGCAGTCCCAACTCACTCGGAAGATTCGTGCTGTGCTCGCTGGGATGAGCTCCAGAACCGCCGCACGTCAGCAGCTCGACAGCCCTGGACTGCGGACGAAGACGGTTTACTGCGCTCCGTCGTCGACTTCCACGGCCCGAGCCAATGGACAATTGTGGCGTCGTTTCTGCCTGGACGCACTGCCAAGCAGTGTCGAGAGCGCTGGCGCTACCGACTCGACCCGTCGATCAAACGTGGAGCTTGGTCCGCCGACGAAGACGCGCTGCTTGTGACGCTGCAACGGAAAAGGGGGAACGCGTGGTCTCGGATCGCTGCCCACTTGCCTGGACGCACCGACAACGCCATCAAGAATCGATGGCATTCGGCGCGAGTGCGGCACCGCAAGCGCGAGAAAAGCGAACCGACCGAGATTTTGGCTGGGAATGCAAACCTGCCCACTCCTACAGCGCTGGGGGCCACCCCGAGTTTTGCTTCCGATGGCGCTGAAGATTTTGCCTTGTGGGCCGACCTTGCGGCATGTCTCCTGGATGATCTTCCAGCGGAAAGTCACGGCCGGCGAGCGATTTAAGCAAGAGATTGCAGCTGCGTGTGACTGTAAAGTATGTCTCTTGCAATGCAGTGCTGCTTTTGAGGTCGGCTTCATTAGCATGGGACTTGCTGTTGCCAGCTTTCCATAGCCCGTGGATCTCTTGGAAGGAAATATTGTAGTTGAGCCTGAAGATCAAAGAGATTCCTCGCGTTTCAGTGACTGAGAACTCGCTGCTACCCTCACCATATGGGGGCGACTTTGGCGACTAGCGGCAGCCTTCTTGATGATGAATTTTGTCGAGCATGATCTCGTTCTCTTGGTGCGAGAAAGTTGGGCGCTACAAGTGAACCCCAAGTAGAACACTGAAAAGGATCACAAAGCAGCTCGATTTTCTTTTTGGTTGACTTGAAATTGTGCGCTCCACAGCGACCAGGTACACTCATGGCCATCCCCCATCGTCACAAATTGTCAGCAGAGAAATCGCCACATGAGCAGAGAGACAAAGGCTTCATCACCCTAAACGGACCGCGAAATTCGGAGCTCTTGGTGTTGCGGTAGTTTTCCTTCAGCGCAATATAGCCGATGCATTGCTCCCTCCCCCCTCGAGAGGTCCGATACAACGTGAGTGCCATCTAAAGGGGCGGGGACTCCTCCACCTGTACTTGTGCCGGCGTCTCCAGTATGCTTATGCGCGAGCCTGGCCAAATTGTTGCTATGGTGCCGAAATGCACAATTGAGTTGGCTCCTGCGAGTCCACATATCGCTGATACCTGCGAACCGCGCAAATGATATGTTGACAGCGCCAAGGGAAAGCAGAATCTCTAAATGGATGATTGTGGAACGAGGTAAAACAATTGGACGGAGGGCTATTTCGTACAAATGCTACCTAGTGGAGACGAGGTAACCCAAAATCTCGACAACGATCGATAGCCCCAGGGTCGTGCAGCGTGTACGCGCTCAAGTGACAGTCTTAGTGTCGAGGTAGAGCTGGTACTTTTCCTTGAGCGTGGCAATAGTCTTCGCACTCGATGTTTCGGCCCGCAAGATGGCCTCAGCTTCGTCGGCCGACTGCATACCTCTTTTCCAGTTTGCGAACATGGTCCTTCGATATTCAAGTTGGGACCTGAGTCTCTTGATCATTTCAGACGGAAAGATGTCATCTATCCAGCCAATACCAGTGCCACGTTCTTCGTTTTGAGTGTCGTCGACGTCGGCTGTCTTGTGGGATCGCAGGAGCCGCTTTTCCTGATCTGGTTCCGTCGACAGAGAGCTGGTACTGGCAACGAGGGCGGCCGCAGCCACCAACAGGACGCAGGAGAAGCGCATTGTGGGTAGGAACTTGTGCGCTTGAGGGCAAAATGCGATCTGAAGACTGGAATCGGACATTTATCCTACGTAGGTGAGCTTGGCATCAGACAGAAATAACTACAGAAAGACAGGAACGAAGTACAGATTCCGCTCCCAATTCCGTCCGAGGTGCAACTGTCACGTTTCCACAATGATACTCACTATTACAGTTAATTATATTTCGATACATATACAAATGGATTCAGAAGTGAGCCTACGTCGCTGTCGCTACATATACTGTTCTTCTTTGGACCAGCGGACGACTGATCCACACCTCTGAAAATGATACCCGTGTGCTTAAAACAGTTCTCAATAGTGGCAGTCTGCTGCAAGTCCGTCCATATCTCTTCGCACCACTCCATCGCCTGCAACTGGTTCACAGCGTACGCGTTCTTCTCGATTGGCGTGCCGCTGTTAATCTTGTCGTACACCCATCTAAGTTGCTTCCTTCTATATGCCTTCTTGAACGTAGGGATGATATCGTTCACAGTACTTCTAGCGAGCTGACGTGGCAGGTTGAACGTGTCAGTCGCCCAAGCAGCTAGCTCCGTATGTGTCATCCCCCTGCACTCGATCGACTTCATGATGATGTTTTTCTTGTGCTTGATGGTCAGCCAGCGCCCCATGGCTGCTCGAGTAGACCGAGGGCTGAAGTGCGCAGAATTCAAACTGAAGGCCCAGGATTCAACACTTTCCCACCCACATGTGAAAATCCAGAGTACCTCTACGGAATAATAGTATAAAACCGTAAAAGGTTATAGGCGGACTACGGGCGACTGAATCTGTACAGCCCGGCTAAGGCAGCATGCGATTTGAAGCTGCCCCAGATTCTATGTTGACGACTTTTGTCAGGACTACTCGAATATCGTAAACATCGCAACGCACGGATACAGTGCAACACCTCGTAAAACTGTAAGAAAAAGGTCTGTATGCGATATTTTCATAGGGGTGACACCCCCTCCCTGTATCACATACCATACACTCCGCGTCAGAAGTTATCGACGGGTGGGTGTCTCGGTCGATTTTTCGGTCTAAGGACTGCTGTTTAGATATGTGTCTTCTGATACCGTTACCGACCGCCTCCATGTACTAGCGACGTCGATTACGACGTCCCTGATAGATCCAGCATACAAAAGTCGATTTTTTTTACTGCGTCAAAAGTATCGCCACTAGTCGGTTTTAGACCAACACAAACAAACTTCTATTTAAACAGAAATGGTTCAACATGTTACTAGGGAGTTGTACCACCATTCTTCTCGATGACCTCGATGCACCGTTTCGGGATCGAGTTAATGAGCTTCGTAAGCGTCACTTGTGGAATATACTTCCACGCCATCAAAATGGCCTCCTTTAATTCGACGACAGAGTGGCATTGCCTCCCGTTAGGATAGACAGAACGCGACAGGATTGCCCACATGTTCTCAATTAGGTTTAAATCCGGTGCGCGAGCGGGCCATTCCATCATCTCCACTTTTTCCTCCGCAAAGAACGCTTTTGTGCAATACGACGTGTAAATAGACGCGTTGTCATGCTGGAACATGTAGTCGATGCCGTAGTGTAGATGGGCGGAGGGAAGCAGGTATTCAAGCAGCATATATACGTAGTAGTCCGAGTTCTGCTTCCCAACCAAAACAGCTAGCTTCGACTTACCCGTCGTCCCCAGATCATGACTGACCCTCCACCATTTTGGCGACGGACAGTGCGGCGGGAAGGACGCCGAATGTCCCGTCAGTAGTGCTGATACCGTCCAGGTTTCACTTCTTTTCATCAGAAAATATCGTGGAGGCCAAGCGCTAGGGGTTTGCGGGTACTGTGCCGCCCAAGTGCGGCGGGCTAGCTTGTGGGCTGGCGTCAGGTCCACGGTGTTGTCCAATTGCAGTACAGAAGCCAGTTCACACCCGCGAGCATACGCTGGATTGTTCGCACAGACGCGTTGGCACTCAGCTCTTCCTTCAGCTGCGAGGCACTGTGGTTCCCTGCTGCCGCTTTGCGTACAGCCCTGCACAGCTCTCGGTCCGTGATGAGGGGAAGGCGGCCAGTGCTGTAATGGGTCTGCTTAGACCCACTACTTAAGCTTACACGTGTGCGCACGTGTATGAGGAAGCGTAGGTGTATTTAACTTAAGTTCAGTATACTTGTATCCGCAAGTATACTTAAACCTAGATAAAGGAACCGAACGATAGCTTTGGTGCCAAATGAGAACTGTATTGATTGTAAATGGGGTTTCCTCCTAAAACTGATATTTCTAATGAGAGGTTCTGCCATTGGATGGCTGGCAGAACCCCTATCTAATGAATGACTCTCATTGGTAGAAAGATGTTGCTTTCTACCAGTCATATGCCTTTTGCTATGAATGTGGACCACCCTGTGGTGGTCACCTGAATGTATCCCTTAGTGCATGTTGCACTAAGGTAGGAGGTGAACCGAATGTGTAGCCGGCTACAAGTGCGCTGGCCACCTGGCACATTGTTCACGACCCTCTGGACGGTATCCCTGGAACGCCCTACTCTGGCTGCTTTTTGAGAACTCCGCCTCGTGGAGGCCTTTGATACGGTCCCGCTCCTCTGGCGTTACTGGTGGCTTGTGTGCCATGAGCACAGCAATCCTTGACTGGCTGTACAGCGTTCATCGTTTTTTACATACATTATGTTTATATAGAAGTTTGTATGTGCTGGTCTAAAACCGACTAGTGGCGATACTTTTGACGCAGTAAAAAAAATCGACTTTTGTATGCTGGATCTATCAGGGACGCCGTAATCGACGTCGCTAGTACATGGAGGCGGTCGGTAACGGTATCAGAAGACACATATCTAAACAGCAGTCCTTAGACCGAAAAATCGACCGAGACACCCACCCGTCAATAACTTCTGACGCGGAGTGTATGTCATTGACACAAAAAAGAAAAAAAATATTGATCACATATAAGTGGCGCATCTCTAGCCGACACGTCAGGAACCCGAAATCGACCGCTGCTGTTCCGCGGTCCGGTAGGGATCAAACCTGCCTTGAAGAAGCCATTAGCGATGACCTAGACAGAAACGGCGTCCCAGGCTTCAGTCATAATCCACGACAGCAAGGGTCTCTTCTCCCGCGAATTTGCCGGAAATGGGTGTTCAATATGATACTGACAGTACGCATTCCTTCAAAACGTAGCACACAATTAGAAACGACCAAACAGGAAGTAGAAAATAAACAAACGTGCGTGACGTGATTCTTGAAGGCCTTCATCACGGATTCGTCCACAAGCTGGCATATTCCTGTCACACCGGGAGGGACGAGCTCGACTTGTGTGCAGTATTCCTGCTGTAGCACGTAGCAGACCGAAACTCTTCAAACTGTCGAGAATCAGTAGCCTGCATTCGTCAAGTGACGGCTTCCACACCTATAGTGAAATAATGTCATAATCAGTAAATGAAAAAAAGGTATCTTACCTGAAGACGTACCCTTTCAATCCAGTCAAGCATTTCTGTAGCGTCGCAACATGCTTTCTTCTGCACGGTGTGCTCGGCGGTTCCAGCGCCATAAGCTGGGTTGAATACTTTTTGGGAGACTGATCTGCCGGGTACACCTGCGAAGACGACCAGAGGGGTAGCTTGCGGTCCGTGGCCGACGCTGCAAGGAATACCAACACGCGGATTCCGTTAACCGCGCTTCCTACAGATACATACATATCGTCAGAAAAGTTCATAACATACTGAAATAGACATCATTACCTTGTACAGCGTCAACTGTTTCAGTCCCCACGAAGTCGACCATAGTGCGCCCATTCGTGTCGATATATACTGCAGTTTGGTCCATGTTGTAGACAGAGGAATATTTGTTATGTCCGTCCAGATAGCCAAGAATACCGTCCTCCTCTACAGTACGCAGAATAAACTGCGTGAACATGTTCACAACAGCCAACTAACATGCGTGTACATACATAGTATCAGTGCCGCAGTAATGAACAGCTATTTCCCATAGCCGTAGCGTACCTCCATGCCAGACCGTTTCTTACGGCCTTTGTGAGTGATCCGCCGCACCGTCAGACAGTTACGCTTTAAGCAACGGCGGATGAACATCAGGTTGGCTGCAGCGGGGCTGCCGTAGCTTGCGTCAAAGGAAGACGTAGACTCTCAGAGTCTTAGTTCGGTTGTAAACCTAGGTTCTATACCAGAACCAAGTACAGTCTGTAGATATGCGATCTACAGACTCCTAGAGTTATTAATACCTTAAATAAGGCTAATAGACACTAGACTTCAAAACGTGAACTGATTTTTATTGTTGTTATTCGCGGCAAGGCCGCCAGTGGGGTAAATGTATAACACTCACTATCTACCATAGTAGAGCCTAGTAATATGCATGACGGGTGGCTGTGAGGCCACCAACCTAAGTCTCGTGTACACACACCAACTTGGGTGTGCACACCATTTGTGTGAAACACACTATTCGTGTACGATACTCTAACGGGTACGTGTAAACCCGTTACACCCTCCCCCACCAGACTGTTGACACCACGTGTCGACACCCGTTTTCCCTCATCAGAGGTATCGCTGCTTGTTCTTCGGACCTCGCTCAAGAACTTTCCACGTTCAACAAGCGCACCACGTCCGTGGCTCATCGATGGCTGGTAGCCAGAAAGCTTCTTGGTCTGTTGACCGTACTCCACGCTCCGCGTCTCTATCTCCCGGGCACAGCCCACGACAAGCAGCAGCACTGAGTGCCAACCGCAGCCCACGCTCCGCGTCGTCGCCGCTCGGGCACAGCCCGTTTAACTCGTCCGCACGTAGTGCTTCCTCGGCCGCTGGCCCCAACTCAACGGCACCTGTGGCGAGAACCACGCTCTCTGTGGCGGAGTATTACTCCAAGCAGCAGCTTAAACAAGCTCGCGCCGCTATGTCGCCCCCGACACGCTCGGCAGACGCGCCGAAGCCGCGTATTCGCCGCGCGAATGAAACCCTCTTTGAAGGCCTCGAAGAGGGAGAGGAGGTCGACTACGGCAGTGATACCTGGCTCCGGCAAGAGGAGGAGGAGCCTCCACGGGTTCGTACGACCGACAAGCGTGACCTACGCACGCCCAATGCGTTCGTAGAACGTAGCGACGATGTGTCAGCTCTGACCGCGTTGCGGACAACGTCGTCACTCCTGTCGCGAGACGAGGACGAGCCTATGGAGGCCAACGTTGTCTCCAACAACCTCGACGAGGTCCAAAGGCAGCAACTGGCCGCGATGGAAGAGGCGCCCCGCGCCCCGCGTCCGATAGCACGGCCTCTGCTCCACCCGAGCCACCGTGACTACGGCTTCGAGCCACGCGACCCCAACGAAGTGGCTCGCCTAGCGGCGTCGCAACTGTTAAATGACTATGTCATCGGGCCCGCGGCCCATTCCAACGAAGAGGTCGCTCAATGAGAAGACCTCCGCCAGAGGTTGCTGACGCCTCAGCTTACCACTCAACGCAAGTACCGTGAGCACCTGCAGCTCCAAACCCGGGGGGCGTCCGTGCCGCAAATGCGAACGCCAGGAGCAGGATGTCGCTCAATTCGAGCTCTGGGTGGAAGGGGCTCGTAAGCTCTCTTCCATTGTCGCGCTGCAAGCTAGCTTCAAGAAGGACGACGTCCTGTTAGAGCGTCGGCTCCGGTTCGCGTTCGCGAAGTTAAAGGCAAAACGCCAACTTCCTTCGGGCTTCCAGCCCCGCCCTGCGCGGGCTCCTCAACATGCTCCTCCGAGCTCTGCAGACCTCCCACAAGGTGGATCGTCTGCTGCAGCAGCCCAGGGTCGAAGCTTGAGCTCAGCTGTTGACCCCCTTGCTCCCCGACCTACTGCCGGGAAGCGGGTGGAGACCGACGTGCCGGTCGCGAGCCCCCAGGGCGCCGTTGATCGTTTCGATCAAAAGCGTCCACGACGTCAGGGCAGTCTTGCCGGAGGGGTACCTCAAACTCCCATGAGTTCTGCGAGTGGGGGTACCCTCGTCACTTCACCAGATACTGGTATTGATTTTGGCGGCGACGCCGAGCCACAATCCGTTCCACATGGAAGTGGCGATTGCCCTGCTCATCGAGCAAAGCCGGTGGCGGACGCTGAGTTGCACTGGGTGCATCGTTCGGAGCTTGAGGACGCTTGGAACGCGATGGGATCGCTGCGCCGGGAGGTCGTACGTCTCCGTGAGACTCTCCATCAGGCCGAGAACGCCTATGATCGCTCATGGCATGAGATTGATCAGCTCCGGGAGCGCGTCGACTGGTTCGAGGCCCCAGCTGCGCTGGCGAACCGGGTCTCCGACCTCGAGCGAGGTCTGGCGAGGTTGGAGGGTCAAGTCGACCTTCTGCTGCGACTTCAGCAGGGTGCTGTGGCTGCGCCACCTGTGCCCGTCCCGGTGCCAGCGCCTCCGTGCTCACCCGCGCTGGGTCCCGGTACGGCTTGAGCAAGCCCACATAAAACACCGGATGGGTGCGCATCGTCTTCGGAAGGTTGAGCGTATACGCTAGGCCCTTCTTGGCCATGACTTTGAAAGGTCCGATGAAGCGTGGGCGCAGCTTTGTCTTGAAGACCGCAGAAACTGCATGTGTAGGTAGGTTTTTTGCATTTAATAAAACCAAGTCTCCGACTGCGTAACTTTCAATGTTACCTCTGCCCCTGGCATCTGCGTTTTCCTTTTGTTGGTCTTGGCTCTCAGCCATAGCGTCACGTACGTGTCGAAGGACACTCAGACGCGTTGACAGAAACTCGTCAACCTGTTTACGAACAGTGAGAGGGCTGACATCAGCAAGCCGACCGGCTATCTCTCCCCCACCAAGCCCGGAACCACGGAGTGGTAGCGTCAACGGGACGCGAGGGTGGGTGAGGCCATTCACGTAGAACGGGGTAAAGCCTGTGGAGGCATGAACAGCATTATTCAATGCGAACTCCACGAGTGGAAGCATGGTGCTCCTACGCTTGGGCGTTTCGGCGCAAACACTGCGGAGGACGTCCTCCACGACGCGATTAATGCGCTCGGTCTGACCATCGGTCTGTGGATGATCCGTTGTGGACATGTCCAATCGGGTGCCCAGCACCTTGAAGAAGGACGACCAGAACTTACCCGTGAAACGGGGGTCTCTATCCGATCGGGCAGCCCGTGCTGGCGGAAAACCCGGTCGATAAACAGCTTGGCTGTACCGTTACCATCAATGGTGTCCGGTACCGCCGCTAGATGAGCCATCTTGCTCAAACGGTCGACAAAGACCACGATGTCCGTGTTGCCATCCGAGTCCTTCGGAAGGCCGAACACAAAGTCCATACTCATGGACTCCCAACACCCAGAGGGTACAGGCAAGCTTGCCAGCGGCGCGGCCGCATGCGGTGAGGGCTTCACCCGCTGACACGTCTCACACGTGCGCACATACGTGCTCGTCCACTTGTCAAGCTTGGGCCACCAATAGGAGAGGCTCACAGAGCCATAGGTCTTTTCACGACCAAAGTGGCCACTAAGCGCAGTATCGTGTGCCTCATAGAGGATACGATATTTCAGATCCTCATCGTGAGGGACCACAATACGTGGAGTATCCTCCGGATCGGTGCTGTAATACAGCAGGCCATCATCGAGCGAATATCGATGCAGCCTCGCGCGTAAGCGCGCCGACAGCTTACAGTCCGAGTCTTCAAACTCCTTGCTCCCAAGAGCACGTAGCAGAGCGACACACATGTCGTCACGCGCATACGCAGCGCGGATCAAGTTCGTCACGGACGACGTCACAGTCGTGACATGAGATAACTCATAGTCGGGTCTGCGGGACAGCGCGTCCGCTAATCCGTTCTTCCTGCCAGGCTTGTACTTCATCTCGAAGTTGTACTCCGCACAGAAGGAGAGCCAGCGGGCCATCCTCTGCGAGAGGTGAGGCGACTGAGTCGCAGTGCGTAGTGACGCATGATCAGTAAAGATGACAAATGGCTTAGAGCCTAGCAGGTGAACCCTGAATTTGACTAGAGCGTACTTCATTGCAAGTAGCTCCTTGTCATGAACTGGATAGTTCTTCTCTGCAGCTTTGAGCTGACGAGACTCAAACGCAATTACGCGTTCACGCCCTTCGGTGTCTGCTTGTAGCAGTGCACAACCGATGGCAAAGTCCGATGCGTCACAGACGACACTAAACGGACGATCGGGGTCTGGTAACGCCAGGATCGGCGCGTGTAGGAGATTCTCCTTAACCGCCTCGAAGGCAACTTGATGCTCGGTGTCCCAGGCCCACTCCGCATCCTTCTTAAGGAGATTGGACAATGGCCGAGCCATATTAGCGTAGTTCTCGCTGTACTTATGCAAGTAGTTGGTGAGGCCAAGCCACTTGCGTAAGTCCTTTTGGTTCTTGGGAACCGGTCAGTCAACAATGGCTTTGACTATAGCGGGGTCCGCTCGAAGGCCGCGCTTCCCGATGAAGCACCCTACGAAGGGAATCTCTTCAGCACCGAAGATGCATTTGGATGCGTTAGCGTACAGCTTATTAGTGCGCATGCACTCGAGCACCGCTCGCAAATGGTCTATGTGGTTGTCCACATCTGACTTCCCGTGCTCCGCACGACTGTGGACGAAAATGTCGTCAAAGTATGTCTGTGCATACGCCCGATGGGGCCGGAAAAGCTGCGTCACTAGACGATTGAACGTCGCGGGCGCGTTCGACAGCCCCTGGGGCATCACCAATCACTCCCAGAGCATGCCGCTCGGGGTGCTGACCGCAGTCAGCGGAATGTCGCTCGCACGCATGAGCAACTGGTAATAACCATCGACTAAGTCGAGCGCACTGTATGCTGTGCATCCAACCATGTTGTTCTGGAGAACATCCTTCCTAGGAATAGGCGTCTGCGCCGGAATGGTGGCGGCATTGAGCTTTTTGAAAGCGTGGACAATGCGCCACTTGCCGTTTGACTTTCTGACACAGAATGTCGGCGTCGAGTGCGGAGACTTGCTCTCGCGCACCATGCCCGCCTCGTGTTTCGCACGGAAGAACGCGTCAATGACGTCACACTGCTCCCTTGGCAAGGGCCACTGCCTTGTTACGCAGTATTTGGTTCCAGGGACCAGGTCAATCTCATGACGCACGCCTCGATCTGGAGGTAGGCCAGAAGGCGGATCGTTGGAAACGACATCTTGGTATTCCTTAACCAAGGGATAGTACGGATCTGAAGGATCCTTCAGGATCGCCGATCCACTACGCGCACTAAGCGCCTGCTTCGTGTCCTCCAGGACTGTTTCGTCCATAAGGGACGACGAGTTTAACTCATCTTCAGGTCGTATAATAGCGACCTCGGCTAATTCGCCCGCCTTTAAGGCCTCGCCGAACTCGGCAATTGACATTTCGTCCACATCTAGCAGAGCATCTGCGGCGGGAACAGCCTCAAGGCTGACGTCGCCAGCGACCTCGCCGGTCACTCCATTAACGAGTATATATAGCTGTTCGCTATCCACCACTCCCGACACTTGCTGTGTCATAACAGACGCTTTGCGTCTCGCAGCTGCCACACGGCGTCGCTGCCGTCTCCTCGCGGAGACCATACGCCACGGGGAGGCCTGCATATTTACACCAAAGGTGTCCTCAGGTGTTTCCACCTCTTGTTGCTCCATCGGAGTGTCGACGTCAAACTCGACATCCGGCGAGGAGCTGCATAGCTCGCAGTCCCCACCCAGTGGGTTATGTGCCACTCCACACGCATCGTTAGGGCTGGGCCCAGGATGCCTCGGCTCGTGGCCGACCGCGCCATCGTTGGCACGCAGCGATTCTTCGCCATCGTGGCGCTCACCGCTCAGCGGATAACGTGCCGCTCGACGCGCATCATCAGGGCCATGCCCACGATGCCTCGGCTTACTGCCGACCATGCCATCAGCGGCCTGCAGCGATGGCTCGTTATCACAACGAGTCCCGCTCAGCGGATTACGTGCCGCTCCACGTACAGCCCCTTCGGGACTCTTGTCTACGACATCATGAGTGTCAATCAACTCCGACACGCCGATGTCCAGCACGTTGACCGTCTCGGTCCAGTGCTCGCGCCAATAGCGTTTTTGTGCCCTAGCAGAGGTGGGTTTATGACTCGCCAAAGCTTCACCAGGAGGCAAACGCGTAGCGCCTAAGGTCTTAGACCTCCAATCAATCCATGGCTCATGGCGTTCCAGCCATACCATGCCCAGGATGAGATCATATCTCGAATCCAGGTCAAGGACCAGACAGCGTTCAACGCTATCGAAGTCCAGAAACTTCACGCCCAGGCTCACAGGAACCTTGGGGACCGTAACACGGGTTCCCGTCGCGAGACGGACAGTGATAATATCACTCGTACGCGCTACCAGCGCCTCGGCATACTGCCGACTTCCTTCCATCGTGGAGCGTCGAGCATAATTGCCTGACGCTCCCGAATCGATCAATATCGTCCACGGCTTATCAAAGCCCTTCACGGTCGCTTCAACGACCAGCAAGCCCGGCTTGCATACACGTTCCGTGTTAAAGAGCACGGTGCTCTTCGGGTCTAAGCCCTGCTGACCTCCTTGCTGAGGCTCAACAGAACTTAGTTCTTCCCCAGTAGGCCGCCCCGCGCCTACTGAGCGTTGACGTTTCCCCGCCACGAACCAGGTTTCTGGTAAGAAGCAGGGCTTCGGCTCGCCGGAGCCTGGTGCTGCTTACGCAGCGGGCACCCTGGTCGCAGGTGCTGGGTGCTCCCACACACGAAGCACCGGCGGATGCCGATGTACTGCTCGGCAGCAAGAAGCTCAGTTTCTTCGTCTTCAGCATGGCTGAGATCCATCGGCTCGGGTCCACCCGAGAAGCCGGCGGCTCCGGATGAGTTCGTCTGTGAGTGACGTTGCCCACCCGGCTCGGGCCGAATTAAAGTTGAACTCGGTGTTCAACGCCACGCTCACGCCTCTTCAAAAGAGATGGGGTGAACTCGGAATACTTCCGTTCTGGTCACGCCAGTGCGGAGGCCTTCCATGAAGATGGTCACCGTGACCGCCTCCGGAAGAGGGTCCGCAGCCATACCGGCAATAAGAGTTCGTAACTCTTGGACGAAGTCCACCAATTCCTTCTTTCCTTGGCGGGTAGCCAGGAAGCGTGATCGCACGCGTTAGTCCTGGTTAGGCGGCGAGAACACTCGCGAAGCTTCAGCTGCTCCCAGGATGGAAACGCGCTGTCCACCGACGTGCCACACGTTAGGGTCCACTCCCGGGCCCGGCCACCCAGCTTGGACACGGCCAGCGCCACGCGCTGTTGCTCCGTCTGGAGTATGGCGGACGCCATGGCCATCTCGACCTCTCTAATCCAGAGCAGGATATTCTCTCCTTCCTTTCTTCCCTCACAGGTCTTCACGCTCACCATGAGCGGCTTAGCTCGTGGAGCTCCATCCGATGCCGGCTTGGGCGTCGTAGACGCTGTCACAGCCGTCATCTTCTGTTGTAGATGTTCCAACTGAGCATTCTCATAACTCGAAAACGCCTCCAGATGCGCATTAATCGCGTCGGGGCCTTGCGAAGCAAGATGGGCCACACCTTCCGGGCCCAACAATGATATCAGCTTTTTACGCCGTCCTGTTGGTTCGGGGGTAAGTGGCCAAATTGCTCCATCCTCACAGAGGGACTGTCGTAAGACTCAGGTGTAGGATTGACTACAAGTGCTACCAAGTGCAGCGGGGCTGCCGTAGCTTGCGTCAAAGGAAGACGTAGACTCTCAGAGTCTTAGTTCGGTTGTAAACCTAGGTTCTATACCAGAACCAAGTACAGTCTGTAGATATGCGATCTACAGACTCCTAGAGTTATTAATACCTTAAATAAGGCTAATAGACACTAGACTTCAAAACGTGAACTGATTTTTATTGTTGTTATTCGCGGCAAGGCCGCCAGTGGGGTAAATGTATAACACTCACTATCTACCATAGTAGAGCCTAGTAATATGCATGACGGGTGGCTGTGAGGCCACCAACCTAAGTCTCGTGTACACACACCAACTTGGGTGTGCACACCATTTGTGTGAAACACACTATTCGTGTACGATACACTAACGGGTACGTGTAACCCCGTTACATTGGCCGCCCTTGAAAGAGGGTGGGACCAAACTTGGAATACATATGGAGTAGGTACAGAAATATATCTATTTTTGCGCATGTAGACAATCCACATGAGCAGCCTACATACAGAAAACGACAGAAATACAGTTAAAAAACCATTAAAAAGCATAGTGTTTAGGGTAGTGACCGCGTACCCCTGCTCCAGCTCAGGGTGCTGCACGTATATGATGCAGTCACCGTCAGCAGCAGGCATTGGTGCAAACTACAACCAATGTTGTTGAACAATAAAATTTCGTGTGCATGTCTACCAATATGTGTAAGGTTCAATACATCCAAGGATTCGATCAAGGATCTGAAACGTCCTAGAATCATTAATTTGATTGGTCTAACTCATCAAAATATGCTACTATCCAGTATGGGATCTGAAGTTTTGATGAAACTACAACTATGCGGGTATTTTAGACAATATTATTGATAGAAAAGATAGTAACTGCATTTAGAGAAAGATAGGTTTTAGGATAAGACACTAGTGGTCTCCAGGACATCCGTAAAAGCAAACAGCTCAATCTCAATCACTTCTCAATTTTACTTTCGATAACAGCCCCTTCACCAATACCGTCACCTGCCAGCTCCAAGGACCGCCGCCGGACACCGCCAAGTTCAAGAACTTCCTCGCCAGCCGCAAACTGTTATAGATAGTTTGTGGTCTTCTCGCGCGTGCCCAAGTGGACGAGTGATACAAACATCCAAGACCAGCAGCACGAGCTGTTAATTTGTCTTGGTGGTATTTTTACTGGTGCATAAATGATCTGGAGTGTTATTGAAAAAGAAGTTTATCCGATCATCATGGCGTGTAATATGTTGAGCTACCTGTTGCTAAGGCCAGGTGCTTTTTGCATGTACGTCATCATCGAAATTTGATTCACTTTTCCGCTCCTGGTCGTGCAGTGAAGAAGTATATTCGTGGTAAGCGCTGGGCTATGAAGCTGGTGGAGTACCGACACTCCATCGAGCATATTGAAGGTGCCAACAACATGTGGGCTGACATGGGTTTTCGTTGGGCAGGAACCAACCAAACCTCCACGATTGCTGTGAAGCGAGTCACTCTCAGACGACAGCGCGAAGAAACATCGGAGCAGCATCCAGTTGACCCACTACCTATTCGACCATTCAGTGGCGACAAATTGTTTTGACCGACAGTAAACAAATTATGTGTGGTTTAACAGAAGCACACAGTGGATCGGCCACAATGACTCAAACGCAATTAATTGTTGTACGACAAAAGACGAATCTGAATTTCCTGTGCCATCGTTGTGGTACCAAGTCAGGTATTGGGGTCATCCGAATATATCCAGCGCCAACCTCAACCCTTCTGGTCCAATCAGTTCAGGTGCGATCCCTTCCCATCATTGGCAGTTTGACCCAGGTCACTTCACCTCAACAGATCGCGCGTTATTCTGCTGGTTCAATCAAGTTTAAACTACACTCCTGTTACATTATCGGCAACAAAACGCCTGTGGAGCTATTGTGTATACTCCCTGCAGTGTCTCCACTCGACTTCAACTTCGACAACGACGTTTAAATTTTTTGTCAATCTCGGGGCCGACTGAGAGCAAATGGAGAAAAATCGTGACAGAGTGCAAGTAATTCACTGCCAAGCCAGACAGCTAAGTCGTAACAAACTTGGCGAAGCCAAAACAAATGCAGAAAGGAGCCAAAGCACCACATTTTGATGTTGCAGATTACGTGTTGCGGTCGAGGGGGACCACAAACACAACGCCAAGCTTCTCGTTACCTAGATAGGCCCGTATCAAGTGATTGGAGCCGATAACCACTCTTTTTGTGACCGTCACCTTGTCACCGGCGTGGAAACAGACGTACACGCTTCTCGCCTCAAGTTCTATGCGGACGAGTCGTTTGACGTGATGCAGGAACTTTGCGAGCACGTGGTTGCTCAAAACATTGTCCTTACAGTTGCAAAACTCAAAGATCACCGATGCAACTCGGTGCTACGAGATACTGGTAGGGTGGAAAGGTCTGCAACCAATAAAGGACTCATGGGGTCGTTCAACACTTTGTATAAGGATATACCGGTGATGGTGAAACAGTACGGAACATTTAAGGACGGCGGCAAACTAACTGCAATTTTGGGGAAACTTCAACAGTTCACGTTGAAGTCAACTTCAGTCTCAGGCAGAGAGTGGTAAAGTCTTGGAAGGGCGGTGTAGTGGTTCGATAATTTTTAGGACCTGACCACGCACCTGGGTTTACGGCCGAGGACGGTTGGAGCCTTCGGGTCCTACTAACTGGTTGAACAGTGGG
The DNA here is from genome assembly GCF_020800215.1 of Phytophthora ramorum. NCBI lineage: Eukaryota > Oomycota > Peronosporomycetes > Peronosporales > Peronosporaceae > Phytophthora > Phytophthora ramorum. Next base: position 2,470,968 of record NW_027150649.1, on the reverse strand, counting down.
GAAGCAATATTCAGTAGGACATTGTTGTGGGTTGTCTACACGACACTTACCTAACTTCGACACTCTGGTACGACTTACTCTACGGCTTGCAACGAAAAGCTGGTCTAACGATTGTGTTGTGTGGATCGGTATGTCCTGATTACACCTTTTGGCTTGACTGTGTGACGGGGCACACAACACTCTGCACAGAGGAAGTGCTAGAGAGCGTAAGCTTTCGGTTAACAACAAGTTCACGGTTCCCGGCCTAAGGGAACCGACTACGACTTAGACGGTAGGTTAAAAGACTGAATATATTTTATAGGTAAGCCAAGCTTGATCCTTACAAACTCTAAGTCAAGTACAGTAAAAGCTAAACAGGTGCCCATGGTTGGTTCACCGCCAGCCGGTACCACGTACCATGGACACTAAATAGGGACATCCTGTCACTCTTTATGTAACATGGGTACACGTCGGTGTACCCCGTTACAGACTGGCTCCGTGAGGTACAGATTTAGACGGAAAGATGTGACGGACACAAAACAATGACAGATGAGATTTTACATCCGCCCCACCATACACTCATTTCGACCAATAAGATCATCCCTATGTGAACGCACTTTCGCCACTCAAAATTAGTGCTGGAAATGCAGTGTCCGGAGGACGCAGCAACTGCTCACTTGCGAGCTTGGGGTGTGGCCGACGATGACAACCTGTGCAGCAACTTGGAGGATGATGAAGGTGACACAGCAAGCACTGCTGCTGAAGTGGTAGTTAGGGACCGAAGAAATGCCTATTCCAACGCTCTGAAACTCAAGGCGCTAGAAGATATCAATACTGGCGTCAGCGTCACTGAAGCCGCGAGGCTTCACGGTATCAAGTCACGGACTGCTGTGCACGCATGGAGGGGTCGGGAAGCTATCATCAGAGAGGCATGCAATAACAAGAAGCGATCTAAGAGCAGCGTCGGCGGGCAAGGCAGAAAGAGTCTATTTCCGCACTGCGATGAGCTCGTACAGTGGATTAAGGAAATGAGACGCGACGACTTTCCGCTGAAGACATCCCATGTTCTAGTGTTCGTAAAGGAGGAGTACAGCGAGTTCACATCAGTGTACTTGGCAAAGAACAAGGAGGAGAGCTTAGGCCGCATGATGCGGCGGATTGTCTACCAGTGTGGGTTCTCGTTTCGGCGCCCTACGAAGGCTGTGCTCTCAACGCTAGACCTTGAAGCAGAGCAGCGCAAACGCGCTAGCGAGGTAGGAAGCAAGGTCAGCGCTACGTACGCATGATCGTGCAATTTCAACGCCGACGAGACCGCAGTGTACTACGATGACACCCCCTCACGTATCATTAGCGAGCGTGGCGCCAAGAAAGGAGTCAAGATCAAAGGACGGGTGCGATCGGAGAGGGCAAGCGTGCTACTAATCCTATCGGCTACAGGACAAAAGCTTCGCCCGCTCATCATCTTTAAAGGGCAGCCAGGAGGACGGGTGGAGGAGGAAGTCCAGGGCCATTCCAACCGAGTTATGGCGACTGGTCAGACGAATGCTTGGATGGATTCGCGGGTGTGGCGGGACATATTCATTGAAAATGCCTGGGGTGGCTTTGTGTGTGATGCCCAGCCTAGGCCGCTTGCGATCTACGTGGACAACTTGAAGTGTCACGTCTCGACCGAGGCGCAGGACGCATTTGCCACCTGGGGTGCCCCTGCCCAAGAACACCACCTAGGTGCTTCAATCTCTAGACGTGGGGGTCATGGGCCCGTTTAAGCAGAAGTTGCGCGCCATCACGCTGTCCTATGAGCTGTCAGCGGTTAGGGAGAGCAACCGGGTGCCCCTTCGCGAACGTCTGCTGAATCTACAGCGCCTACCAGCCCCCGAAAAGCGGAAGCGCTTGGTGGAGCGCGTCGTTGCTGCGTGGATGCGGTTAGTGAGAGTAGCATAAAGAAGGCATGGAGTAAGGCTGGACTCTAATAGACTGACCAGATAGGGCGGGGGACGTCAGTAGGTGCACCTACTGCCTTGGAACCCCGGCACCAAGGCCACCACTCAGGTGTTTAACTTTGCTGCAGTCGTGGGAATTGAACCCTCGTCACCTTATTGAAAAGGTGGTTTGAGCTCCAGAGCGACGTTTTATTGGAGCCAAAGTCAATTTGTTATGCTTGGATATAATTTAGTCCTCGGGTTCCGATTGGTTAAATATCAGTTTTGGCTCCAAGTGTCGTTCTTTTGAGTCCGCTTCGGTCTCAATACAATAGAAAAACCTAGCGCGTCACATCTGTTCGTCCAAATCTGTACAATCCCTATGACAGTAGTAGCAACTTCTGGCGCACCTAGTGAACCAAGGTTCGTGATCCTCTGTCAGCACTGGTGTTCGTCATAACTCAGGGTAATGCATTTCGAGCAACTTTGAGCAAGTCTAGTGTTTTCTGCATGTTTGCATTGAAGAGAACTATATTGGGGGAAGTCCGTCTTGCTCAAATTATTCATCAACTTCGGTCGGTCCTAAATCAAACGACTCTCACCAACGATCTGCGCGATTCCACAGAGCAGAAAGTTGGTGATTCGTGGCGTGCCTCTGGATCCAGATACGGTGGTCCATTTTTGACCACATCCGCGCTCGCGTCGATTTCTGTTGGGGGTGGGTTGGTGAATACTCCACCTTGATCATATACAGCACCATCCACAACACCAAGAATGATTGAGAGGGTCAAACGGCGCTATCATTACAGATAGCTGCTTGGTTACGTGTTGACTCACAGAACCTAAGTGGCACAAAAGCTTAAACAAGCTGAGCACGCTCGTGGGCCGCGTCGTAGTCGACAAACGGACCCTCCACCTCCACATCAGGCTGGGTGTTCTCCGCGCTCATCTTGAGGTGGTTCCAGTGTGCGGTGCTCTTCAGCCCAGTCTGGTACAGGTCGCGCAGGTACTACACAACACAGCAATAAAATCACACGTCAGCCCAAACTACCAAGCCATTGTACCTCCCAACATTTCAACAACTTACCCCCACAACGTTAGGGAAGTCCGCCAGGTGCTTCTTGTCAGTCTTCTTCTGGAAGACATCCAGGCGGATGAGCGTGTGGAACAGGCGAACATCCGCCTCTGTGACGCTGCTGCCGACCAGGTAGCGCTTCGTAGCCAGCTGGTCGTTGAGCTTGGCAATGCCCTCGAAGGCCTTCGCCTCCGACGCCTCAGCATCCTCCGGCGTCTTCGCAAACAGCTTCTTAAAGAAGCCCATGGTGATCTCCGTCACGATACCATCATTGGCAGCATCAATCTCGGCCCGCAGCTCCTCTGGGTACAAGTGGATGCTCGACGGCACTAAGTCCCGGAAACCAGAGTCGATTGTACGGAGGATACCCGCAGACTCCTCTGACACGATGGTCTGCTTCTTGGTATCCCACAGCAGCGGTACCGAGTAGGTGCGCGGAGCAGGGTCCACCTTCTCGTACAAGTCACGCGCAAATTTGACGTTGTTGACGCTGTCTGGGATACAGTCAGCCGTAGAGAACTCCTTCCCAGTCTTGTTGGTGACTGTGGGGGTAGTGGCCGGGTCCGGGAACGCCCATCCGAAGTGCGAGTCGTCCTCATCGTCCGGTTTGGTCTTCTGGGGGACCGGGTGGGCCACCGATAGCCCAATGACGTCTTCGAGGCCGAGCAGGTTGCGGGCGGCCAGGGCGCGACTCGCGAATGGGCACGAGTACGCGATGTAGAGGTGGTAGCGGCCCTTTTCAGCAGGGAACTGGGCGTCGGCGCTGGGCTCGATCTTGAAGTCGTACGGGGCGGGTTTGGCGGCCATGGTGGAGAGTGGCGAGTGGTTGAGTCTTGTGCGCTTGGAGGTGAATTGGGAAATGAGCGTGGCAGTCCGCAGCATATTGGCGAGTACCCACACTATTAATAGGGTGGGCTGCGTGAGAAGAGAGCCTTGACGTCATCCTTCCTGCAATCGTTTTTTTCGAGACGGCGAGATCGTCAGCTGGGATGGTGCGCTTACGGACGCCCTTACGGATCATGCTTGTGTTTGTTCGAGTTGCCTCGACTTGATCAATGGTTCCGTGATACCCATTTCGTTAGGAAATCACCGGCAGGTGGTGGAGTGGAGGGCGGTAGAGCTTGACAACAGGAGGAAGGAGAGGAGATAACACTAGAGTGTTTAAAACGGAGGTGGTGTAGTCCAGTCAGGAGTTCACTAGGCTGCGACTTCAGACATTTAAGGAAATACACCCTCACTTCACTCAAAGAGCGCTGTCTAGCGAGCAGCAGATCTACATGTATGTAAATGTTAGCGCCGACATCGCTGACGCACAGCAAAGGCAATGATAAAGTGGCCGTCAGTGTTAGAAGGGCAAGGGCGACAACCCCATGTGCGCACGCACGGCATCAGTACTGAGCTGAACTGCGCGCGTAAGAGCTCAGGTCTAGGCAAGGACAGGACCCAGCTCTAGAACGAAAATCCACTTCCCAACCGTAACACGGCGTTAGCAAGTTGAAGTGACCATCATCCCCCACCATCATTCCCGAACACGTGTTAATTTTGCTGCGCTTTGATTGGTCCAACTGGGTATTCTATATATAGGGTTTAACATTCGGTATAGTAGTGTGTTTGGCAATCATAAAGCGCATTACGTCATCCTTTACGGTCAGAGATTACCTCACTCGCCAATATGCTGCGGACTGCCAAGCTCATTTCCCAATTCACCTCCAAGCGCACAAGACTCAACCACTCGCCACTCGCCACCATGGCCGCCAAGCCCGCCCCGTACGACTTCAAGATCGAGCCCAGCGCCGACGCCCAGTTCCCTGCTGAAAAGGGCCGCTACCACCTCTACGTCACGTACTCGTGCCCATTTGCCTGCCGCGCTCTAGCCGCACGCAACCTCCTAGGACTTGAAGACGCTATCGACCTGTCCGTGGCGCACCCCATTTTCCAGAAGACCAAACCCAACGACTCCAGTGATGAGCACAAGGGCTGGGTCTTTGTGGATCCTAAGACGACCCCTACTATGGTCGGGTTCAATGGAAACACGTACCCCACGGACGACTGTGTCCCCGACACGGTGAACCACGTCACGTTTGTGAGAGATCTGTACGAGAAGGTGGACCCTGCTCCCCGCACTTTTTCGGTGCCGGTGTTGTGGGACAAGAAGACGCAAACAATTGTGTCGGAGGAGTCTGCGGGCATCTTGAGGACTCTGGACTCGGGCTTCCGTGACTTGGTGCCGTCCAACGTGCACTTGTATCCGGAGGAGTTGAGGTCCGAAATCGATGCTGCTAATGATGGCATCGTGGCGGCAGTGGGCACGAATTTCTTCAAGAAAGTGTTCGCCAGCAAACCGGAGGATGCCGCGGAAGCGGAGGCTAAATCTTATGAAGCGCTGCAAGAGTTGGACAACGTTCTGGCTACGAAACGGTACTTGGTGGGCAAGGGCGTGACGGAGGCGGATGTGCGCATGTTCCATACGCTCATTCGTCTGGACACTTACCAGCCGAAGACGGACAAGCACCTGACGGAGTACCCGAACATCGTGGGGGTAAGTAGCTTCTTATATTGCCAGGAGGAGATTTGTGCGGATGTTGCATGGTGCTGACGTGTGCGTTGCTGTTTGTATTATAGTACCTGCGCGACTTGTACCAAATCCCTGGCCTCAAGAGCTCGGTGAACTGGAACCACGTCAAGATCGGAATGGTGAACAAGGCCCCGCATGTCGCTGCGGACGGTCCCTTCGTCGACTACGAGGCAGCCCACGATCGCGCCCAGCTCGTGTAAGTCTGATGTGGACGCAGATGACACCCCGATGGTGCTACGTTTTATAATATGAAATGCAACGTGAATTCTAGCTAGCTCAATGTTGAATCTGGTGGAAAGTTCCTGTTATAAGTAAACGTGATTAGCTCAAATTTGCCCGGCAAACTATCGCATAATGCCTTGTTATATGTAGACTACAAACTGAGTTCATACCAACGCTGATGATGGAATTTGTTTCCACTTGGAATTTGTTTCTGTTTGCGAATTGAAGGCGTAGGCGAAACCTGGCCGACATGGATGGCTTCGAAGTATTACTTATTGTGATGTTATAATATCATAATCGATTCCTTGCCGCCAGTGGAAGTTCATGCTGTTTTGTGCAGCCAGGGGAATTTGAATGTGAAATCTGGACCTGATTATCGACAACACACAGTAATCAGTTTTTACCCTGTTTTACCCAACCGAGAGGATCAATCGTACCGGAGTGTTTGAGCGAGGTCAGCGTCGTATAGACCACCCACGTAAGCAGTTTGCTAAATATTGCTTCCCACTGATGAATCAGGACAAATGCCACAAGATGAGCCGCAGACATTCCCAATTTGCGGCTAATAATGAAGCACATGATATAGAACGAGAGCGACTTCAGCAACCAATAAAGCATGACGTTGAGAATCGTGTTGTTCAGGTTTCTGGGTGTGATGGAGTCAAGTTGACTGTAATATTCTAGATGTCCAAAGTTGAACGCGAACACCACGAAGGCCGCTAAACAATGACCTGAGTTAGTAATAACTCTTGCGGATTCGAATCAAGTATCTCAATTTACCGTAGATGGCTGGGACAATTGCTTCGACATACTTGACCAGGAGAACAAATTCGGCCGTGAACAGAACTTGAGCTGATCTAACTGCCAAATACTTCTGGTCTTTCGGGGATAACTGGTTGGATCGTGATTTTTTCGGTATGGAGCTAGCTGGGACAGCTTTTTCAGTAGCTGCAACGGGCCGGCTTTCCACCACGTCCGACCTACCTCTATTTTCCTCCAAGATATTTTCTGATGGACCTGAGGTTGGATGGACCCGCGCCGCGTTTGAATTAAGCACAGAAGGCTTGATCAACGTTTGAGATGGGCCCTTCATGGTGGCGGCTGCAGTAAATGGCTTGATTTCACCGGCCAGTATAGCATTTGATTGTGCACTAGATTGCTCAACCGAATTCTCCGTTGGGTTTTGGTCTTTTGGATTGAAAACCACGTGACGAAAGGTGGAGCGCCGTGGTCCAGTCGAAAGGAGGATCTGGTCGATGCCTCTCATCATCTTGTTGATATCATTGATGGCCACTTTCGACTGAATTATATCCATTGCTATCACAGCAAAAGTGGTCGACAGTTTTGCAGAGTTCTGCAACGCGACGGACATGTAAAGAGCACTGAAAACCTCAATGTTGAAAGTCACGATTTCGGGCTTCACGTCGTCGCGATCTCCAATCAGCCAGCTGATGATATTTCTGCCCGTGATCTTAAGGACGGGTAGCAGACCAACGTAGATTACCTGTCCGGTCGGGCCCAGTCGATGGAAACCGAAGACGTAGGTGGGGTAAAGTACTACCGATACCGCAAGCCAAACCACAACAAACCAACAGCGAATGAATCTTCTGAGGAGTGCTGGATTGTGCCGAAGTCGGGATAAATAAATGGATATCAATGGCGGTATCACTACTAGCAACCACGCGGGTGCGCTGACGAGTAATGTGAAAGGAACCGGAAAGCCGATAACAAGCGAAACCACGAATGCAAAGCCTCCCGAACCAATGGACCCAACGATGCCTAGTATCATCACTGTTCTTCTCGTAATATTCAGCTCAGGAAGCGGGGTTTGGAAAATTGACAGTATGCCAGGTGCAAGCACTGCTAAAGTAGCCACATGACGGATCCAAAACGCGTAGTTGGCAAAAGTCCCAGCTTTCAGCGGCGCCAGCGGGATAGCCTCTAAGGCGGCTAACGTGATCACACTTGGAAGTGGAAAAATTACGCAGGCTGCTGCCGCCTTCGTGAAACTTGTTTTATCGAGAAACCACCGCAGTTTCTGAATGTGTTCGACACTGACTCGGCCATGAAGTTCCACTTGTGCCAACTCCCATGTGAACACTACAAGCTCGAGAATTCGACGAGCCCCATGCATGATCGAGCACAGCAGGTAGAACGCTGAGACTCTTTCACGAATTTACAGGCGACGTCGATCGGAAATGCCGTCAGTGGGCAGTTGGAAGTGTCAGGCCAAACTTCCATGAGTAGGGCCAACTATTCTTGTCAACCGTGAACTCTGTTTTTGTGGTCCAACCCGATGTAAAAATACGAGGATTTGGTATCGTGGCTTGAAGTCCTCAAAACTACGCCGATTTCTGGGAAATATCCATTACACAAGCGAAGTCCGGTCATTGAGTCTTCAAATGGACCTTGGATGTGAATGAGTGCGCTGGGGCACGAGCCCAATTTTCATATGTTCTCTGTTCACAGAGATTTTCACTGCAGGTCCTTGACACTGTACTTCAAATGCAGTAAGAAGATAAAACGTGTTAGCACATTAGTAAACGCCACTTGTCGCTCTTCTTTTCGCTTGAAAGTATCGTGTAGAGATATTAGTGGCCTTTCTTCTCTGCCTCAGCGTTGCGGTTGATCAAGGAGCGCACCGTTGTAGCAGTAGCTGAAGTAAGTAGTTAGAAGCGAATTCCCAGCAAGTCGAACTGGTACGCGTTGATTTGAAAAGTACGGAAGCCAGTTCGATCAATGAACACCGTGTACTGCGATTGTATCGCTCAGATCACCACATTACTGTTCCTTGGGTTCACTAATGCCCGTGCGATGAAGCACGTGTGGATAGAGTGCCATAAGCTAAATTGCCCAGACAAGGGACGTAATATTGATGAATTTACCGATTGCAGCGCCAACTAACGCGAGAGTTTACACTGGAAAATCTCTTGTTCTGCTACAATCCGATATTTATTCTGAGAACGAGCTTCCAGAGCACCGCCGCACAAATTGAAGCATGAGATTCCAGTTTTTAGCTAGAACGATTGACCGAAGAGCTGGTCACAAGATTTTCGTGCTGACGCGCTTAAAAATGTAGCAGACAGAGGCGTTGACTATCATTACACGACCAACACCGTTGCTAAACACATCAGTGTACATGTACTTCCTGATTGCGAATTCGATCGGTCAAACGGCAAGCAGTAAGCCAAACGTATACGTTACAATCGAATATTATAAACCATTGGAAATGGCAAAGGGTGTTCATTTGCTGTTGGATTTCAATCCCTTTACAGCATCCTCCGAGTGGTTTTTAAGCAGTCACCCCATTCAAGAGACAGTGTCTTTACGTATAACAGCGAGTTTGAGACTGTAAACCCTCATCCAGAGGGGTTTTGTTGACTTCCCCGAATCGAGGCAAGTTTGCGTGCGTTGTCTACAAGCGCCCTGTCATTGGCTACCAGGAGGGAACAGCAGGGCAAATCAACTCGAGAACCCATGTTGCGCAGAAGGGATTTCAAATCCTTTTTACAAGTACAAGGGTGACGTCAACGCTTTCTGCTGCCTTCGGCGCAGTCTACTGCCTCGTGAAGAGATGCTGGTCATTTGCCAAGTTACTCTTGAGCATCAACCCCAAAATCTCCGTCTACTGATCGACAAACAGTCATGTCCGCCCAACCAGTTCCGTACAGTTCTACCATCGAGCCCAACGCTGATGCCGAGTTCCCCGCCGAGCTAGGTCGCTACCACCTCTACGTGACGTACTCGTGTCCATTTGCTTGCCGCGCATGGGCAGCTCGCAACCTCAAAGGACTCGAAGACGTCATCGGTCTCTCCATAGCTCACCCAGTGTACCAGAAGAGCAAACCTGACGACAAGAACGACACGCACTTGGGGTGGGTGTTCGTGGACCCGGAGACAACCCCGACTGTCATCGGCTTCAATGGCAAAGAGTACCCCACCGAAGGTTGCACTCCAGACTCCGTCAACCACGCCAAGTTTGTGCGTGACTTGTACGAGAAGGTGGACCCGACACTTCGCAAGTTTTCGGTGCCCGTGTTGTGGGACAAGAAGAAGCAGACGATCGTGTCGGAGGAGTCGACGGGCATTCTCCGTACATTGGACTCGGGCTTTCGCGACCTGGTTGCGTCCAGCTTTCAGCTCTACCCGGAGGAGCTGCGAGAGGAGATTGACGCGATTGAAAACGGTTTGCTAACTGAGATCAGCATGAGCCTCATCAAGTCCCTGTTTGCAAAGGATTCAGAAACCGCTCGGGTTGAATTGGAAAGAGGCTTCGAAAGCATTGCAAAGCTTGACGAGCTGCTGTCCAAGCAGCGCTACCTTGTTGGCAAGGGTGTGACGGAGGCCGATATCCGTCTTTTCAACACCCTGATTCGTGTGGACGTTTCCCAGAAGAAGACCAACCAGCAGAACCTGACGCAGTTCCCGAACGTCGTTGGAGTAAGTTACTTGTCTTGAATACTTCAGTCTTGTGCGCATAGTTTTGACTGACGCGTGTTATTGTGCTTTTCTTCCACACCAGTACCTGCGTGACTTGTACCATATTCCAGCCATGAAGCGCACAGTGAATTGGGATCACTTGAAAATTGCCATCGTGAACCATCGTCCGGACGCGCCCGTAGCTGAGGGTCCTTTTATCGATTATGACGCCCCCCACAACCGTGCTGGACTTTTGTAAGCAAGTCGCTGGGCTGCTGTTGGTGTTTCCCGCTAAAAAAAAGAGGTAAAAGTTGCTTGCTCCACAGCCTTCATCGTCGCAGAAAGCATCAAGCGAAGCGATAGTAGTCTAGGTAGTGTCCCGTTAAGTAAAATGGCAATTGGATAGTTGCGCTCTACGACGAGATGTTAATGATGGAGAGTTTGCTTTTTACCATTGACACGACTTTGCGTTGTCAAAACTTGCACTCAAAAAGTCTAAATTTGTCGCCTAGTACGTGGACCCAAAATCGCCCGTGCGGATGTTCATGAACTTCACAGTCGCGTCCGGACTCTCTGCGAAGACGCTGTCGGGGTCACCGCCAGGGTTGGGACAGTCACCACGCAAAGCGCCAGGCACCTTCGGGTCGTCTCCTGTCGAGTAGCTGTCCAGCCATGTCATGTTGGAGCCGTAGTCGACCCAGATACTCATGGCGAGCGTCATGCCTCCGACCATTTGCTTGCCGAGCTGGGCAAGTCCGCCCATGACGTACGGGTGGTCGTCGAAGAACGCCTTGGACGTATTACACATAGCATCGGTGATGGAGTCGACGCCTTTCAGTGCTGGCCACGTACTGCTAGGGTTGGCCACAACGCGGTCGTCCTGCTTGTAAAGACGACGGATCTCCACCAACTCGCCCGTCTCAGTGTTGTCGTCCGTCACAAACTGCGTGACCACGGAGAACTGACGAGTCGTGTCGATGTCGTACTTCTTACCACGACCATAGAACTTTTTGTTGCCCATGCGGAACGGGTTGAAGTCGCAGCCGGGCTTATCGCACCAGCCCGTGTAGCGCGTTTCGTCGGTGGATCCGCAGTCCTCGTCAGCCACGCATCTTTCCGGGCCGTCGGTGGAGCACGGGTGGGTTGTGTAGGCCGTTGCCATACTGTTGGCTTCCCAAATGTCCATTTCAGTGCAGCAGGCGCCGTAGGTGTTGTTCAGGTTGGCCTCACCGTTAATGAACTTGACATCCTTCTGGCACTGGGCATCGCAGTAGCCAGTGCCGTACTCAGCACCGGCAGTGTTGGTCGGGAAGCGCGAGATTCCGCCGTCTACATCCATCTTGGAAAAGTAGAGTGCGCCATTCGAGCCACAGGGCAGCAACGACATATCGACGTCGAACGTGAACTCCTGGTTCAGCAGCTGGAACTGCTTGTACTTCTTTCCCGACGCATCCAGCACGTACACGCGCGTGCCCACACCACCGGGTGTTTCGAGCTTCATGTTGAGGGTCTCGCCGCTAGTCGTGATGCTGTGCTTGCCTTCGTAGTCGGCGCCTTCGAGTCCACAGATCTTCGCGCACTCTTTCGGGCTCGAGCACGTCGTCGAGTTCCACTTGCTGTCGGCGTTGCAACTGTTGTTTGTGCCGACCGCGTTCATCGTGCGCCAGTTCGCATCGATCACGACCGACGATTTCTCCGTCACGCAGTTGACGACCTTGGCGTCGACCTGGTCGACCTGGGCCAGCACGTTGGTAACCTTAGTGCAGACCTGGGACGGCAGCGACGGGTGCACTTCTGGAATGTTTGTGCCGGCCTGTTGGGCCGACGAAAGGCTCCCGATTGAGGAAATCGCGACTGCAGCGAGCCCGATTGTGCTTCTTGAGATCTTCATGGGGTGCTGGTCTTCGTAGTCACAGGGAGTAGACGGTGCCTTGAGCTGGAACGCGCAAATTTGGAAGTGAGGACGAACTACTTTGTCGGGCTAAGCATCCGTAAAGGCCGCTACGCGCCCTTACGTGTTAATGATTATCTTAGTTGATGAGACGATAGGACACGGGACGCCATTGCTTCTGTTATGGCCAAATGTCCTGCACCGTACCAAGAGCCATTCGTTCTGGCGGTGCTTTGCGATTGGGAGTGCCGATCCCGGTCAGATTCTGTAGAGGGGGCGAGGACTCCGACCGAGAAGGGGAAGATTACAATCTGCTACATAGGTGTCATCATCGATCACGAGACGTCAATGTAGATCGCCTTCTTGCTCGATGTCCACAGCTTCGTGCATGTATTAATACAACAGTACTTTGCTGCTGTACACACTATCAACAACAAATTATTGTCAAAACTAGAACTGATGGTATCAATACATGTACGTATGACTTTCAGTTGCCGAGTGGATTACTCTGGTAATGATAATCATGGTGAGTTGCCTGTCTACTAGTACTTGTACAAATAACGACGGAAGAAGACGTAGATAATGTTTTGTCCTCCATACATTAATTTTAGCCAATCAAAGAGGTTGTGTATTTATTAAAAATGACTGGTGCTAGACGATAGTCCGGGTGTAGGAAGCTCGGCGTGCTCTCATTTCCAAATGGGAAAGCAAGCTTCCTAAACTATACTATCAATGTTAACACCTGTCAAGATCGTCTTTTTCCGTCGTTGGTTGTACTATACAAGTATTGGCGAGCTTAATTTGTTACTAGTATTTGTGACGAAGCACAGTGGAGCTGAGAACCGATCCCAGTGCGAATGAATAGGCAAAGCGTGTTGTTGACAACTGCCCGTTGCCCAAACATATGGGTACACAGTTCGTGCTACTCGGACAGATGGCCGGCTGTCCAAGCCTCGGATTCCATGATGGACTCTTATCGTTGAGAACGTTAGCTCCAAAATCCAAGATCTGATCGGTGACCAACAAGGTTGTTCGGAAAACGACATGGGCACTGACTCCACTGCGGCGGGTGTCTTTGTTTGATAGATCCATGAAAGTAAGTTCGGAGTAAGTTTGGTGTGGTTGTGATCCCAATCGACGATTAGCAGCCAAGTGCGTGTACTACCTAGTAAAGCACGATGGTCCTAGAGAATGCTTCTGCCAGCACGCCAGACAGGAATCCATCATCACATCCAAACCACTGTTTCGAGAGATAAAGACGGCTTCGGAGATAGAGGGTTCCAAAAGGGTATCGTTCAAGCTGTTGCGCATTTCGTACGCGTAGTTCGTCAGCGCGGTCTTCGCCTCGATGCGCACCATGTTGGTCTCATCCTCCGACGTGTACTTCTCGGGCTCCAACACCATGCGGTCAATCCAGAGTCAGCAATTGTCGTGATCTTGTTCTCTTTGCCAGTTGACTTCTCCACAACCGACACGTCCAGGATTTCGTTCGCGTCAATCTGCAGCTCGGCGCGAGGCTTGGGCAGGATGCTGCCCAGGTCAAGCATGCCCAACACGTACGTCGAGAAGATTTTAGGCACCGTGATATCACGCGCGATCAGTGTCGCTATGACACTGCTTGTTGTCTCCATACGCAGAGACAGTAGCGCAACACACAGCGCTAGCGGGTCCGACAGCTCGACGAGTCATGCGCCGTGGAGTTGTACACCACGACCTCGCGGCGTTGATCGGCCTGTTGGGCACCTTGGGCAGCCTATGCTGCACCTAGTGGGTATGCATCGAGACACCTATAATACTAGCACCACCTTGTGGAATCTGGTGCTTCGACAGCTTGGCGTCGGGCAGCACCTTCTCCACGGAAGTAGTCGCTGCACCGATCCTCGGACTCGACCATCGCGCGCGACACAGTCGTACAGTGAGGTGGTCTGGATGTATTCTTGAGCGGACGTCGATTGCGTGCACTTGGCATGCTCAGCAGCGTGGACTTCATCATCAATATGTCCTCCTCGATGTTCAGCTCGAAGGTGTCACCGCCTGTTCATAGGCCTTGTTTTCCATTGTGGCGGCCGTCGGCTCGTTGACACTGGGCACCTTGATCACCACCCCTCCTCGGTCTGGAACGTCCTGGTCTCCCCTTGGACTGTATCGTGATCTGCGGCCTGCCACCGGAATTTGACGTCAGCTTGAACGAACAGTGCGACCTGCTCCACGGGGTCGAACAGTACTAAGACTATAGTACGAAACATGTAATGTCCCGAGCTTCACATGGAGTGGCTAGCACACGCGGACGTGCAGACACTACAGATTATCTCGAGTGACGGGCAACGCAGATCGCTGGCGGAGGAGATGGGACTGACAGGCGAGCGAACCCCGACGGTAGTGGACATCGCTGCCTGGAATAGGACGGCCACAGGGCAGGGATATTTCACGTTCAACGCAGCGCATGGTGCGTCGCAAAACCGAGCGCAGGCCGAGAAATTTGCGAAAGCACTGCTCTTTAACTATATGGACCTGCTGACGCGGAAGATATACCCTGCCGAAGTCAAGTTCACTGCTACCCCAGACCAACACCCGGTGATAGTGACGGTCAGAGGCCACTCCCCGGTGGAAGTGGTCTTCCACACATCCATCACTGAGGAACCGTGGGTGCAGACAATACACGGCGGGGCAGACTTATGCAGAGTACTTACGGCCAGAATGCGACCGGAACTGAAGGTGCATGAGGTTCACCCACATCCAAGACTGAGCAGACTCGTGTGCTTATGGGCGGGACGCCGCAGGTGGACACGGACTCGCCGTGAGTACAAAGAGCGCGTGGCAGCGGCGAAACGACGTCGAGGGGCTATAGACCTCGACGGCAGGACCAAAAAATGGCAGGAACGGAGCCCACAACTGGCGGAAGGGCTTGCACTACTCGAATGGAAACGCATCCGGAGAGTAGTGGGCCTCAATCCGTGGGGAGAACAACTACTACTGCGCCTCAAGCTCAGAGCACTCTCGATGTTTGACAGGCGACACGACAAGATCGGCTGCCCACATGAATCCTGTGTACACTTGCTGGACGTGGATCTGGAACACGTCTTCTGGGGATGCCCAGCGACGCGAACATTACGGAGGCACCTACTCCAGCCATGGCGACAACTGGGACTGACAGACGACGGACTGCAGCAGGAGGTATTCGGGATGCAACTTTCGAAAATACCGGCAGGCGTATGGGGCAGCATGGCTACAGTACAACGGGAAGTGATGGACTTTCGCCCTCAGATTGCGGAGGAGGTGACTTTGCTCGTTGAGAGCAGCTGGCGCATTGGGGTAGCCATCTATCTCCACGCAGCTTGGCGGTGGCGGGTCAACCACTTTGACGAGTCGAACAACATCGCGGAAGGGCACCACGTGGCACTCCTTAAGAAGCGGCTGCGAGAGGGTTACAATACTGTCCAGGCACACTTACGGGCAGCGCCATCACTAGTAGTTGGAGCGACGGCGGCGAAGATCGTCGGTAGAGCCCTTCACTCGGGAGGGGACACACTGCCAGCAGTGGATCACGCCGAGGGAGGAACCAGGTACATACTGTACGTGGCCGGACGGGTGGCAGGAACAAAACGATCAGGAGCTTGCGGGGCGATCATTGTCAGCTGTAATGACATATCGAGCGGGGCCAACTGGAGCGGGCACATGTCATACGCCAGCTCGTCACCGACGACCACGGAAGCGGAACACTTAGGGCTCCTCATGGGACTCAAGGCGTGCGAGAAGAAGCGGTACTGGCCGCTATGGGTGGTGAGCACGAACAAGATGCTGATTGCACAGCATCGGCAACGCAAGCCCCCAAAGGCACGGCATTTAACACAAATCTACTGGAGGAGTCGGCGCATCGTGGATCGGCTCCGGGAAGTAGAATGGCTACACCACGCCAAAGAAGCCAACCGTATGGCAATGGAGCTAACAAACACAGCGCTCGAAAGCAGAACGAGCGTACAACAGTACACGGCTGACACGGGCACCGATTCAGGGAAATGGAGGAAAGTACTCCGCCACCTCGATGGAGACATGATACAATGGAAAACACACGAGGACAACGCGGCGCAAGCGGACGTCGTGGCCGACAGTCAGTAAGGACACCGGCACGTAACGGGGAAGCGTAAGCTAGGACCTGGAGAAGGCTAACTACCGACATAGGGGCGATGGTTAGAACGGACATAGGAAGTCGTTAGCACCACTAAGTGACATCAATGTACCTCACTGAAAACTAATGTCCCGAGCTTCAGCTTTTGTAGAACTAAACGCTCTAGCTGTGTGAATGAACCGTACAACTCGTACGGTGCCATAATTGATCGAGCAAACCGAGAGTCGATGCCAATGTTGATTTTAGTACTAATAGTAGCGATAGTATATCTTAGTACTAATCATCGACTACTATCAATCCCTGGTGTGCTGGCACGATCTTTCGTCACGTCCACGGGCGGAACGGTCGGAGATTTCACGACGCTGTGGCTGAGACGCATCTCCGAGTAGAAGGTGTGTCAATTCCTGCAATCAACTGTTATCCCAGCCCAAAGCATTGCTTATCATATCTACATGTACTTAATTAAGTAAAAGACACGCCAGTGCTTTGGGGCTATCAATATCTAAGCCATCCATCCGATAGTGGCGCTTAAGCGAAACTGTGTCGGTCAAACGGTTGGTGCTAGCTTGTCGGGTTGATGGCAAAATGGAATGGGGTTGAAGGCATTGAGAGCGTTTAGTTTGCAGCTTTGCTGAAATGTACCGAATATTTGGTACATTCTTGTGTTTACACGAAAATACAGTATATTGCCAGTTTAAGGTGGGCGGCGCAATCAGCGAGGCGGCGCAATCGAGTACTTAAGACCCCAATTATAACGGTCAATGGCCGCTGTCAGAATTCGATTCACGTGGTTCGTGCAAGGCTTCAGCTGACATTGTCTCCATCCAGCCAAGATGTCGCCCGGCCCAGAAATGGTCAATTGGTGGCGCAAGACCGCTTACCAGACGGACCGCGTGACGCGCCACCTCTCGCCCAACGAGATCCACCCAGCGCGCAGCCTCATCGCCACGCTCCCGCACAAGACGTTGCGCAAGATCAAGGAGAACGGTTTTGTCCTCATTCCAGCGGCACTGCTGCTCTTCGGGACAATTGCATGGGGCAAGGCGGCTAATGATATGGAACACCGCTCACATTGGAGCTGAGTGGGAGACTGTCGTAGCTATTGTTGTATAACACTAGCGAAAAGATACAAGCGTTTCACATTTGTCTCACCCGGCATGCTGCCGCCATCACTAAATGAATACATTTGTCTAGCTCTATGTCTATTGATGTTGATGGAGCGCCATCAATTGAAGTGATATGCAAGGCATGACTTAGGGACTGCCATTGCTCCCTTGTCTTGAGCATGCTTCGAGATGTTCGGTACTGCGGATCTCCTCCCTTTCGTGCCCACTTCGCAACGTGCATACCTATTGTAAATAGGCTACGCCTGCCCGTTCGCGAGCCATACTCTGACGCACGCAACCGGTAGGCACTCGGTGGTGCATCCAATTATCCAGGAGTCCCAGCCAGACGACGAGAATAACGCACATCGCAGTTGGGCTTTCGTACACAAGCACGACTTCTTCGGTCACGCCAACGAGAACTCGACCGAAAGTCGACAAGGTCAAGTTTTGCGGGGGTTCTCACTTTACGACTAAAATGTATCGACGGCGAAGCAGCACGAAAATGCCTTCGATCACAAAATGGCAGATCCATAGCCGATTATTTGAACGCTTAACCTTCGGAAGTGCTGCCATCTAATATGATTCCCGTAACACAGCGTTAGTGATATTTACTGTCGCCTCCAACGAAAGCCGCAACGTACCTCGGCGAGGTAAGGAAACTGCGTGAGCTACTTTTCGGCAGCTTCATGACGCCGATATCCATGCCCACGAAAAAACGCACATCCGTCTCAGTGAGGCCGCTTACCTTATCTACCTCAGCAACCGCTGCAAACGCCTTGCTAAGATTTTCACGTCCTTCCGTAGTGTGGTGCACAATCCGTTGTTGGCCATCTCGACCGCTGGCTCCAGGTCCTCGGGGGAAAGTAACCATTGGAAAGCAGTACGCGGAAGCCCGATGATGGTTGCTTCTTCTTGTATCGCAGCCCAGATACTGAAGACGCGCGTGGAGTTTTGTAGGTGATGACCTGTTCATTGAATATCCATACGAGACTGCTCACGTCCGCAGTCGGCAATAACGTGATGTCTCACGCAGTACCTTTATATGCTGCTCTACTCGTGCAAACATTTATAAATGTGAATGTGTACAACGCAGTGTAAGCTTCTGCCATATTGTTGTAATGCCACCTGACTCTCCCTAGCAAAAGTATGTTTCATATACCAGATCCTGACAGCAATAGCCACGGTCTCCTCAGTATTGTGCTCTGCTCGGTATTGCTGCCAAGCGCCCACCGCAGCGGAATATGTAGCTTACTCGAAGACGTGACACTGTCAAATATTTTTCGCATGCAATCGTATTGAAGGCATGCTCGGCAATCGACATTTTGGTACAGTTCTAATAGGCGATGGATGTGTTTGACGACCAGCGATGCCCATCTTGAAATGTGTTATTATCACTTCTTGGCAGTATACTATTAATAAAGGGGGCCGATGATCGTTGCATATACGCAAAGAAAGACAGGAGACTGAGCGCGAATTATTAAAAATTTCAATGGCCTCGTGCTGCTTCAGCCTCCTGCTTTGTGTTAGTCGGATGTTAAAGCAACGCGACCCCCACCGCCCCCAGCGCCATCACGAACAGCGAGAGAGCATCGAAGCACATCAATGAACACACTTTTTAGAGTTTTTCCGTGGCGGTAGCAGCGATGAAAGTTGCACGTTGCAACAAAACCCAGCCTAAACAAATTTTGGTATTTCGCTAGTGATGTGTACATACCGTCTACACATTGTAATACATGTGATGTAAAACAGCTTTTTCTGGGTCGTCACTTCAACTAAACGCATAGCACTACAGTGTTGTAGTGTTTTGCTTTGCTTTGCTTACGACGATGGCATGACTACCGGTAAAATATATGCTTCAAATCGGCACAAAAAGAGAGATGATAATACATAAAAGTCAGCTTGCAGCGAATTGCGTTGGTGCTACCAGTAACACAATACCGCAACATGCATTGTAAGTACAATACTCGTGGATCGCCCTTTGTTTATCGATCTGTTAATTCGTGATATCCGGATAAATGAAAAAGTTCCCCTGAATAAGACCGGCCCTGGGAGTGAAAAGTTGCAGTGACGGCGATAGAACCTCACGCCAATTTATTTTAATAAAATAAGGAGATTGGTTATTGCATGTGCTTCTCGGGGTTTTCACTTTGGGAGCTAAGACCGATACTCATTTGCTGCGATTCTTCTCAGTTCGAATTGTTTGAGTCATAACAGGAGAAGAGACTCCCTCCCGTGGCTCTCACAATAGAGTGCATGACTTCAAATCGCGAGATTGCGAGGGAAACACAACAGTGCACCGACAGAACACGACGCGCAGTAAAGTTGACCCAATGGCTAGTTACCGGTCACGCAGATTTCCTCTCGCTCACTTCCTCATTCTCCGACGACTCGGCAGGCGAACTTTCAACGTCTCGATGACTCTCTCCCTTGTGCCAACCCTCGCCGTGGCTACAGGCCTGGCCAGCGCAGCTCTGCTGGCTCCGACCGCCGACGCACACCAAGTTGTGCTGTTACCGGAGCCCCAATGGACGACGGACAACAAGGATACCAAGTACAACCCGCTGGCCTTCCTCGAGGGTCAAGGCTTTGCGACTCAAGGAGACTTCAACGCATGGCGTCGTGACAACGGCTACAAGACCCTGCGTGACTTCATGGACAGAGCCAAGTACACGGTGACCGAAGGTGCCGACTACTTCTGCGGGTGGACAGACCCAAACGGCACACCCCAGCCTATTCCAGCCGGTAATATGCGTTCAACCGGATACACGCACGACGGGCCGTGTGAGGTCTGGCTAGACAATACCCGTGTGCTCCAGGGCGACAACTGTCACGAGCAGTTTCCCGACAAGGACTACCCCATTGACTATTCGTCCTGCAAAGGCACCTGTACATTGCACTGGTACTGGATCGGAGTTCGCTTCCTCAAGAACTCGTACTCGTGGCAGGTGTACAAAGAGTGCATCCCGCTGACTTCGCAGCAGCGTCTGCGGATGTAGATATGACGGGCCACAACCGTTGTCCTATGGGAGCAGTCCAACTGCCCAGCGCCCAACAATGTGTTAACTGCACCTGAGAGGTGTCGGCGTCAAAGTTTCGAAATGCATCAATTAATACAATGTTTCTGTCCGCATTACATGTGCATGTACAACTTGTTCATCGTGCTGTACAGAGTTGCCTTCTGTCTTCGGAGAAGCCTTGATGGCAACTCACTGAGCCAAGCTGAAGCCAAACAGCACAACCACCAATAAGTTTTTGTGTGTTTTAAATACTGTACTACAATATGTAGTCACGTTGGCACTAACTGATCTCAGCCGGCATATTTTTGCTGCGCTTGCTGCGGAAGCGCTGACAATGTCCAGCCGTGCGCTATCAGTTAAAAAGCACAATCGACAAAGCTTTCTATCCGTACCCCCGCCATGAATGTCGCCGGTGAGCTCAGCAGGGGGACAGACGACTAGTCCTGTCAGCACTACTAAGCCGCTGACCGGGAAGAATATGCTTAGTCTCAGTACAAAGCATGTTAGTACTAACGGCTACTAATTGGCACTCTACAAGCAAACCCTGTTCAGACAACTACATGTCATCGATGGATCGTGAAAAGGCTAACTCCGAACTGCGAATCAAGCGGGCCATCAGCCCGCGAACCAATTCATTTTTCCGACCTCTTTTACTGTATACCGACTATTATAGAACAGGGCATGGCAAGCAGGCATACCGAAAAATTGATATAAGCTACTGCAGTGGAGCTGCTGCTGCTAGAGGGCGATAGCTCGCGAGTGGGCGGACACTGCTCTGGTGGCGGAAGCGACGCAACATACTACAGATTTGGCGTTCAAGTGATGAAGACTAAGGCCGATCGGCTGGGGAATGGCTTTTCAAGATCGGCGCCGACTTGTGCGACCGCCGAGATGACGCCGTGCGTGGGACGACGGGGTCGTCGCTGTAATCGCGCTTGTGTCGCCGGGAAATCCTGCGGACACTTCAACCGGAGACGAGTAGCGGAGACGAATAGCGCTATGGCTCCTTTCGTTTCAAGCAGCTGAGACCGCGAGCAAATCGGGCCAGCGTTGTGGTGTTGCAAAACGCGCCAGCGGAGGATGGATATTAACAGCCAAGCAGTCACTCGCGGCGATATCACCGCCGCTGCCATCATCGAGGAAGAAAACAATCCCTCGACGGGAGGGCTCAGAGTCGAGCCACCGCGGGCAGACGGATAAAGGGCGCTAGCCACCAGCGACGCGGGGCTGACTGACTAATAACTCTCAGCAGCACTCGGCGACGATGACCGCCGGCAAGCCACCTTGGGCCCTTGGCGGTGGCCGCGTAAGTCGCTAGAATGGTGGTTGGGCAGAGAGGCAGGTGATTGCGCCGGCCGTGAATCCTGGCTGTGGGTCACGACAGCGGTCGGACAAGCAATCCCTGTCGGAACGTATAGTATGTTATTGCGCAGGTCCTGCGAGGTAAGCGAGCGTGCTAGGAGTCTGAAGGCACGTCTCGTCACCCGATTTCGCAGGCGTATCAGCTATCGCACGATGTCCGAAAATAGGCATCGTCCAAAGCGGGGCGACATGTGTCCCTTGCCAGATTACGCATCGGCCCGTAGCCATAGCCGGACCATATTACGCAAATCGGGCGGTCTCGTTTCCGCTGGACGGATGCGATTACGCCGCCGCCTACCGCCCCGGGGCCAGGCCCGCTCGCTCATATCGCCCGCTCCATCCGTCACTACCCAATCGGCCAAGAAGCCCAGACAGCGCGCGTTTTAATCGACGATATCGGTCTCCAACGACGCAATGATGCTCTCGGCGCAACACCAACTGTATCACCAGCACCGCCACTCCAGCAGCAGCAGCTCCGCCGCCGCAGGAGGCGCGTCCTTCCGCAAACGCGCAGCAGCCACCCCACTAGCTCCGCTCGCCGCCGTGCTCGAGCAACTCTCGCTCCGCGTCGCCGCCGTGCGCCTCAGCAAGCGCGACGTGCGCTACGAGCTGCAGGTCGAGCACTCCGCCTCGCAGACCCGCTGGCGCCGCGCGCGCTCCTTGGACGAGTACAAGGCCTTCCAGACGCAGCTGCTGGCGGCGCTGCGCCTCGGCCACTTCTGCCAGGCCGAGTGTCCGTGGCTCTACACGTTCGTCAAGAGCTACTTCCCGGGCTCCGTGTCGCTCTTCGGACTGGGCGGTCACAGCGACTGTGCCGTGGAGAAGCGCCGCGACGCGCTGGAGCACGTGCTCACGTCGCTGCAGAAGTTCGTCGTGAACCGCCAGAACGCGGCGGGGTGCTCCATTGTGGCCGGCCGCGTGACGCAGCTGGTAGTGGACTTTGTGCTGGGCGACGTGAGCGACAAGCGCCACCCGCTGAACGGGCTGTGCGGGTCCACTGGCAGCGGCAACAGCTTTAACCTCGGCAGCCTTCGCGACAGTGTGTGCTCGTCCACGTCGGTGACGTCGGACGAGGGCGACGAGATGGCGGACGAGGCGGAGGACGCCGGCGTGTGTACGCTGTGCAACTCGAGTCTGGACGGCGAGGCGTTCGGTGCGTCGACGTCGTCGTCCGAGACGGATAGCTTCCGCAGCACATCGAGCCGTCGCAGTAGCGTGCTGAGCTACACCACGACGCTGTCATGTGGACATCAGTTCCACGATGAGTGCATCGTGTCCAAGCTGAACGAGGAAATGCGATGTCCCACGTGCCACGCGGAGGTCGACTCGTTCTGAAGCGGGGTAGCTCCGTTCTGTACCAAAAAGCTTAGTTATTTATTCATGCGCAGCGCATGCCGAGCATACATTAATGAAATGATCTCATTGAAACCACATTTGATTGAGTTTCGTTCGGGAGTATTTTTTCGATATGCTGGGGGGGGGGGGCTGTTGGTAGTTATCATTGCAGCTTGTTGCTGTGGGCTTCATCAGAATGATCAGTGGCGTTGTCTCGGCGAAGCCTTGACAGAGTTTAGCTGGAAGTAAAGGCCGCCGCGAGTCAGGATATTCCTTGCCTATGGATACGGACCATCTATTATTGTAGGATTGTAGGTGTGCACATGCCACATATTATTTTTATAAGGTAACAGTAAGAAATTTCCATAGCATGCACCTAACTTAACAGTCGATAAGCATCATGTGTGTTTTAGTTCAGCCACGCTAGTTGCTCCATCGTAAACCTGCTAAGGGGTAGTTCTTTTTTCTTCGACTCGTTTGCGGAGTTTACCAACTTAACCTTGTATCGTGTTTTAAGTAGACATACAGCCTCGATACGAAGTAGTTTACAGTTCCTTCATTTACAAGCTCTCGTGCTCAAGTTTTAAAGGTCGATGACTTGATACTCGATCTACTAGTGTAAAGCAGTGGCGGTATTTCACAGAAGAAACGTTACTGGTCATCAGTGCCTAGGAGCCAACACCATTCTACTACCACCATCCTACCCAGGAAAAGCTGCAGGAACTCCCTGAATCAAGAAGCTCTTCCTGTACTTAGCTTAGAACTATAATCACTTAGTGTACTCCGCAAACATGAATGCAAATTTTACTACGCGAGGTCCTGGAATTTACAAGTTGGAGCCGCAAATCGAGATACTCGTATTCTATGAAAATCGGGTAATAACGGCCACAGCAAATGGCTAAGGATGAAATCACGCGCATACTGCATAACCTTATCCGATGTTTCAATTTGTCGGAGTTCACTTTCCAGCGGATCAATTCCGTTGTGCAGATCAATGTAGCGATCCGCAATCTTAACTTACATGCACTCTCAATAACGTTCTGTAAATACGAATGTCGTAGTCTTTGTGACCCGTGGTTGAGACTGTAAAGCGGTAGATTACAACAGGATTGCTATTGGCTGGCAAGCGAAAAGTTGTTGTAATAGAAACCGGGTCTCCGGCACAATAATGCTTATCCTACAATAATGGATGGTCCGTATCCATAGGCAAGGAATATCCTGACTCGCGGCGGCCTTTACTTCCAGCTAAACTCTGTCAAGGCTTCGCCGAGACAACGCCACTGATCATTCTGATGAAGCCCACAGCAACAAGCTGCAATGATAACTACCAACAGCCCCCCCCCCCAGCATATCGAAAAAATACTCCCGAACGAAACTCAATCAAATGTGGTTTCAATGAGATCATTTCATTAATGTATGCTCGGCATGCGCTGCGCATGAATAAATAACTAAGCTTTTTGGTACAGAACGGAGCTACCCCGCTTCAGAACGAGTCGACCTCCGCGTGGCACGTGGGACATCGCATTTCCTCGTTCAGCTTGGACACGATGCACTCATCGTGGAACTGATGTCCACATGACAGCGTCGTGGTGTAGCTCAGCACGCTACTGCGACGGCTCGATGTGCTGCGGAAGCTATCCGTCTCGGACGACGACGTCGACGCACCGAACGCCTCGCCGTCCAGACTCGAGTTGCACAGCGTACACACGCCGGCGTCCTCCGCCTCGTCCGCCATCTCGTCGCCCTCGTCCGACGTCACCGACGTGGACGAGCACACACTGTCGCGAAGGCTGCCGAGGTTAAAGCTGTTGCCGCTGCCAGTGGACCCGCACAGCCCGTTCAGCGGGTGGCGCTTGTCGCTCACGTCGCCCAGCACAAAGTCCACTACCAGCTGCGTCACGCGGCCGGCCACAATGGAGCACCCCGCCGCGTTCTGGCGGTTCACGACGAACTTCTGCAGCGACGTGAGCACGTGCTCCAGCGCGTCGCGGCGCTTCTCCACGGCACAGTCGCTGTGACCGCCCAGTCCGAAGAGCGACACGGAGCCCGGGAAGTAGCTCTTGACGAACGTGTAGAGCCACGGACACTCGGCCTGGCAGAAGTGGCCGAGGCGCAGCGCCGCCAGCAGCTGCGTCTGGAAGGCCTTGTACTCGTCCAAGGAGCGCGCGCGGCGCCAGCGGGTCTGCGAGGCGGAGTGCTCGACCTGCAGCTCGTAGCGCACGTCGCGCTTGCTGAGGCGCACGGCGGCGACGCGGAGCGAGAGTTGCTCGAGCACGGCGGCGAGCGGAGCTAGTGGGGTGGCTGCTGCGCGTTTGCGGAAGGACGCGCCTCCTGCGGCGGCGGAGCTGCTGCTGCTGGAGTGGCGGTGCTGGTGATACAGTTGGTGTTGCGCCGAGAGCATCATTGCGTCGTTGGAGACCGATATCGTCGATTAAAACGCGCGCTGTCTGGGCTTCTTGGCCGATTGGGTAGTGACGGATGGAGCGGGCGATATGAGCGAGCGGGCCTGGCCCCGGGGCGGTAGGCGGCGGCGTAATCGCATCCGTCCAGCGGAAACGAGACCGCCCGATTTGCGTAATATGGTCCGGCTATGGCTACGGGCCGATGCGTAATCTGGCAAGGGACACATGTCGCCCCGCTTTGGACGATGCCTATTTTCGGACATCGTGCGATAGCTGATACGCCTGCGAAATCGGGTGACGAGACGTGCCTTCAGACTCCTAGCACGCTCGCTTACCTCGCAGGACCTGCGCAATAACATACTATACGTTCCGACAGGGATTGCTTGTCCGACCGCTGTCGTGACCCACAGCCAGGATTCACGGCCGGCGCAATCACCTGCCTCTCTGCCCAACCACCATTCTAGCGACTTACGCGGCCACCGCCAAGGGCCCAAGGTGGCTTGCCGGCGGTCATCGTCGCCGAGTGCTGCTGAGAGTTATTAGTCAGTCAGCCCCGCGTCGCTGGTGGCTAGCGCCCTTTATCCGTCTGCCCGCGGTGGCTCGACTCTGAGCCCTCCCGTCGAGGGATTGTTTTCTTCCTCGATGATGGCAGCGGCGGTGATATCGCCGCGAGTGACTGCTTGGCTGTTAATATCCATCCTCCGCTGGCGCGTTTTGCAACACCACAACGCTGGCCCGATTTGCTCGCGGTCTCAGCTGCTTGAAACGAAAGGAGCCATAGCGCTATTCGTCTCCGCTACTCGTCTCCGGTTGAAGTGTCCGCAGGATTTCCCGGCGACACAAGCGCGATTACAGCGACGACCCCGTCGTCCCACGCACGGCGTCATCTCGGCGGCCGCACAAGTCGGCGCCGATCTTGAAAAGCCATTCCCCAGCCGATCGGCCTTAGTCTTCATCACTTGAACGCCAAATCTGTAGTATGTTGCGTCGCTTCCGCCACCAGAGCAGTGTCCGCCCACTCGCGAGCTATCGCCCGCAGCTCCACTGCAGTAGCTTCCTTGCAGCAGCGTGCTGGGCTACTTGTATATGATAGCGCTGCAGTACGGGCACCGATATGTATCGTGGAGAAGCTGGACGAGGAGATGCGGTGCCGAGCGGGGATTTTTTGCAAAACGCAGCACTCCAGTCCGCGCGCACTCATCGATAAGCAAACATGGATTATCAACCATCCAGCTACATGTACCTAATCAGACATAACTCTAGGCACAGGCGCTACTTTGCCTGGCAGCCCGCCTGTTGTGACAACTTTGCCCACAGTGTGAGCACATGGAAGTTCGTTTCGCCTTGCCAACTTTCTTGGTGTCGTAGTTTGCGAGCACGATATTTGAGAGACAGCTTTGCTCCACACATACGCTTGGCACGACCCACAAGTAGACGCCCACTGACAGTGACCGCTTCTCAAGTCTGGGAGCATCCGCTCCTTAGTTGCAAGTGACTTGACAGTTGAGTCACTTGCAACTAAGGAGCGGATGCTCCCAGACCTGAGAAGCGCTCAATTTAGAGCGGCCTGCACACATGTTGTGATGTAAGCTGCAGCGACTGACGAAATAGCCGCTTCGCGTACGCGCTTTGGAATGGCTTCGGCTCTCTGGCTCCTGTTCAAATCTTTACATGTCGTAGAGTGGTGGGTCGCGTTTTGCAAAAAGTTCGCCGAGCGGAGATCGATAATAGGCCGAAGCTATCAGTTCCCGACAGCCCGCTGTTCGCTGCTGAAGAGCAACCCGCCACATCCAAAAATGCTATTCTTGGCGGACCTCCCAGCGAATGCTGCGTCGACACGAGAGCTACTCAACGGATGTCACGCGACCTGCATGATGAGACTGAGCACCGTCCAAGATTGCTTCAAGACAAGACGTAGCAGAAATGTTTACCAGTGTCACCGTGTGCCTATCTGGAGGTGGGGAGGGTTGCATTGTGATAGTCAGCTCAGGCATTAGCCCTTTCGGACTCTGTAGGCTAGGACGCCCTTCGGGGAATAATGGGTTAAATAAGACAGATCGAGAACTGCCGGTGGTGGTGGTGGGGTGCGGAGCAATCGATGTGCCCCCCTTCAAAGCGCCATTCGTCCTGCCTCTCAGTCATGTCATCGGAGCGAGTCGTGAGTGGCTGGGCAAATGCTGCTTGTGGCCAGCAGCGATACATGAAGTTTGGGTCATGTGACGAGGCAGCATTCTGCTCACTTGACGAGCATCTTTAGTCCACGACACTTGACGAGCACAGGTGCCGCTTGGTGCGCATAAGCGTTGTTGTGTGCTGCACAGCCTCTGGCCTCGGGCTGCACGTGTGCGCTGCCAATCGTGGTTGGTCCAGCTTGCGTTTTGCGCGTGGCACGGCAGGCCAGATGTCCCCGCCACCGACGTGCTCTACTAATTCAAACAGCATCGACTGACCGTGTTGAGCCGACACCTCCCTATCCGTCGGGAATTGCCTTACTGCGGCAAAGACACGGGCGCGCATTCAAAAAGCATGTCTTTCCGCCCCACCCAGTAAGTTAAACGCCATCATCGTCGTGGGTTGCTGGTTGCTGCTGTTGGCAACGCGAATGGAGAACGCGAATGGATGGAAATTTGACGCACAGTGTATTGATGCTCCTGGCGATCAATAAAAATAATAATAATCCTATCGCG
This sequence comes from Phytophthora ramorum, assembly GCF_020800215.1. Lineage (NCBI taxonomy): Eukaryota > Oomycota > Peronosporomycetes > Peronosporales > Peronosporaceae > Phytophthora > Phytophthora ramorum. Next base: position 2,442,853 of record NW_027150649.1, on the reverse strand, counting down.
CGCTCTCGAGCAGCTCAGAGGCGCTGCGCCGAGCGGCGCATGATCTCTATCTGGTGCTTGAGCAGGTAGCACACGGCGGCGCGCGAGACGCCAAACTCCTTGGCCAAGTGCGCCTGCTTCTCACCCGCGCGCACGCGGCGCACGATCTCGCAGCGCTCGCGCTCCTTGAGGTATTTCTTCTTGACGCGCTTGCCGGCCGTACCGCACGCAGTGGGCGGCGACAGCGGCGCAGCGGAGAGGCCCACGCTGGTGAAAGGGCGCTTCAAACCCGTACGGCGGTCGGCCGTCATGTCCTCGTCCTCAGTCTCGGAGCTGGAGGAGCAGGAGGTCGACGCCGTCGGAGAGTAACTCTGGCTGTAGTTGTAGCTGTTGCAGTAGGGCAGCTGCAAGCCGCTGGCCTGATGCCAGCCGTAGGGCGAATAGCTGGGGCTCTGCGGGCGCGGCTCGCCGCTCAGCAGCGGCGACGGCGGCTGCGGCGTGGCCGAGTTCTGCAAGAAGGTCTGGAAGCTGGGCAGTACTGTCATGGCCATGGTGGTGGTGGTGTCGAATACTTGTACACGAAGTGATCGAAAGCCGTTCAAAACGATAATGAGGCCTGCTGGGCCGCCGATTTCCGGCCAGGGCGCTGCGTCGCGCGCGGCGGCAAAGATATGCATGCGCTGGGCGTCGCGTTTTTCCGGCTGGATCGTGTGTTAAACCACGGGCCATAGTGGGGCCCAGTCAAACCGTCCACAACCCCAGGTTGCAGTTCGGCGGGGCGTTTCTCTATCGTATGCTTCAGTTCTCGCCTGAATCGCAATGGTGCTTGGACACGCCATAGACACCGCGCCGAGATGCCAGCCCCCTTTTAACAGGACCAACCCCGCTGCTGTCGCTACCGCCCAATTCAACGGCGGTGAGCCCCGCGTGAAAAGCTCGGCCGGCGCGGCGCCAAGGCTTTTGTGTTCTCGACAGGCTTTCCCGCAACGCACACACACAACTGACGCACCCGCTGATGCAAGGAAAATCGCTACAAAGGCGCGCAGCCCCTCGTCGCTATCAAGTGAGCGCCGGCGTGCATGCACCCTCGGCAAGGCGCGCTAGCAGGAACGCGATCGCGACAGCGTTCTCGCTGGGCAGCCTCGCATCCAACGATCGATGCTGTCTTGCTGCGGTTTAACTGTCTCGCTCGGAGCAGCACTTACATGTACACCCGTTTCGACCAGCGATTTTGGAACAGGAGCATCCGCGTGAAGGCATTTTCCCCCACATTGAACTGCAAGTCCCGCGTCTTTGTGGTCGGTCGGCCCGCCTTGTTTAGCAGCGCGGACGCCGTTAACTTGACAACGGGCGTTCCTACGGTCGCTGAACTTCCTATATATGTAGTCACTGGCAGTGCGCTGTTGCTGACCCCCGCCGCCGTCTCCGTTCTCTTCTCGCTTGAACTTGGGTCACGCGCTATAACTGGCGAAACCCAGTGCAGACACCGTCGATATCCCATCAGTGGAGCGCGTGGCTCTGGTGCACCAAAAGGGCTCGCGAATCTGCACCACTCGATTGTTGGGTCAGCAGCATGTTTTTGCGGTGGTTGGCGGTGTTAAATCGCAAGGCGCGTCTCATGCCATGCGCGTGTCTTTTACGCCTTTTTTTAAACGATGCCAGCAACGCGCGCGACGTCAGCAACCTCGTTAGCAATCGAGGCTCAAAACTGGCCTTGCCGTCCGCGCGACTACAGTGCAGGAACTGCCACCTACCTTCACCCAGCACTACTCGGCGGGCGGCGTGTTTGGCCCCAAGCTCCTCGTCAGGATGCCGTCGCGAGCAAGGGTCTGGGGTGCGTTTGTAAGGAGCTGTCTGCAACAGAGGCAATCGTCATTACAAGGACTTGGGTGACTGGGGCACTGCGCGACTACAGCACTGCCTCGCAAATGGTGCTGCAAGGCAAGTCTGCCGAAGGCCAACTAGTCCAAGCACCAAAATGACTGGCTACTTCAAGCGCACTCCTGTTTCCGTGTCTATGGCGAGCCCTTGAACTTGCCGCCCGATCCTGGTCGCGCAGCATCGGACACTTGGGGATCACCTCAGCCTCAGCCGGGCCAGTCGCCTGCCACCGTTTCGGGGCCTTCTTGCCGGTCCTTCCACGCCTGAAAGTGCAGCGCCACCTGCTGTAGCATCTGCACCTTGATCTTGCCCAGGTATCCCACCTCCGCCTTCTTCTCTTGAAGCTGCTCGTACGCGGCGCGGTATCGCTTCTTGGCGTCCTGGAGCTGCAGCAACAGAACGCTCTGGCGCTCGAGCTCGTCCTCCCCCTCCTTCAGCTGGTCGGTAGCACTGCCATCCCGCAGCTCTTGGAGTCGCAGCGCGTACCTATCAATCTCCCTGCCCAATCAAAACCGTGAGTCAGCACCAAATCAAAACATGCATCCATTTCGTAGTTGAAGTTGCTGGCCAATCACACGCCACGTACAATTTCACGCGGTTGACGGTGAGTGCCAGCGTTGCGTACTGGGTTTTCGCCTCGCGAAGATTCAGCTTGGTCTGCTCAAGGTCGCGCAGGGCCTCCGCGCCGGGATCGGCGCCTCCCACGGACTTGAAGAGTTCGTATAGCTCCTTGTCCGTTTCTCTGGGGGCTGGTGCGGATGCCACGCGTTCCTGCCGCTCCGGTAGGTCTCTCCAGGGTCCCTGGTTGGCTTTGGAGATCAGCGGCAGCACTGTTCCTCTCTTGTCGTCACTCATGTTATTGCTGTCGCTTGGAGCAGAAGACGGACTGGGTCCAGGCGGTGTGTGCCCGCGCAGCGCTCGGATCTGCGTCACCATCTTGCTTCCGGTCTTCCTCGTCTGGTTCATCCCTGGCTCAGTGGCATACTTTAAATCGAGGCAAACCGATCGGAAGGTTTGCAGTAGTCGCTGTGCCTGCCGTAAACTATGTATCGGAGGAGCCAGCTCAGGATCCTTCAAAAACGCGGCGATCTGTTGCCGTCGAGAGCTTTCCTCCTGCGCAGAGCTCTCCTTGCCTTCGTGCTGAACCCGTGTCCGCCCGGCAATCGCATCATACAGCGCTAATTCCTCTCGTAATCGCCGAATCTCGTCGCGGTATGCAGCACGCTCCGCACTTGCCAACTTCGACCCCGCAGCCCCAGAGCCCGACGCGACAATGTTGACAACAGCTTGGGTCTTAACACGACGCATTCTCGCCGCAAAGCGTAGCGTGGCCAGACTTTGGTCGGCGTGCGTCGATGCCGGCCACACACACGCCACCAACAGCGTACGACAATTGCCACCCAGCGAATCCTTCAGCAAGTTCGTCAGGGGTGTCTGCCGGAATGGCACGTGTGCTCGATTCTTGCTACCTAGCGCGAGTACAACCTGCTCCAGGAATGTCAGCGATCGGTTGATATAGCAGGCTTCGTTAGCCCGCGTAGAGCCAACCTCGGTCAGTGTCTTTTTCATGCGCTCCGAGCCCGCCAAATCGACCAAGTGCAGTTTGCTGTACACGACGCCGTCTTCGCTTTGTGGAGATCCAGTTGAGTCAACTCCAGGGCTGTCATCTTCGAGTAACTGGGAGGACATTGCACTCCGCTTGCGCTCCAGATAAAGCGTGAAAATGCAGTGAGATCGTGTCGAGGAAGCATTGAGTGCGTGCTCAGCCACTGCGCGGTTTGTGTCTCCCTGGAAAACGAGGTCCAGCGCCTGCTCCTCGCTGGACACGAGAGCTTTTGTGAGGCCCCGCACAAAAGTCTGCCCACGGGCATTCTCTTGAATCGCCAAGTCGGTGCCGGTGCTTCCAACGTCAGGTGCAAGTAGATCGATAAGGCGGTCGTTGTAGATCTCGAGATACGACACGCGCAGCGCATAAGAGTGGTCGGCATCCTGTTGAGTGCGCTGGAACACGCGAGTCAATGCTCGTGCGATAAGTCCACGGTCTTCGAAGCGACGGCGCGGGCCTCCCCCAGACATGGTGAACGTCTTGCCCGCTCCAGTTTGGCCGTAAGCTAGGATGCAGCCGTTGTAGCCGCTCAAGGCGCCATCCACCACGTCTGACCCCACCAACCGAAAGACACCAGCCTGGTCCACTGCTGCAGAGAGCACTTGGTCGAATCGGAAGCTTGTGCCACCGCCCGAGGTCGTATCCGTGACAACGCCGATGGTCTGCAGCACCAAGGAACATGGTCATGGTAGAGATTACACGAACTACCCTTGAATGCAGCGTACCTGCTGGTCCCCATCGATAACCACCGAGTCGCCTTTGTCTAATGGACTGGAACCATTTTCTTTGGCGGTGGTCGGCCGCACCCGGATGCAGACTCTGACCCTCTTCTGCATTCCAAGAGACTCGCCTCGCCTTAGCGCAGATGCCCCGCATTTGGTCTTGGGCCATGGCGTCGCTTCGAGGCGACCGTTTTCGCTCGATCACCTGAGCCCTTTCTTGGACAAACATTGCTGGAGCGAGCGACTTGGCGACACTCGACGACATTTGAAGCCTGCACTGTATGGGAAACGTACCGGTGTCCTATTAGTTTATCCTGCCAAATTACTTGCGCTTGACGGCGGCGCTGAGATCCATGTCCTCGTCTTCATCGGAGCTCGACGCAGCCTTTTTCTTTCTGCCCTTCTTGGCTGGCGCTTTCTTCACAGGCTTTGCGCTCGGCTTCGTCTTCACGGCTTCTTCTGGTTTTGCTGTCGTGCCGAACTCGCTCTGAAGGACCCCTCCTTCCTCTTCGCTGTCGCTATCGCTGTCCGCCACTGGCTTCTTCTTCGCAGGCGGGGCTGTCTTCAGCTGCTGTTTCTTATTACCGTGAATCAAGTCGCGCACTGTGTCGCTGTTGGCTAGTTGCCGGAACTCATCTCGAGCAGCATCCGTCATCTCGAGACCCGCTGTGGTCGGCTTTGGCTGCTTTTCCGCGATATCGGCAGACGTCTCGAGCGATTCTAGCAGCTCAGCCATAGATGTCACCTGCTGGACAGTCTCCTCCTTCGTCGGGTCATCGCGCAGCGAAATCGGTGCATGCAGCGTCGAGAAGTCGGTCATAGCACCCAAATCCACCTTCTCCACCGTGCTCTTGGCGCTTGCCTCGTCCACAGTGGATGAAACATCGGCGAATGCGCGACCGCGAAGCAATGCGCGCCGGCGCTGCACAGCCTCCTTGTCCGCCTTGTCCTCCTCTTCCTTGAAGAACGTCGTCAGCTCAACAGCACGCGCTGCTGCCACGTTCGCGCACCTGAGTACAGTAGCTGGGGAGATGGTAGCTCCACCAATCTTGTGCACGGCACAGAGCTCACGGAACGAGTTAAACGTAAAACTCATGCGCGCGTCCGTGATTCGCTCCTCTCGGTCCGTCGGATCCATGAAAATGATTGGCTCCCCGTCCTCATCGGCATCCATATCGTCGTCGTTTCCACCAGAGCTGTTCATATTGAGAGCTGGCTGCAGGAAGCAGAACGAGATAGAAATCGGGATGTGGTGAAGGCTCAGCGGGACCGCCGCGTGCTCATCTACACTGTAAACGGTAACCCCTCCACTGCCACCCGAGCCCTCCTTCACTGCAACTTCCGGTCGTCGGTAGTGCATGAGCGCTGCAATCGCAGCCAGCGAGGCAGCATCCACGAGATTTCCACCGTGGTCAACCACGTGCACGTGGCATGTGATGGCCCAGACCTTCTCGCCAGCCACGACCGCCAGTGCCTCCGTATCTAGCGCACGACTCTCGCGCACGCCGCGCTCCACCAGGCGCGCCAGCTCTGCAGCTGCTACTGAAGATGCAGCGCCACGACCTGCAGATGCAGAGGCCTCGAAATTGGGTGACGCCATGGGCGACAACTCCACGGCAAAATGCAGGAAGCCTTCGGTCGGTCGGTCCGGGAAGGGGGGCACGATCTCGCCATGCACGTTGCCGATCACGCTGCAGAGTTGCAACAACAAGAGATAGAGAGAGAAGACAGGGAAACCAAGATGCGTCAGTTGTTAGCGTTGCAGGGTGGAGGCGATGTCGACGTACCGAGTACGGCCTAGCTGCACTTCAGCTTGGCTTTCGCTCTCGCTGCGGCGGAACTGCACGCGGATCTTGCGCTGCTGCAGCAGCTCGCGACCATCAGCGCGCACATGCGGCGGCTGGCGCAGGCAGTTGGCCAGGAACTGGCGCTCGTTCTCGCTCAGGAAGTCGTGCTCGTCCCGCAGCGCCATCGTCGGTCGAATCTCTGGATAATGAGCTGCTGGCGGAGGAGCGCTTACTTGGCCGGACTGTGATTGGCCAAGTCCTAGGGTTATCTCGGTAAATAACCAATAGATACCGATGGACGGATATCGGCAGACGCTCCTGGGGCGCGCACTGGCGGACGCGCTGCAGGATCTAGAGAAGGAGCGAGGAGACCACAACGACTTGGAGGTGGACGGCGACCTGCTGTTCTCTTTGTTTGACGAGTCCATGGAGCTGGAGCTGCGCGACAGCGGACAGGAAGGGCGGACGTTCACGCACGAGTCCTTGGAGCTAACGGGCAAGGTCACGGCCTTCAACCGGTTCTTGGGTGACTGGAGCGTGCAGGCTCGAGTCGTGCCGCGGGATATTAAGTTGGACCACTGTGTCGCCGATCTGCACTTGCCCCAGCAGCAGGATCACGAGCGTGAGGAGGACCAAAACGTGGCGATGCGGCTGAAGCTACGGCAGCGGACATGATAACCACTCGGGCTTGGTGTGGTCGCTGTCTGTTCGATGTGGGGCCGTGGACACGAAATGATTGACGTCGCCTGGCATCACCTTCCTCGACAGAGCTGCCGATCGCAAAGACGACGAGCGTCACTTACACTCGGTCTGAATGCCTGAATATTGAGTGTACTGCCTTTATCGACCAAACGCTGCCAGACTATCGGTAGTAGATGCACCATCCGCAGTGCTGTAGAGCGTTGTCTTCTTGAACACGTAGCATAGCTGGAAAAACTGCGACTGCGAGCTGGCGTCATTTTGTTTGACATTGAGATATTTCCGATGATCTGGTTGGCAGAGTTTTGGTACATTGTACCATGCTATGTGTGTGGCTCCAAGCCCCACATCGGCCCCCTCGCCCCAAAGACCACTTTTAGCAGGAACGGAAGGTGAGTGCGCGTGCGATCTCGGGCTCTTGGCGGCCCGCCCCGGGTGTTCCCACCAGAAACATGCGCTCCCCCGCGTTGCGCTCACTGTGGCGCGTGGGGCGCTGTGTGCGAAATCTGCAGTCGACTGACTCTGCTGTTCTGTGCTCCTGCCAGCATGCTGTCCTCGACGATCAAGAACTCAGTGCGCAAGGCCGCGGTGGCCCCCACCATGGCGCGCGGCATGGCGGCGGCCGCCTCGTCCACGAAGGAGGTGGAGGAGATCGGCAGTTTCGGCCAGATGACGCAGCCTAAGCTGCAGCTCTTCGGCCTGCACGCCCGCTACGCCAACGCCCTGTACAGTGTGGCGGCCAAGCAGAACCAGCTGGAGGCTGTCGAGAAGGAGCTCCTGACCATCGAGGAGACCATCGCCAAGGAGCCCAACTTCGCCTCGTTCCTGCACGACCCCACGATCGCCCGTGCCTCCAAGAAGGAGGACATCTCCAAGGTCATGGAGAAGGCCAAGTTCTCCAAGCCGGTGGCTGGCCTCTTCGAGGTGCTCGCCGAGAACGGCCGTCTGCCGGACGTCAAGGGTGTCATTTCCACCTACAAGAAGCTCATGGGTGCTTACCGCGGCGAGGTGCAGGCCAAGGTCACGTCGGCTGACGCGCTGACCAAGGCCCAGCTGGACCAGGTCAAGAAGGCTCTCGCCGCTCGCGTGGAGAAGAACGAGAAGCTGCTGCTGGAGACGGTCGTGGACCCCGAGATCCTGGGCGGCCTCAAGGTGCAGATCGGCAACTACTTCATCGACCTGTCGCTCGCCACCAAGATCGACAAGATCAACACATTGCTCGCCAACTCGAGCCAGCAGTAAGCCAGTTTTCCGACGGCAAGCAAGGTACGCGTGAAGGTGGCGTAGCTAGCGGGACGTTGGTAGGCGCCAAGAGGACATCCGTCCATGGTCCTCGTGCCTGCGGATTTGCTCGTGTTTGCGTCCGGGCGACGGAGCTAGCAAGGAAGCCGACGACTAAATGAAGAACTTACAACGGAAATGAATGAGCTCGTGTTCGTCATGCGCCCCAGTTGGTGTTTTAAATGCTGGTCTTTGTTGGAGTCCGTCTGCGGTAGTGTCAACCCGCATGCCTGTACAGGAATCTCATTTCAGTTTGATGTCCATCTTGCCCTCGGCGACGCCACAAGAAACGATGCACACGACGAGCCGAAACGTGACTTGTTTCCTGTGAATAAAAACATCCTTAGCTAGCATCCATGGCGTCAAAACGCTTCCTCGCGACGGCATGATACCCTTCTTTCTCTCTCCTGCTTTCTCTCGCTTCCTCCTCTGTGCTACGCTGCTCCTTTGCCCTCCTCCTTGCCTGTCGTTCTATACGCGTGCGTTATGCTGACCTGTAGACGAACTAACAGCAGCCGCCTTTGGACGACTTGCCCCCAGAGGCGCTGGCTTGGCTCAGAATGACAGGGCTTTGGCCTCCGTAGCCGTATGAGCCTGCGCCTGCCGCACTGCCTGCTCTGGATCCGTCGCGGCCTCGTGTCCGCTGCTCTTGGTCGTGCTTCTTGAGCAGCTGCACTGCCAGACTCTCGAATAGCGCCTGCACTCCTTCACCCGACTTGGCACTCGTACGAAACACCAGCGCGCCGATCTCATCCGCGAACTGCTGCGCCTTGGCGAAGTCGAAGTCGGACGGCACGTCGCTTTTATTGCCCACGACCGCTAACACTATATCGTCGCCCACGTGGTGCTGGAGGTCTACCACCATAGCAAAAGAGCAAAAAGTAAGGATAAAAGTCCGTGTGTCCCTGATTCTACCGACGTGAGCAGGAGAAGCCAGTCGTCGCACCTTGCAGCCACTCCTTGATCTTATCGAAGCTGGCCTCGCTCTGCAGGTCGAAGACCAGGATGGCCGCCTTCGCATTGCGATAGTACATGGGCGCCATGGAGCGGAAGCGTTCCTGCCCGGCCGTGTCCCAGATCTGCAGCGTCAGTTTCCTCCGGGCACCGGCGTCGTCTCCGACGATCACGCGCTTCTGCAGGAACGAGGCTCCGATGGTCGCCGACGTGGGCGTGGAGAAGCTGCCGTGGCAGTAGCGCATGGTGATGGACGTCTTGCCCACGTCCGTGGGACCGATGATCACCAACTTGCGGTCGAGCCCCACGTCCTCCATGGCTGATTCGGAACTTGACAATGTGTATATCGCTGTCTCCATGATCGCACTTAGCAGAGCACTTTAAAAAGATTTTACTTTGTTCTCTGACATTTGTTTTAGAGTTAAAACTCTAAAATAATTTAAAATTTTCATTCGACATTTTGAGAAAGACGAAGGATACGCATTCTGTCTCAGTATCACGAGACTGTATGAGTCTCGTGAGACTGTGAACAGTCTGGGGCGAGTTGAAATTGTCGAACAGCCATATGGCGGTGGCACTGTGGCCAAGTCTTCATTGTTTTTGTAGCGCTACTTCTTTCACCAGCGCAACGCCAAAACAACCCATGCAAAAATAGTTTAACCAATCAGCTACACACATGTCATATAAAAAAATAGCTAATACAAGCGCGACAATTGTCCGCCTCCCATCGCTCTCCAACATGACCAAGGCTCCGTACGGCAGCGACGCGACGCTAAACAGCGAGAAGTGTGGCATCGCGCACAAACTTCTCGAAGTACAAGAAACGATGCAAAGGCATTAAAGTGCGTGACTCTCGAAGCGAGACCCACAAACGGTCGTGGACGAAGCACCTCAACCAAGCGTGTCAGCGCTCACCCGCAGTCAGAGTGCTGCTAAGAAATTCAAGAGACTCGAAGGTAAGTTGTATCTTAAACTTTATATGTAGGTGGTGTACTCATCTTTTATGTACGCAATACCAGAGACCCGAGAGTAGCTGAGCGGACTGGAACGAGTGCTTCTTTACCCAAAATCGAGCCGAGAGGAATAAAGGACCATCGAATTAAAGATCTAAGTCGCAATACGGGATACAGGGATCGATACCCTGTTTCTCCACTGTGATCATGTTACCGTGATAAAATCACTTGGCAACAGCACTTTCCCAAATGTGCACTTCGCGGTTCATTTGCGAAACTCGCTGACCTTGAGTAACACTTTTATTTTCAACGGGTGATGTGTATTGTGTTACAAGACCTGGGTCTTGAACGCTAATCACCACTCCAGATCGACTTGGTGCCTGATCCAGTACTGGGTGGTCGCGCGCTTCTCTTCCTCCGCCACCACCCACTTCCTAACTTCCTTCTAGCATCTCCTTCTGTCTGTCCATTGTTTGGCATCGTTGTCTGCTCTCTCCGTGTAATGGGTCTGCTTAGACCCACTACTTAAGCTTACACGTGTGCGCACGTGTAGGAGGAAGCGTAGGAGTAATTTACTTAAGTTCAGTATACTTGTATCCACAAGTATACTTAAACCTAGATAAACGAACCAAACGAAAGCTTTGGTGGTAAATGAGAACTGTATTGATTGTAAATGGGGTTTCCTCCTAAAACTGATATTTCTAATGAGAGGTTCTGCCATTGGATGGCTGGCAGAACCCCTATCTATTGAATGACTCTCATTGGTAGAAAGGTGTTACTTTCTACCAGTCATATGCCTTTTGCTATGAATGTGGACCACCCTGTGGTGGTCACCTGAATGTGTGCCTTAGTGCATGTTGCACTAAGGTAGGAGGTGAACCGAATGTGTAGCCCCGCTACACTCCGTCACCCCTGTCAGTAGCGGCAACATCTCACCGTTTGGTTCTCGAGCGTTCATCGTCCTGGCTCCTCGATCCATGGCCTGGTTGGCCAACCAATTCGCCATATTGTTGTGTGCGCGATAGTTGTGCTGCCAGCTACCCATCGCGCACTCATCCGCGAGACGCCTTGTTCGCTTGTGCCAGTGTATCAGGTTCTTCGATGTCGGCTTTTTCCGCGTCTCCATCAGCCTTAAAATTAAGGTGCTGTCTCCTACCACTACTGAGTTGTAATACCGAACATGCCGAGAAACGTGCTATGGTCTGTATTTCTGCTTCTTGCATAGCTCGATGTGCAATGTAAATGGCCGTATCATCGGCGTACCCAAACACTTGCAAAGGCCTCGCGTCACTACCGCTGACTAGTGCAATACCTCTGAGTCTGCCGTCACTCTTTTATTTCATCGTAGAGCAGGTCAACCGCCAGAATAAATAGCAGCGGAGCAAGTGGGCAACCCTGCCGTATGCCTTTTGTCACCTTGACCGCCCTCGAAAACTCCCCATTCGCCATAAACCTGACTGTGGTGTTGGCGTGAATTGCCGCCACTATTGCGCAAAACCTAGGTGGCAGCCCCTTCCTCCATCAAAAACGCCCTATCAAGCGAATCGTAGGCTTTCACGAAGTCGAGCAACAGCACCTGCGCCTCCGTCAACTCTCGCCCCTCTCTACATGCAGCATTGGCCGCTTCATGCATGTCAATCGCTTCACGAATTTTTCTACCTGGAATGAACCCGCGTTGTGTCCTGTGCACCAATTTCGTGATGTGCCGCCGTACTCGCCACGCAAGGATCCTAGTAAATATTTTGTAGTCCGAGTTCAGTAGCGATATGGGCCGATAGTTCAATGGGTTGCTTTTGTCTCCTCATTTGCTGATGCTGAAAATGAAGGCTTCCACAGATGTGGACGGGGTCAATCCGGTTTCCATGCAGCCATTCAGTATCCTCGTTAAGATCGGCACCACCGACTCACTGTTGTCCTTGTCCCCAGGTCATCCGGCCCACAGGCCTTGCCTCTTTTGCTTTTGTGTATCGCTCGCTCGATCTCTCCTTCGGTAATTTCTTCATCAATGTCCGTGAGATCCTCCGTCTCCCAGTTGCTCACAATGTTGTCCACATATTCCTCGATAGAGACCTGTTCCACTGCTGCCCCACTTAGAATCGGCTCCCAGTAATCTGCTAAAATGTCCGCTTTGACCTGTTGCTTGCGATGGGTGACACCCTGCTTGGGGATCAGCGTGGGTATGACGTTGTCTCCGTATTTAGTGCATATTCTCTGGAAGAAGTGCCGTGTGTTACATTTTGATGTCCAGGCATTCCTGGCTATCAAAACTCTTCGCCTCAGCGTCCTCTTCCCATCCTGCTCCTTCTGCAGTTGCCCCAGCAGTTCCTTCCTTTCCGTCTCCGTCTCCGGCTGTGCTGGGTGGCATCGCCCCAGCCTGTTCTTGATCCTCCGGATGCGTTGTCTAAAGCTGTCACTCATGCGCTTCCGCGCTTGTTTCTTGAGTTCTGTCATCTCTGTCTTGATCGCCCTCTTGAAATTGTCCCAATTGTCCCCTGTCTCCAGCACCGCAACTTGATCCTGCTCCATCCTGTGCTCTTCTAACCTCCTCCTAATCATGCTGGTCATCGTCATCTGCACATAGGCCGGCGGAGGGTAAATCTTCGACCGTTTCTTCAGCCTGATGGCTCCTTGTGGTTGATGCAACTCCATCAAGACGGCTCTGTGGTCTACTCCGCAGGGTAATTCTTCCGCTGTCACTCCCCTCACCAGTCTCTTGATCTCAGCCCTTACATATCATTTGTCCAGTCGTGAGGACCCTATAACTTCACTTACCGCTTTGTGGGTGTGAGTGTGATGCTCAATTGCGTATTGTTTGATGTCCTACTCTCCTTTCTTCGCTGGTAAATTGTAGAATCTGGCGTCCACTAGGCGCCATTTGGTCATGCTAGTTATTTCGCCCCAATATCGTCTCTACTGTCTCCCTCTATCCTATCCACATCTCGTTGCCCCACACAGTTGAAATATCCTCCACATACTATCATTGTTGTGGCCGGAAATTCGATCGTTTGTAGTTGCTGTAGGAATTGGACCCGCACGTCTCCCGCTGATGGCGTATATATGTTCACAAAAATGCACTTCTGCCCCGCTAAATCTCCTGAGATCATTATTAGATGCTCCGTCCAGTGTTCCGTTCCCCATGGCTTTGCTTCCTGCAGCTCTCCATACGGATTGATAAGAATCGCTACCCCTGCTCTTCTATTCTCCCCTGACAACCAGAAAGAGAAGTTGTTTGCTCTGTTGTGTTTAAAGCCCCACATGGCTGCGTGTTGATTCCGCGCTGCTCCATTCTCTTCCTCGTGCAGGTGCGTCTCCTGTAGAAAGACAATGTCTCTCTGTCCTCGCTCATGTTTTTCCTTAGTGCCATGCAGTTTACGTCCTAGGTGTGCCATATGTGTGGCCAAACCCCGAACATTGATGGTGGTTAAGCCCAGTGTTCTGTCATTTTGTGTTGATAGCAGTGGTTTGATTTCTTGTTTCTGCTGACTTCAGATCTTTGCCTTCGCTTTGCATCGTCTGAACTCCATTTTCCTCATTTCGCTCGTTTCCACGTTCGATACTCTCCCATAGAAGGAAGAGATTGTCGACTGTGAAAGTATGACAGCCTCCTCCTTGTGTGAATCTCTGTGTTACTGGTCATTGGACACTCTGCTGTCACCGTGCTGGCATACCTCCAGTGCTCCATCTCCTGTAGGCCCCTCAGCTCTCCCCTTCTCTCCCAGTGAGGAAACTTCTGTGATGAGATCCCCCATCGTAGTCGTGCCATAACTTGCGGCATCATGTTCTTGGGCAGCATGGCCGGGTAGCTCATTCCGCCCTTGCCCCTTCTCCACTGCCATCGTGTTTTGTGGCAGCAGGCTGGCAGCTGTCGTCCTCCTTTCATTGTCCGCTTGAGTATCCACTTCTCCGGGCGCGTCTTCAACTGCCGCTCGCTCCCTTCCCCTGACGTAATCTTGAGCTCTGGCCTATTCACTGTCTCGGTCGCCTTCCGTCGCCTCGCTACTCGAGTTGCTTTCCACTCTGCTGTCCATGCTGGCCGTCCTGCTGTACAGCACTCTGGCGGCTTTGCGGGTGCCCTTGAGCTTACGCACTGCCGCTTTGGTAGTCTTCAAGTGATCGTATGGTTCTGCGTCCAGCTCGACGCGTCCACTATTCGCTAAGATCTTGTTCCTTGTCTTCTCCATTCCGTCCGTCCGCTTTGTGTAAGCTGCGTACTTGTCCTGGTCATAAATTACTGCTTGGAAATGATTACCCGTGTTCAGCCATTGCAAAATTAGCACCGTTGGCAGTATTCCGCCCTGGGTCAGAGCCCTGAAAAGCTGCATCGCGTCTCTGGTGTCCATTGTCTCCACTGTACCCGATTCAATGTAGTCGTCTGTTGAGATACGCACGTTGTGGTAAGCATAGACTTGAGTCCTTGCCATGCCGTTCGCCTCCACATGCAACACATACAACGTCTCTCTGGCGTGCATTGTCATCGCCTTGATGTGCGCAGGTCGCACCCAATAGTGCAGAGGAACCAGCACCTTCACCGACTTTTGTCGCTGCTTCGCATAGTGGTTGGCTAACGCGTAAATTTGTTCTTCCCAGTTGGCCACCTCCTTGATCTTTGCTCCAATCACGTCCAATTCCACCATCAATTCCACTGGATGCAATCCACTCTCATCCACCAGGTTGGCCAACATGCCATTGATGACTTGCTTCTTGAGATTGTTGGCCTCCCCCGCAATTTTTGCATCAGGTGTCAACAGTCCTTCGCTGAAATTCGTAAGTGCTGCATAGAATGCTAACCAACCACACTGGTCTGGGCTGCCACATCCACTATCCGCCCTTCAATGAGCGTCAACCACTCCTCCAGTGGTGCCTCTGCATCCGTGACTGGTGTCACCTTGATGACCTTGATGTCATCGTTTCCGTCATCACTGCCGTCCTCGCTCAGGTCGCCCCCGCACCGCGCTTTCACCGCCTTCCCCACTTCTGTGTGCTGTTCCGCTACCTCGTGAAATTCCGCGTGTGTTTGTGGCTTCATCGCACTAAACTCCTCGCCCGTCTTCTTCCTTTCGCTCACCTCATGCAGATACTGGTGCATAAACAACTGGTGGCGCAGGCTCCCTTTGATCCCTTTGTCTGCCATTGTCGTTCTACGTGGAGATAACGACTTGGTCTTCCATCGTCTTGGAGCATTTTGTAGCTATTTGCCTCTCTGCTCCTTGCTTCTCCCCGGTCGCTCACTGTCCCATTCCTCTGGCGCACGTCTCTTGGGCGACAATGAAGCTAGGCGCTTGACCACCGGCGTTTGGGTGAGTTCTCTGTACCCTTGCTCTTGACCTCATTGTGGGTTGATCTTGTCGCTAGCTTTCCATCTTAAACTGCCTACTCCAGTCGAGTTGGCATCTTTGCTGTACCTTAGTTGTCGCGATGAGATCACCCATTTCCGCGTTGGCGACCTTTCTCTGGGTCGCTCGTCCACTGTAGGGCCCTCTTTCAGATGTTCCCCAACGCAATCCTCCTCTGGTTCAACCAAGTCATTATCTTCGGCCGTCCCCTCACCCATCTCCATATCCGGAGCCATGTCCTCAGTCTTGCCTTCACAGTATGCGGTCCAGACCGTCGATGCTCCCCTTCTGCGCCGCCATGGCTCTCCGTGTCCCTCCCCTCGCTTAGTTTCTTGTCAGCTATGACCCTGCCCCTCCATCGCCTATTGTGGCACTCCATTTGCTATTGTCTTCGCCATGCAATGGTTTGTGCTGCTGCCACTCCGCAGGTAGCACTGGTCCCTCCTCTTTTGGCACATCCACATTACAAGGTGGGTCCTTGGCATTCTGCTCCACCGCCTTCTTTTCTTTCTCCGCCCTTTTGCTTTGCTTGGTGATGTCAGGTCTTAACAGCACGTTCAGCTGTTCCAAAGTAGTCGGGTGGCTCCCCACATCGTATCCTTTGTTTAGTGATACCTTCTTCGATGGTAGCCGTCCTTCGATACTGTATGTGTGATGAGCCCTCCTGATCTTCACCTCTCCTTGGTTCGTCCTGCGAAATTTGGTCGGATGGTCCGGTGAAAAGCAATTCCTGCAAGGCCAGTTGACGTGCACCTCATGGTGATGCACAACAATCTCAACGCCATCAACCGCCAAGTACGCAATCTCCTTTAGTTTCTCTGGGCACGCCACTGCTCGTATCTTGACATTCCATTGCTGATCATCTATCCCTTGTTGACCGACCTCCAGATTCCTCATGGTTTGCACTTGCAACCCAGCTCCGCTTGCGATGATCCAGTATAGCTCCTTCGATGATACTACTCCTCTGCATACCGCTACTGAGAATGAGTCATAATCAAGTTTGATCAATTCATGCGTCAACTTCGCCTCTTCTCTCTGAGCTTCGTAGTCCAGCAGTGTCAGCATTTTCCCGGCAAATGGCACCTTCCATCCAATCCATTTGCTTGCTGTGTGTCTCCCTTTGAAAGTAACTTTCAACACTCTCGAATTCATGTCAAGAGAGATTCTCGACATGGTCGCCTTAAACTCCATGATTTCCTGCCGCTGAGGCATCGCCGCCTCCGCTCCTGAGTGGATTTGCGCTAATAGCACGTGTTTCGACAGGTTGTCGCCAAATCTCTGTCCCGGTGCCAAGTGCGCGTACACAGGATATTCAATCGCTAAAAATATGTTCGAGAATAGCGCTAATTCACGCGCCGTCATTGACTGTCCTAAGAAGCTTGGAACGTGCGGCACTTCGATCTCATGATTGAGTAGCATCAGAAGTGCCATGTCCTCGTCTTCTGTCCTTGGCCGCAGTTTAGTCACTTTCGGAAACGGAGTCACGCACAGGACATTCAACCGCTCTTGATCAACCGTCAGCTGCCAGTTCCCGCCCACTGCCATCCCTTTGCTCACTGCAACTTTATACGACTACCATTCCTACTGGCAGTTTCTTATCTTCTTGCGTCTCTTCGAACTGGAAGAACTGGATCCGCCTCTCCATTTCCGCTTGCGTTAACGCCTTCTGCAGCACCCATTCCTTCATCAAAAAATTGAACCTCTGCCTGTGCTCCGCACTGTCTTCAGCCCAGTAGCTCACCAGTCCTTGGTATCTCTCCAGCAGTCCCTGTGCCGGTTCATCCTTCCACTCCGTCCGCAGCTGCTGCTCTTCTGCCTCGCTAAGTGCAGCTAGCTTCAGACTACTCCTGTGCTCCTTGAAGCGCTTCTCCTTAGTCACCTCCTGCATCCGCTTGACCGTGTGAAACACGTAAGATGCTGGCGTATCGTTAGAAAGGTAGGCCCGTAGTTGTAGAAAAACCGCTCTGCCTTCTTCTTGCACCCCGTCTCCTTTCTTCCCCGTGCTGGGGAGCATGCTGACGGCCTTGTTCCTGCTGCCGTGTGGTACTTCACCGGCAAAAGCTTTCTCTCGCTCTGCTTCGGTTTCCCCTGAGCTGCATCTTGTGCCCCAGTAGCCCTCCTGTTCATCCCGTCTGTCTGCTTCTTCCCGTGGTTTTCGACCTTGATCCATTCTCCTTCCTCCCTGGATGCCGCGTCCGTATGCTTGACTCCCTCCGCTGTCCTAGCTGGATGCCGCTCCTCTCCGAGCTTCTCCGCCGACCGCTCTCCTCATCCCTTGCCCATGTTGGTCGTTCCGCACGCTTCTCTTCAGATTAATACCAAAGATCGTATCCCAGGGGGGTTCGCGTCCTTCCAGACGCCCCCCAGTGTTGAGTTTCTCCGTCTCCCGCTCGAGGCCTCTCGAGTCTTAAGCAGTCGCCGGTGAATCTGGAAGTGTTTTATTGTCATGAATTGGCTTGCCTTTTGCCTTTTGCCTTTTGCCGTTCGTGTCTTGTCCATTTTGTCCATCTTGTCCATTTTGACCATTTTAGCCTACCTTCCTTCTTGTTGGGGCCATCACTCCGGAACGGTGGGTAGCTTCGATCTCACTCACCTTTCTTCGTTTGAACCGAGCACCATGTAGTCCACGCCACCGACTTGCAATTGCCGTACTTGTCGCTGGGCTTCAGTACGTGTCCGTGCGCGTGCGTCTTGTTTGGGGTTCTCTCGACCTTGGTTGTCAAGTGGACCGCCGTACAGGCAGTGGCGGCACGGTACTGCGCTGGCGATTTGGAACCCCTTGTCACACAATCTCCTAGCGAAGACATGTCGACACCGCACGACGATGATATTTGATTCGACGCGACCGGATAAGCGTTGACGTGTGTGGACAGCGCGTGCTTGGTGGTGGTGCTTGGCAAGCCAAAGAAGTCGTCGATGCGCTGTCCGCTTCGAGTGAGTGGGGCGGGAGTGGTCGAAGAGACACTTCGCTCGGAGCCAGCCAGCCAGCCAGCTGAGCTGAGCTGAGCTGAGCTGAGCTGAGCTGAGCTGAGCCCAGCTCCGAAGCCACTGCAGGCAGGTACGGGCTGCTCGGATACAGTTGGGGAAGGCTTTGTTTTGTTTTGCGACGATAGGTTCGTCGGGTGGCGGGAGGTGGGTGCTGATATGGAGGTCACGTGTGAAGGCGATCCGCTTGGTTGAGGTGGCGAGTGTGTAATGCGCGATGCGTGTGTGTGTGCGTGTGCGTGTGTGTGTGGCGGCAGTAGATGGGCGTGCCGTTTTGGTGTATTGGTGTGTGTGTATGTGTGTGCAGTGTTTGTGTGGTGGTAGAGCACGTAGGGTGTTGTCATGGGGATGTAGCTCAAATGGTAGAGCGCTCGCTTAGCATGCGAGAGGTACAGGGATCGATACCCTGCTTCTCCACTGTGATCATGTTACTGTGATAAAATCAGTTGGCAATAGCACTTTCCCAAATGTGCACTTCGCGGTTCGTCTGCGAAACTCGCTGACCTTGAGTAACACTTTTATTTTCATGACTTGGCTTGCCTTTTGCCTTTTGCCGTTCGTGTCTTGTCCATTTTGTCCATCTTGTCCATTTTGACCATTTTAGCCTACCTTCCTTCTTGTTGGGGCCATCACTCCGGAACGGTGGGTAGCTTCGATCTCACTCACCTTTCTTCGTTTGAACCGAGCACCATGTAGTCCACGCCACCGACTTGCAATTGCCGTACTTGTCGCTGGGCTTCAGTACGTGTCCGTGCGCGTGCGTCTTGTTTGGGGTTCTCTCGACCTTGGTTGTCAAGTGGACCGCCGTACAGGCAGTGGCGGCACGGTACTGCGCTGGCGATTTGGAACCCCTTGTCACACAATCTCCTAGCGAAGACATGTCGACACCGCACGACGATGATATTTGATTCGACGCGACCGGATAAGCGTTGACGTGTGTGGACAGCGCGTGCTTGGTGGTGGTGCTTGGCAAGCCAAAGAAGTCGTCGATGCGCTGTCCGCTTCGAGTGAGTGGGGCGGGAGTGGTCGAAGAGACACTTCGCTCGGAGCCAGCCAGCCAGCCAGCCAGCCAGCCAGCCAGCCAGCTGAGCTGAGCTGAGCTGAGCTGAGCTGAGCCCAGCTCCGAAGCCACTGCAGGCAGGTACGGGCTGCTCGGATACAGTTGGGGAAGGCTTTGTTTTGTTTTGCGACGATAGGTTCGTCGGGTGGCGGGAGGTGGGTGCTGATATGGAGGTCACGTGTGAAGGCGATCCGCTTGGTTGAGGTGGCGAGTGTGTAATGCGCGATGCGTGTGTGTGTGCGTGTGCGTGTGTGTGTGGCGGCAGTAGATGGGCGTGCCGTTTTGGTGTATTGGTGTGTGTGTATGTGTGTGCAGTGTTTGTGTGGTGGTAGAGCACGTAGGGTGTTGTCATGGGGATGTAGCTCAAATGGTAGAGCGCTCGCTTAGCATGCGAGAGGTACAGGGATCGATACCCTGCTTCTCCACTGTGATCATGTTACTGTGATAAAATCAGTTGGCAATAGCACTTTCCCAAATGTGCACTTCGCGGTTCGTCTGCGAAACTCGCTGACCTTGAGTAACACTTTTATTTTCATGACTTGGCTTGCCTTTTGCCTTTTGCCTTTTGCCGTTCGTGTCTTGTCCATTTTGTCCATCTTGTCCATTTTGACCATTTTAGCCTACCTTCCTTCTTGTTGGGGCCATCACTCCGGAACGGTGGGTAGCTTCGATCTCACTCACCTTTCTTCGTTTGAACCGAGCACCATGTAGTCCACGCCACCGACTTGCAATTGCCGTACTTGTCGCTGGGCTTCAGTACGTGTCCGTGCGCGTGCGTCTTGTTTGGGGTTCTCTCGACCTTGGTTGTCAAGTGGACCGCCGTACAGGCAGTGGCGGCACGGTACTGCGCTGGCGATTTGGAACCCCTTGTCACACAATCTCCTAGCGAAGACATGTCGACACCGCACGACGATGATATTTGATTCGACGCGACCGGATAAGCGTTGACGTGTGTGGACAGCGCGTGCTTGGTGGTGGTGCTTGGCAAGCCAAAGAAGTCGTCGATGCGCTGTCCGCTTCGAGTGAGTGGGGCGGGAGTGGTCGAAGAGACACTTCGCTCGGAGCCAGCCAGCCAGCCAGCCAGCCAGCCAGCCAGCCAGCTGAGCTGAGCTGAGCTGAGCTGAGCTGAGCCCAGCTCCGAAGCCACTGCAGGCAGGTACGGGCTGCTCGGATACAGTTGGGGAAGGCTTTGTTTTGTTTTGCGACGATAGGTTCGTCGGGTGGCGGGAGGTGGGTGCTGATATGGAGGTCACGTGTGAAGGCGATCCGCTTGGTTGAGGTGGCGAGTGTGTAATGCGCGATGCGTGTGTGTGTGCGTGTGCGTGTGTGTGTGGCGGCAGTAGATGGGCGTGCCGTTTTGGTGTATTGGTGTGTGTGTATGTGTGTGCAGTGTTTGTGTGGTGGTAGAGCACGTAGGGTGTTGTCATGGGGATGTAGCTCAAATGGTAGAGCGCTCGCTTAGCATGCGAGAGGTACAGGGATCGATACCCTGCTTCTCCACTGTGATCATGTTACTGTGATAAAATCAGTTGGCAATAGCACTTTCCCAAATGTGCACTTCGCGGTTCGTCTGCGAAACTCGCTGACCTTGAGTAACACTTTTATTTTCATGACTTGGCTTGCCTTTTGCCTTTTGCCTTTTGCCGTTCGTGTCTTGTCCATTTTGTCCATCTTGTCCATTTTGACCATTTTAGCCTACCTTCCTTCTTGTTGGGGCCATCACTCCGGAACGGTGGGTAGCTTCGATCTCACTCACCTTTCTTCGTTTGAACCGAGCACCATGTAGTCCACGCCACCGACTTGCAATTGCCGTACTTGTCGCTGGGCTTCAGTACGTGTCCGTGCGCGTGCGTCTTGTTTGGGGTTCTCTCGACCTTGGTTGTCAAGTGGACCGCCGTACAGGCAGTGGCGGCACGGTACTGCGCTGGCGATTTGGAACCCCTTGTCACACAATCTCCTAGCGAAGACATGTCGACACCGCACGACGATGATATTTGATTCGACGCGACCGGATAAGCGTTGACGTGTGTGGACAGCGCGTGCTTGGTGGTGGTGCTTGGCAAGCCAAAGAAGTCGTCGATGCGCTGTCCGCTTCGAGTGAGTGGGGCGGGAGTGGTCGAAGAGACACTTCGCTCGGAGCCAGCCAGCCAGCCAGCCAGCCAGCTGAGCTGAGCTGAGCTGAGCTGAGCTGAGCTGAGCCCAGCTCCGAAGCCACTGCAGGCAGGTACGGGCTGCTCGGATACAGTTGGGGAAGGCTTTGTTTTGTTTTGCGACGATAGGTTCGTCGGGTGGCGGGAGGTGGGTGCTGATATGGAGGTCACGTGTGAAGGCGATCCGCTTGGTTGAGGTGGCGAGTGTGTAATGCGCGATGCGTGTGTGTGTGCGTGTGCGTGTGTGTGTGGCGGCAGTAGATGGGCGTGCCGTTTTGGTGTATTGGTGTGTGTGTATGTGTGTGCAGTGTTTGTGTGGTGGTAGAGCACGTAGGGTGTTGTCATGGGGATGTAGCTCAAATGGTAGAGCGCTCGCTTAGCATGCGAGAGGTACAGGGATCGATACCCTGCTTCTCCACTGTGATCATGTTACTGTGATAAAATCAGTTGGCAATAGCACTTTCCCAAATGTGCACTTCGCGGTTCGTCTGCGAAACTCGCTGACCTTGAGTAACACTTTTATTTTCATGACTTGGCTTGCCTTTTGCCTTTTGCCGTTCGTGTCTTGTCCATTTTGTCCATCTTGTCCATTTTGACCATTTTAGCCTACCTTCCTTCTTGTTGGGGCCATCACTCCGGAACGGTGGGTAGCTTCGATCTCACTCACCTTTCTTCGTTTGAACCGAGCACCATGTAGTCCACGCCACCGACTTGCAATTGCCGTACTTGTCGCTGGGCTTCAGTACGTGTCCGTGCGCGTGCGTCTTGTTTGGGGTTCTCTCGACCTTGGTTGTCAAGTGGACCGCCGTACAGGCAGTGGCGGCACGGTACTGCGCTGGCGATTTGGAACCCCTTGTCACACAATCTCCTAGCGAAGACATGTCGACACCGCACGACGATGATATTTGATTCGACGCGACCGGATAAGCGTTGACGTGTGTGGACAGCGCGTGCTTGGTGGTGGTGCTTGGCAAGCCAAAGAAGTCGTCGATGCGCTGTCCGCTTCGAGTGAGTGGGGCGGGAGTGGTCGAAGAGACACTTCGCTCGGAGCCAGCCAGCCAGCCAGCCAGCCAGCTGAGCTGAGCTGAGCTGAGCTGAGCTGAGCTGAGCCCAGCTCCGAAGCCACTGCAGGCAGGTACGGGCTGCTCGGATACAGTTGGGGAAGGCTTTGTTTTGTTTTGCGACGATAGGTTCGTCGGGTGGCGGGAGGTGGGTGCTGATATGGAGGTCACGTGTGAAGGCGATCCGCTTGGTTGAGGTGGCGAGTGTGTAATGCGCGATGCGTGTGTGTGTGCGTGTGCGTGTGTGTGTGGCGGCAGTAGATGGGCGTGCCGTTTTGGTGTATTGGTGTGTGTGTATGTGTGTGCAGTGTTTGTGTGGTGGTAGAGCACGTAGGGTGTTGTCATGGGGATGTAGCTCAAATGGTAGAGCGCTCGCTTAGCATGCGAGAGGTACAGGGATCGATACCCTGCTTCTCCACTGTGATCATGTTACTGTGATAAAATCAGTTGGCAATAGCACTTTCCCAAATGTGCACTTCGCGGTTCGTCTGCGAAACTCGCTGACCTTGAGTAACACTTTTATTTTCATGACTTGGCTTGCCTTTTGCCTTTTGCCGTTCGTGTCTTGTCCATTTTGTCCATCTTGTCCATTTTGACCATTTTAGCCTACCTTCCTTCTTGTTGGGGCCATCACTCCGGAACGGTGGGTAGCTTCGATCTCACTCACCTTTCTTCGTTTGAACCGAGCACCATGTAGTCCACGCCACCGACTTGCAATTGCCGTACTTGTCGCTGGGCTTCAGTACGTGTCCGTGCGCGTGCGTCTTGTTTGGGGTTCTCTCGACCTTGGTTGTCAAGTGGACCGCCGTACAGGCAGTGGCGGCACGGTACTGCGCTGGCGATTTGGAACCCCTTGTCACACAATCTCCTAGCGAAGACATGTCGACACCGCACGACGATGATATTTGATTCGACGCGACCGGATAAGCGTTGACGTGTGTGGACAGCGCGTGCTTGGTGGTGGTGCTTGGCAAGCCAAAGAAGTCGTCGATGCGCTGTCCGCTTCGAGTGAGTGGGGCGGGAGTGGTCGAAGAGACACTTCGCTCGGAGCCAGCCAGCCAGCCAGCCAGCCAGCCAGCCAGCCAGCTGAGCTGAGCTGAGCTGAGCTGAGCTGAGCTGAGCCCAGCTCCGAAGCCACTGTAGGCAGGTACGGGCTGCTCGGATACATTTGGGGAAGGCTTTGTTTTGTTTTGCGACGATAGGTTCGTCGGGTGGCGGGAGGTGGGTGCTGATATGGAGGTCACGTGTGAAGGCGATCCGCTTGGTTGAGGTGGCGAGTGTGTAATGCGCGATGCGTGTGTGTGTGCGTGTGCGTGTGTGTGTGGCGGCAGTAGATGGGCGTGCCGTTTTGGTGTATTGGTGTGTGTGTATGTGTGTGCAGTGTTTGTGTGGTGGTAGAGCACGTAGGGTGTTGTCATGGGGATGTAGCTCAAATGGTAGAGCGCTCGCTTAGCATGCGAGAGGTACAGGGATCGATACCCTGCTTCTCCACTGTGATCATGTTACTGTGATAAAATCAGTTGGCAATAGCACTTTCCCAAATGTGCACTTCGCGGTTCGTCTGCGAAACTCGCTGACCTTGAGTAACACTTTTATTTTCATGACTTGGCTTGCCTTTTGCCTTTTGCCTTTTGCCGTTCGTGTCTTGTCCATTTTGTCCATCTTGTCCATTTTGACCATTTTAGCCTACCTTCCTTCTTGTTGGGGCCATCACTCCGGAACGGTGGGTAGCTTCGATCTCACTCACCTTTCTTCGTTTGAACCGAGCACCATGTAGTCCACGCCACCGACTTGCAATTGCCGTACTTGTCGCTGGGCTTCAGTACGTGTCCGTGCGCGTGCGTCTTGTTTGGGGTTCTCTCGACCTTGGTTGTCAAGTGGACCGCCGTACAGGCAGTGGCGGCACGGTACTGCGCTGGCGATTTGGAACCCCTTGTCACACAATCTCCTAGCGAAGACATGTCGACACCGCACGACGATGATATTTGATTCGACGCGACCGGATAAGCGTTGACGTGTGTGGACAGCGCGTGCTTGGTGGTGGTGCTTGGCAAGCCAAAGAAGTCGTCGATGCGCTGTCCGCTTCGAGTGAGTGGGGCGGGAGTGGTCGAAGAGACACTTCGCTCGGAGCCAGCCAGCCAGCCAGCCAGCCAGCTGAGCTGAGCTGAGCTGAGCTGAGCTGAGCTGAGCTGAGCTGAGCTGAGCTGAGCCCAGCTCCGAAGCCACTGCAGGCAGGTACGGGCTGCTCGGATACAGTTGGGGAAGGCTTTGTTTTGTTTTGCGACGATAGGTTCGTCGGGTGGCGGGAGGTGGGTGCTGATATGGAGGTCACGTGTGAAGGCGATCCGCTTGGTTGAGGTGGCGAGTGTGTAATGCGCGATGCGTGTGTGTGTGCGTGTGCGTGTGTGTGTGGCGGCAGTAGATGGGCGTGCCGTTTTGGTGTATTGGTGTGTGTGTATGTGTGTGCAGTGTTTGTGTGGTGGTAGAGCACGTAGGGTGTTGTCATGGGGATGTAGCTCAATTGGTAGAGCGCTCGCTTAGCATGCGAGAGGTACAGGGATCGATACCCTGCTTCTCCACTGTGATCATGTTACTGTGATAAAATCAGTTGGCAATAGCACTTTCCCAAATGTGCACTTCGCGGTTCGTCTGCGAAACTCGCTGACCTTGAGTAACACTTTTATTTTCATGACTTGGCTTGCCTTTTGCCTTTTGCCTTTTGCCGTTCGTGTCTTGTCCATTTTGTCCATCTTGTCCATTTTGACCATTTTAGCCTACCTTCCTTCTTGTTGGGGCCATCACTCCGGAACGGTGGGTAGCTTCGATCTCACTCACCTTTCTTCGTTTGAACCGAGCACCATGTAGTCCACGCCACCGACTTGCAATTGCCGTACTTGTCGCTGGGCTTCAGTACGTGTCCGTGCGCGTGCGTCTTGTTTGGGGTTCTCTCGACCTTGGTTGTCAAGTGGACCGCCGTACAGGCAGTGGCGGCACGGTACTGCGCTGGCGATTTGGAACCCCTTGTCACACAATCTCCTAGCGAAGACATGTCGACACCGCACGACGATGATATTTGATTCGACGCGACCGGATAAGCGTTGACGTGTGTGGACAGCGCGTGCTTGGTGGTGGTGCTTGGCAAGCCAAAGAAGTCGTCGATGCGCTGTCCGCTTCGAGTGAGTGGGGCGGGAGTGGTCGAAGAGACACTTCGCTCGGAGCCAGCCAGCCAGCCAGCCAGCCAGCTGAGCTGAGCTGAGCTGAGCTGAGCTGAGCTGAGCTGAGCTGAGCTGAGCTGAGCCCAGCTCCGAAGCCACTGCAGGCAGGTACGGGCTGCTCGGATACAGTTGGGGAAGGCTTTGTTTTGTTTTGCGACGATAGGTTCGTCGGGTGGCGGGAGGTGGGTGCTGATATGGAGGTCACGTGTGAAGGCGATCCGCTTGGTTGAGGTGGCGAGTGTGTAATGCGCGATGCGTGTGTGTGTGCGTGTGCGTGTGTGTGTGGCGGCAGTAGATGGGCGTGCCGTTTTGGTGTATTGGTGTGTGTGTATGTGTGTGCAGTGTTTGTGTGGTGGTAGAGCACGTAGGGTGTTGTCATGGGGATGTAGCTCAATTGGTAGAGCGCTCGCTTAGCATGCGAGAGGTACAGGGATCGATACCCTGCTTCTCCACTGTGATCATGTTACTGTGATAAAATCAGTTGGCAATAGCACTTTCCCAAATGTGCACTTCGCGGTTCGTCTGCGAAACTCGCTGACCTTGAGTAACACTTTTATTTTCATGACTTGGCTTGCCTTTTGCCTTTTGCCTTTTGCCGTTCGTGTCTTGTCCATTTTGTCCATCTTGTCCATTTTGACCATTTTAGCCTACCTTCCTTCTTGTTGGGGCCATCACTCCGGAACGGTGGGTAGCTTCGATCTCACTCACCTTTCTTCGTTTGAACCGAGCACCATGTAGTCCACGCCACCGACTTGCAATTGCCGTACTTGTCGCTGGGCTTCAGTACGTGTCCGTGCGCGTGCGTCTTGTTTGGGGTTCTCTCGACCTTGGTTGTCAAGTGGACCGCCGTACAGGCAGTGGCGGCACGGTACTGCGCTGGCGATTTGGAACCCCTTGTCACACAATCTCCTAGCGAAGACATGTCGACACCGCACGACGATGATATTTGATTCGACGCGACCGGATAAGCGTTGACGTGTGTGGACAGCGCGTGCTTGGTGGTGGTGCTTGGCAAGCCAAAGAAGTCGTCGATGCGCTGTCCGCTTCGAGTGAGTGGGGCGGGAGTGGTCGAAGAGACACTTCGCTCGGAGCCAGCCAGCCAGCCAGCCAGCCAGCCAGCCAGCCAGCTGAGCTGAGCTGAGCTGAGCTGAGCTGAGCTGAGCCCAGCTCCGAAGCCACTGCAGGCAGGTACGGGCTGCTCGGATACAGTTGGGGAAGGCTTTGTTTTGTTTTGCGACGATAGGTTCGTCGGGTGGCGGGAGGTGGGTGCTGATATGGAGGTCACGTGTGAAGGCGATCCGCTTGGTTGAGGTGGCGAGTGTGTAATGCGCGATGCGTGTGTGTGTGCGTGTGCGTGTGTGTGTGGCGGCAGTAGATGGGCGTGCCGTTTTGGTGTATTGGTGTGTGTGTATGTGTGTGCAGTGTTTGTGTGGTGGTAGAGCACGTAGGGTGTTGTCATGGGGATGTAGCTCAAATGGTAGAGCGCTCGCTTAGCATGCGAGAGGTACAGGGATCGATACCCTGCTTCTCCACTGTGATCATGTTACTGTGATAAAATCAGTTGGCAATAGCACTTTCCCAAATGTGCACTTCGCGGTTCGTCTGCGAAACTCGCTGACCTTGAGTAACACTTTTATTTTCATGACTTGGCTTGCCTTTTGCCTTTTGCCTTTTGCCGTTCGTGTCTTGTCCATTTTGTCCATCTTGTCCATTTTGACCATTTTAGCCTACCTTCCTTCTTGTTGGGGCCATCACTCCGGAACGGTGGGTAGCTTCGATCTCACTCACCTTTCTTCGTTTGAACCGAGCACCATGTAGTCCACGCCACCGACTTGCAATTGCCGTACTTGTCGCTGGGCTTCAGTACGTGTCCGTGCGCGTGCGTCTTGTTTGGGGTTCTCTCGACCTTGGTTGTCAAGTGGACCGCCGTACAGGCAGTGGCGGCACGGTACTGCGCTGGCGATTTGGAACCCCTTGTCACACAATCTCCTAGCGAAGACATGTCGACACCGCACGACGATGATATTTGATTCGACGCGACCGGATAAGCGTTGACGTGTGTGGACAGCGCGTGCTTGGTGGTGGTGCTTGGCAAGCCAAAGAAGTCGTCGATGCGCTGTCCGCTTCGAGTGAGTGGGGCGGGAGTGGTCGAAGAGACACTTCGCTCGGAGCCAGCCAGCCAGCCAGCCAGCCAGCTGAGCTGAGCTGAGCTGAGCTGAGCTGAGCTGAGCTGAGCTGAGCTGAGCTGAGCCCAGCTCCGAAGCCACTGCAGGCAGGTACGGGCTGCTCGGATACAGTTGGGGAAGGCTTTGTTTTGTTTTGCGACGATAGGTTCGTCGGGTGGCGGGAGGTGGGTGCTGATATGGAGGTCACGTGTGAAGGCGATCCGCTTGGTTGAGGTGGCGAGTGTGTAATGCGCGATGCGTGTGTGTGTGCGTGTGCGTGTGTGTGTGGCGGCAGTAGATGGGCGTGCCGTTTTGGTGTATTGGTGTGTGTGTATGTGTGTGCAGTGTTTGTGTGGTGGTAGAGCACGTAGGGTGTTGTCATGGGGATGTAGCTCAATTGGTAGAGCGCTCGCTTAGCATGCGAGAGGTACAGGGATCGATACCCTGCTTCTCCACTGTGATCATGTTACTGTGATAAAATCAGTTGGCAATAGCACTTTCCCAAATGTGCACTTCGCGGTTCGTCTGCGAAACTCGCTGACCTTGAGTAACACTTTTATTTTCATGACTTGGCTTGCCTTTTGCCTTTTGCCTTTTGCCGTTCGTGTCTTGTCCATTTTGTCCATCTTGTCCATTTTGACCATTTTAGCCTACCTTCCTTCTTGTTGGGGCCATCACTCCGGAACGGTGGGTAGCTTCGATCTCACTCACCTTTCTTCGTTTGAACCGAGCACCATGTAGTCCACGCCACCGACTTGCAATTGCCGTACTTGTCGCTGGGCTTCAGTACGTGTCCGTGCGCGTGCGTCTTGTTTGGGGTTCTCTCGACCTTGGTTGTCAAGTGGACCGCCGTACAGGCAGTGGCGGCACGGTACTGCGCTGGCGATTTGGAACCCCTTGTCACACAATCTCCTAGCGAAGACATGTCGACACCGCACGACGATGATATTTGATTCGACGCGACCGGATAAGCGTTGACGTGTGTGGACAGCGCGTGCTTGGTGGTGGTGCTTGGCAAGCCAAAGAAGTCGTCGATGCGCTGTCCGCTTCGAGTGAGTGGGGCGGGAGTGGTCGAAGAGACACTTCGCTCGGAGCCAGCCAGCCAGCCAGCCAGCCAGCTGAGCTGAGCTGAGCTGAGCTGAGCTGAGCTGAGCTGAGCTGAGCTGAGCTGAGCCCAGCTCCGAAGCCACTGCAGGCAGGTACGGGCTGCTCGGATACAGTTGGGGAAGGCTTTGTTTTGTTTTGCGACGATAGGTTCGTCGGGTGGCGGGAGGTGGGTGCTGATATGGAGGTCACGTGTGAAGGCGATCCGCTTGGTTGAGGTGGCGAGTGTGTAATGCGCGATGCGTGTGTGTGTGCGTGTGCGTGTGTGTGTGGCGGCAGTAGATGGGCGTGCCGTTTTGGTGTATTGGTGTGTGTGTATGTGTGTGCAGTGTTTGTGTGGTGGTAGAGCACGTAGGGTGTTGTCATGGGGATGTAGCTCAATTGGTAGAGCGCTCGCTTAGCATGCGAGAGGTACAGGGATCGATACCCTGCTTCTCCACTGTGATCATGTTACTGTGATAAAATCAGTTGGCAATAGCACTTTCCCAAATGTGCACTTCGCGGTTCGTCTGCGAAACTCGCTGACCTTGAGTAACACTTTTATTTTCATGACTTGGCTTGCCTTTTGCCTTTTGCCTTTTGCCGTTCGTGTCTTGTCCATTTTGTCCATCTTGTCCATTTTGACCATTTTAGCCTACCTTCCTTCTTGTTGGGGCCATCACTCCGGAACGGTGGGTAGCTTCGATCTCACTCACCTTTCTTCGTTTGAACCGAGCACCATGTAGTCCACGCCACCGACTTGCAATTGCCGTACTTGTCGCTGGGCTTCAGTACGTGTCCGTGCGCGTGCGTCTTGTTTGGGGTTCTCTCGACCTTGGTTGTCAAGTGGACCGCCGTACAGGCAGTGGCGGCACGGTACTGCGCTGGCGATTTGGAACCCCTTGTCACACAATCTCCTAGCGAAGACATGTCGACACCGCACGACGATGATATTTGATTCGACGCGACCGGATAAGCGTTGACGTGTGTGGACAGCGCGTGCTTGGTGGTGGTGCTTGGCAAGCCAAAGAAGTCGTCGATGCGCTGTCCGCTTCGAGTGAGTGGGGCGGGAGTGGTCGAAGAGACACTTCGCTCGGAGCCAGCCAGCCAGCCAGCCAGCCAGCTGAGCTGAGCTGAGCTGAGCTGAGCTGAGCTGAGCCCAGCTCCGAAGCCACTGCAGGCAGGTACGGGCTGCTCGGATACAGTTGGGGAAGGCTTTGTTTTGTTTTGCGACGATAGGTTCGTCGGGTGGCGGGAGGTGGGTGCTGATATGGAGGTCACGTGTGAAGGCGATCCGCTTGGTTGAGGTGGCGAGTGTGTAATGCGCGATGCGTGTGTGTGTGCGTGTGCGTGTGTGTGTGGCGGCAGTAGATGGGCGTGCCGTTTTGGTGTATTGGTGTGTGTGTATGTGTGTGCAGTGTTTGTGTGGTGGTAGAGCACGTAGGGTGTTGTCATGGGGATGTAGCTCAAATGGTAGAGCGCTCGCTTAGCATGCGAGAGGTACAGGGATCGATACCCTGCTTCTCCACTGTGATCATGTTACTGTGATAAAATCAGTTGGCAATAGCACTTTCCCAAATGTGCACTTCGCGGTTCGTCTGCGAAACTCGCTGACCTTGAGTAACACTTTTATTTTCATGACTTGGCTTGCCTTTTGCCTTTTGCCTTTTGCCGTTCGTGTCTTGTCCATTTTGTCCATCTTGTCCATTTTGACCATTTTAGCCTACCTTCCTTCTTGTTGGGGCCATCACTCCGGAACGGTGGGTAGCTTCGATCTCACTCACCTTTCTTCGTTTGAACCGAGCACCATGTAGTCCACGCCACCGACTTGCAATTGCCGTACTTGTCGCTGGGCTTCAGTACGTGTCCGTGCGCGTGCGTCTTGTTTGGGGTTCTCTCGACCTTGGTTGTCAAGTGGACCGCCGTACAGGCAGTGGCGGCACGGTACTGCGCTGGCGATTTGGAACCCCTTGTCACACAATCTCCTAGCGAAGACATGTCGACACCGCACGACGATGATATTTGATTCGACGCGACCGGATAAGCGTTGACGTGTGTGGACAGCGCGTGCTTGGTGGTGGTGCTTGGCAAGCCAAAGAAGTCGTCGATGCGCTGTCCGCTTCGAGTGAGTGGGGCGGGAGTGGTCGAAGAGACACTTCGCTCGGAGCCAGCCAGCCAGCCAGCCAGCCAGCTGAGCTGAGCTGAGCTGAGCTGAGCTGAGCTGAGCCCAGCTCCGAAGCCACTGCAGGCAGGTACGGGCTGCTCGGATACAGTTGGGGAAGGCTTTGTTTTGTTTTGCGACGATAGGTTCGTCGGGTGGCGGGAGGTGGGTGCTGATATGGAGGTCACGTGTGAAGGCGATCCGCTTGGTTGAGGTGGCGAGTGTGTAATGCGCGATGCGTGTGTGTGTGCGTGTGCGTGTGTGTGTGGCGGCAGTAGATGGGCGTGCCGTTTTGGTGTATTGGTGTGTGTGTATGTGTGTGCAGTGTTTGTGTGGTGGTAGAGCACGTAGGGTGTTGTCATGGGGATGTAGCTCAAATGGTAGAGCGCTCGCTTAGCATGCGAGAGGTACAGGGATCGATACCCTGCTTCTCCACTGTGATCATGTTACTGTGATAAAATCAGTTGGCAATAGCACTTTCCCAAATGTGCACTTCGCGGTTCGTCTGCGAAACTCGCTGACCTTGAGTAACACTTTTATTTTCATGACTTGGCTTGCCTTTTGCCTTTTGCCGTTCGTGTCTTGTCCATTTTGTCCATCTTGTCCATTTTGACCATTTTAGCCTACCTTCCTTCTTGTTGGGGCCATCACTCCGGAACGGTGGGTAGCTTCGATCTCACTCACCTTTCTTCGTTTGAACCGAGCACCATGTAGTCCACGCCACCGACTTGCAATTGCCGTACTTGTCGCTGGGCTTCAGTACGTGTCCGTGCGCGTGCGTCTTGTTTGGGGTTCTCTCGACCTTGGTTGTCAAGTGGACCGCCGTACAGGCAGTGGCGGCACGGTACTGCGCTGGCGATTTGGAACCCCTTGTCACACAATCTCCTAGCGAAGACATGTCGACACCGCACGACGATGATATTTGATTCGACGCGACCGGATAAGCGTTGACGTGTGTGGACAGCGCGTGCTTGGTGGTGGTGCTTGGCAAGCCAAAGAAGTCGTCGATGCGCTGTCCGCTTCGAGTGAGTGGGGCGGGAGTGGTCGAAGAGACACTTCGCTCGGAGCCAGCCAGCCAGCCAGCCAGCCAGCTGAGCTGAGCTGAGCTGAGCTGAGCTGAGCTGAGCCCAGCTCCGAAGCCACTGCAGGCAGGTACGGGCTGCTCGGATACAGTTGGGGAAGGCTTTGTTTTGTTTTGCGACGATAGGTTCGTCGGGTGGCGGGAGGTGGGTGCTGATATGGAGGTCACGTGTGAAGGCGATCCGCTTGGTTGAGGTGGCGAGTGTGTAATGCGCGATGCGTGTGTGTGTGCGTGTGCGTGTGTGTGTGGCGGCAGTAGATGGGCGTGCCGTTTTGGTGTATTGGTGTGTGTGTATGTGTGTGCAGTGTTTGTGTGGTGGTAGAGCACGTAGGGTGTTGTCATGGGGATGTAGCTCAAATGGTAGAGCGCTCGCTTAGCATGCGAGAGGTACAGGGATCGATACCCTGCTTCTCCACTGTGATCATGTTACTGTGATAAAATCAGTTGGCAATAGCACTTTCCCAAATGTGCACTTCGCGGTTCGTCTGCGAAACTCGCTGACCTTGAGTAACACTTTTATTTTCATGACTTGGCTTGCCTTTTGCCTTTTGCCGTTCGTGTCTTGTCCATTTTGTCCATCTTGTCCATTTTGACCATTTTAGCCTACCTTCCTTCTTGTTGGGGCCATCACTCCGGAACGGTGGGTAGCTTCGATCTCACTCACCTTTCTTCGTTTGAACCGAGCACCATGTAGTCCACGCCACCGACTTGCAATTGCCGTACTTGTCGCTGGGCTTCAGTACGTGTCCGTGCGCGTGCGTCTTGTTTGGGGTTCTCTCGACCTTGGTTGTCAAGTGGACCGCCGTACAGGCAGTGGCGGCACGGTACTGCGCTGGCGATTTGGAACCCCTTGTCACACAATCTCCTAGCGAAGACATGTCGACACCGCACGACGATGATATTTGATTCGACGCGACCGGATAAGCGTTGACGTGTGTGGACAGCGCGTGCTTGGTGGTGGTGCTTGGCAAGCCAAAGAAGTCGTCGATGCGCTGTCCGCTTCGAGTGAGTGGGGCGGGAGTGGTCGAAGAGACACTTCGCTCGGAGCCAGCCAGCCAGCCAGCCAGCCAGCTGAGCTGAGCTGAGCTGAGCTGAGCTGAGCTGAGCCCAGCTCCGAAGCCACTGCAGGCAGGTACGGGCTGCTCGGATACAGTTGGGGAAGGCTTTGTTTTGTTTTGCGACGATAGGTTCGTCGGGTGGCGGGAGGTGGGTGCTGATATGGAGGTCACGTGTGAAGGCGATCCGCTTGGTTGAGGTGGCGAGTGTGTAATGCGCGATGCGTGTGTGTGTGCGTGTGCGTGTGTGTGTGGCGGCAGTAGATGGGCGTGCCGTTTTGGTGTATTGGTGTGTGTGTATGTGTGTGCAGTGTTTGTGTGGTGGTAGAGCACGTAGGGTGTTGTCATGGGGATGTAGCTCAAATGGTAGAGCGCTCGCTTAGCATGCGAGAGGTACAGGGATCGATACCCTGCTTCTCCACTGTGATCATGTTACTGTGATAAAATCAGTTGGCAATAGCACTTTCCCAAATGTGCACTTCGCGGTTCGTCTGCGAAACTCGCTGACCTTGAGTAACACTTTTATTTTCATGACTTGGCTTGCCTTTTGCCTTTTGCCGTTCGTGTCTTGTCCATTTTGTCCATCTTGTCCATTTTGACCATTTTAGCCTACCTTCCTTCTTGTTGGGGCCATCACTCCGGAACGGTGGGTAGCTTCGATCTCACTCACCTTTCTTCGTTTGAACCGAGCACCATGTAGTCCACGCCACCGACTTGCAATTGCCGTACTTGTCGCTGGGCTTCAGTACGTGTCCGTGCGCGTGCGTCTTGTTTGGGGTTCTCTCGACCTTGGTTGTCAAGTGGACCGCCGTACAGGCAGTGGCGGCACGGTACTGCGCTGGCGATTTGGAACCCCTTGTCACACAATCTCCTAGCGAAGACATGTCGACACCGCACGACGATGATATTTGATTCGACGCGACCGGATAAGCGTTGACGTGTGTGGACAGCGCGTGCTTGGTGGTGGTGCTTGGCAAGCCAAAGAAGTCGTCGATGCGCTGTCCGCTTCGAGTGAGTGGGGCGGGAGTGGTCGAAGAGACACTTCGCTCGGAGCCAGCCAGCCAGCCAGCCACCCAGCTGAGCTGAGCTGAGCTGAGCTGAGCTGAGCTGAGCTGAGCCCAGCTCCGAAGCCACTGCAGGCAGGTACGGGCTGCTCGGATACAGTTGGGGAAGGCTTTGTTTTGTTTTGCGACGATAGGTTCGTCGGGTGGCGGGAGGTGGGTGCTGATATGGAGGTCACGTGTGAAGGCGATCCGCTTGGTTGAGGTGGCGAGTGTGTAATGCGCGATGCGTGTGTGTGTGCGTGTGCGTGTGTGTGTGGCGGCAGTAGATGGGCGTGCCGTTTTGGTGTATTGGTGTGTGTGTATGTGTGTGCAGTGTTTGTGTGGTGGTAGAGCACGTAGGGTGTTGTCATGGGGATGTAGCTCAAATGGTAGAGCGCTCGCTTAGCATGCGAGAGGTACAGGGATCGATACCCTGCTTCTCCACTGTGATCATGTTACTGTGATAAAATCAGTTGGCAATAGCACTTTCCCAAATGTGCACTTCGCGGTTCGTCTGCGAAACTCGCTGACCTTGAGTAACACTTTTATTTTCATGACTTGGCTTGCCTTTTGCCTTTTGCCTTTTGCCGTTCGTGTCTTGTCCATTTTGTCCATCTTGTCCATTTTGACCATTTTAGCCTACCTTCCTTCTTGTTGGGGCCATCACTCCGGAACGGTGGGTAGCTTCGATCTCACTCACCTTTCTTCGTTTGAACCGAGCACCATGTAGTCCACGCCACCGACTTGCAATTGCCGTACTTGTCGCTGGGCTTCAGTACGTGTCCGTGCGCGTGCGTCTTGTTTGGGGTTCTCTCGACCTTGGTTGTCAAGTGGACCGCCGTACAGGCAGTGGCGGCACGGTACTGCGCTGGCGATTTGGAACCCCTTGTCACACAATCTCCTAGCGAAGACATGTCGACACCGCACGACGATGATATTTGATTCGACGCGACCGGATAAGCGTTGACGTGTGTGGACAGCGCGTGCTTGGTGGTGGTGCTTGGCAAGCCAAAGAAGTCGTCGATGCGCTGTCCGCTTCGAGTGAGTGGGGCGGGAGTGGTCGAAGAGACACTTCGCTCGGAGCCAGCCAGCCAGCCAGCCAGCCAGCTGAGCTGAGCTGAGCTGAGCTGAGCTGAGCCCAGCTCCGAAGCCACTGCAGGCAGGTACGGGCTGCTCGGATACAGTTGGGGAAGGCTTTGTTTTGTTTTGCGACGATAGGTTCGTCGGGTGGCGGGAGGTGGGTGCTGATATGGAGGTCACGTGTGAAGGCGATCCGCTTGGTTGAGGTGGCGAGTGTGTAATGCGCGATGCGTGTGTGTGTGCGTGTGCGTGTGTGTGTGGCGGCAGTAGATGGGCGTGCCGTTTTGGTGTATTGGTGTGTGTGTATGTGTGTGCAGTGTTTGTGTGGTGGTAGAGCACGTAGGGTGTTGTCATGGGGATGTAGCTCAATTGGTAGAGCGCTCGCTTAGCATGCGAGAGGTACAGGGATCGATACCCTGCTTCTCCACTGTGATCATGTTACTGTGATAAAATCAGTTGGCAATAGCACTTTCCCAAATGTGCACTTCGCGGTTCGTCTGCGAAACTCGCTGACCTTGAGTAACACTTTTATTTTCATGACTTGGCTTGCCTTTTGCCTTTTGCCTTTTGCCGTTCGTGTCTTGTCCATTTTGTCCATCTTGTCCATTTTGACCATTTTAGCCTACCTTCCTTCTTGTTGGGGCCATCACTCCGGAACGGTGGGTAGCTTCGATCTCACTCACCTTTCTTCGTTTGAACCGAGCACCATGTAGTCCACGCCACCGACTTGCAATTGCCGTACTTGTCGCTGGGCTTCAGTACGTGTCCGTGCGCGTGCGTCTTGTTTGGGGTTCTCTCGACCTTGGTTGTCAAGTGGACCGCCGTACAGGCAGTGGCGGCACGGTACTGCGCTGGCGATTTGGAACCCCTTGTCACACAATCTCCTAGCGAAGACATGTCGACACCGCACGACGATGATATTTGATTCGACGCGACCGGATAAGCGTTGACGTGTGTGGACAGCGCGTGCTTGGTGGTGGTGCTTGGCAAGCCAAAGAAGTCGTCGATGCGCTGTCCGCTTCGAGTGAGTGGGGCGGGAGTGGTCGAAGAGACACTTCGCTCGGAGCCAGCCAGCCAGCCAGCCAGCCAGCTGAGCTGAGCTGAGCTGAGCTGAGCTGAGCTGAGCTGAGCCCAGCTCCGAAGCCACTGCAGGCAGGTACGGGCTGCTCGGATACAGTTGGGGAAGGCTTTGTTTTGTTTTGCGACGATAGGTTCGTCGGGTGGCGGGAGGTGGGTGCTGATATGGAGGTCACGTGTGAAGGCGATCCGCTTGGTTGAGGTGGCGAGTGTGTAATGCGCGATGCGTGTGTGTGTGCGTGTGCGTGTGTGTGTGGCGGCAGTAGATGGGCGTGCCGTTTTGGTGTATTGGTGTGTGTGTATGTGTGTGCAGTGTTTGTGTGGTGGTAGAGCACGTAGGGTGTTGTCATGGGGATGTAGCTCAAATGGTAGAGCGCTCGCTTAGCATGCGAGAGGTACAGGGATCGATACCCTGCTTCTCCACTGTGATCATGTTACTGTGATAAAATCAGTTGGCAATAGCACTTTCCCAAATGTGCACTTCGCGGTTCGTCTGCGAAACTCGCTGACCTTGAGTAACACTTTTATTTTCATGACTTGGCTTGCCTTTTGCCTTTTGCCTTTTGCCGTTCGTGTCTTGTCCATTTTGTCCATCTTGTCCATTTTGACCATTTTAGCCTACCTTCCTTCTTGTTGGGGCCATCACTCCGGAACGGTGGGTAGCTTCGATCTCACTCACCTTTCTTCGTTTGAACCGAGCACCATGTAGTCCACGCCACCGACTTGCAATTGCCGTACTTGTCGCTGGGCTTCAGTACGTGTCCGTGCGCGTGCGTCTTGTTTGGGGTTCTCTCGACCTTGGTTGTCAAGTGGACCGCCGTACAGGCAGTGGCGGCACGGTACTGCGCTGGCGATTTGGAACCCCTTGTCACACAATCTCCTAGCGAAGACATGTCGACACCGCACGACGATGATATTTGATTCGACGCGACCGGATAAGCGTTGACGTGTGTGGACAGCGCGTGCTTGGTGGTGGTGCTTGGCAAGCCAAAGAAGTCGTCGATGCGCTGTCCGCTTCGAGTGAGTGGGGCGGGAGTGGTCGAAGAGACACTTCGCTCGGAGCCAGCCAGCCAGCCAGCCAGCCAGCTGAGCTGAGCTGAGCTGAGCTGAGCTGAGCTGAGCCCAGCTCCGAAGCCACTGCAGGCAGGTACGGGCTGCTCGGATACAGTTGGGGAAGGCTTTGTTTTGTTTTGCGACGATAGGTTCGTCGGGTGGCGGGAGGTGGGTGCTGATATGGAGGTCACGTGTGAAGGCGATCCGCTTGGTTGAGGTGGCGAGTGTGTAATGCGCGATGCGTGTGTGTGTGCGTGTGCGTGTGTGTGTGGCGGCAGTAGATGGGCGTGCCGTTTTGGTGTATTGGTGTGTGTGTATGTGTGTGCAGTGTTTGTGTGGTGGTAGAGCACGTAGGGTGTTGTCATGGGGATGTAGCTCAAATGGTAGAGCGCTCGCTTAGCATGCGAGAGGTACAGGGATCGATACCCTGCTTCTCCACTGTGATCATGTTACTGTGATAAAATCAGTTGGCAATAGCACTTTCCCAAATGTGCACTTCGCGGTTCGTCTGCGAAACTCGCTGACCTTGAGTAACACTTTTATTTTCATGACTTGGCTTGCCTTTTGCCTTTTGCCGTTCGTGTCTTGTCCATTTTGTCCATCTTGTCCATTTTGACCATTTTAGCCTACCTTCCTTCTTGTTGGGGCCATCACTCCGGAACGGTGGGTAGCTTCGATCTCACTCACCTTTCTTCGTTTGAACCGAGCACCATGTAGTCCACGCCACCGACTTGCAATTGCCGTACTTGTCGCTGGGCTTCAGTACGTGTCCGTGCGCGTGCGTCTTGTTTGGGGTTCTCTCGACCTTGGTTGTCAAGTGGACCGCCGTACAGGCAGTGGCGGCACGGTACTGCGCTGGCGATTTGGAACCCCTTGTCACACAATCTCCTAGCGAAGACATGTCGACACCGCACGACGATGATATTTGATTCGACGCGACCGGATAAGCGTTGACGTGTGTGGACAGCGCGTGCTTGGTGGTGGTGCTTGGCAAGCCAAAGAAGTCGTCGATGCGCTGTCCGCTTCGAGTGAGTGGGGCGGGAGTGGTCGAAGAGACACTTCGCTCGGAGCCAGCCAGCCAGCCAGCCACCCAGCTGAGCTGAGCTGAGCTGAGCTGAGCTGAGCTGAGCTGAGCCCAGCTCCGAAGCCACTGCAGGCAGGTACGGGCTGCTCGGATACAGTTGGGGAAGGCTTTGTTTTGTTTTGCGACGATAGGTTCGTCGGGTGGCGGGAGGTGGGTGCTGATATGGAGGTCACGTGTGAAGGCGATCCGCTTGGTTGAGGTGGCGAGTGTGTAATGCGCGATGCGTGTGTGTGTGCGTGTGCGTGTGTGTGTGGCGGCAGTAGATGGGCGTGCCGTTTTGGTGTATTGGTGTGTGTGTATGTGTGTGCAGTGTTTGTGTGGTGGTAGAGCACGTAGGGTGTTGTCATGGGGATGTAGCTCAAATGGTAGAGCGCTCGCTTAGCATGCGAGAGGTACAGGGATCGATACCCTGCTTCTCCACTGTGATCATGTTACTGTGATAAAATCAGTTGGCAATAGCACTTTCCCAAATGTGCACTTCGCGGTTCGTCTGCGAAACTCGCTGACCTTGAGTAACACTTTTATTTTCATGACTTGGCTTGCCTTTTGCCTTTTGCCTTTTGCCGTTCGTGTCTTGTCCATTTTGTCCATCTTGTCCATTTTGACCATTTTAGCCTACCTTCCTTCTTGTTGGGGCCATCACTCCGGAACGGTGGGTAGCTTCGATCTCACTCACCTTTCTTCGTTTGAACCGAGCACCATGTAGTCCACGCCACCGACTTGCAATTGCCGTACTTGTCGCTGGGCTTCAGTACGTGTCCGTGCGCGTGCGTCTTGTTTGGGGTTCTCTCGACCTTGGTTGTCAAGTGGACCGCCGTACAGGCAGTGGCGGCACGGTACTGCGCTGGCGATTTGGAACCCCTTGTCACACAATCTCCTAGCGAAGACATGTCGACACCGCACGACGATGATATTTGATTCGACGCGACCGGATAAGCGTTGACGTGTGTGGACAGCGCGTGCTTGGTGGTGGTGCTTGGCAAGCCAAAGAAGTCGTCGATGCGCTGTCCGCTTCGAGTGAGTGGGGCGGGAGTGGTCGAAGAGACACTTCGCTCGGAGCCAGCCAGCCAGCCAGCCAGCCAGCTGAGCTGAGCTGAGCTGAGCTGAGCTGAGCCCAGCTCCGAAGCCACTGCAGGCAGGTACGGGCTGCTCGGATACAGTTGGGGAAGGCTTTGTTTTGTTTTGCGACGATAGGTTCGTCGGGTGGCGGGAGGTGGGTGCTGATATGGAGGTCACGTGTGAAGGCGATCCGCTTGGTTGAGGTGGCGAGTGTGTAATGCGCGATGCGTGTGTGTGTGCGTGTGCGTGTGTGTGTGGCGGCAGTAGATGGGCGTGCCGTTTTGGTGTATTGGTGTGTGTGTATGTGTGTGCAGTGTTTGTGTGGTGGTAGAGCACGTAGGGTGTTGTCATGGGGATGTAGCTCAATTGGTAGAGCGCTCGCTTAGCATGCGAGAGGTACAGGGATCGATACCCTGCTTCTCCACTGTGATCATGTTACTGTGATAAAATCAGTTGGCAATAGCACTTTCCCAAATGTGCACTTCGCGGTTCGTCTGCGAAACTCGCTGACCTTGAGTAACACTTTTATTTTCATGACTTGGCTTGCCTTTTGCCTTTTGCCTTTTGCCGTTCGTGTCTTGTCCATTTTGTCCATCTTGTCCATTTTGACCATTTTAGCCTACCTTCCTTCTTGTTGGGGCCATCACTCCGGAACGGTGGGTAGCTTCGATCTCACTCACCTTTCTTCGTTTGAACCGAGCACCATGTAGTCCACGCCACCGACTTGCAATTGCCGTACTTGTCGCTGGGCTTCAGTACGTGTCCGTGCGCGTGCGTCTTGTTTGGGGTTCTCTCGACCTTGGTTGTCAAGTGGACCGCCGTACAGGCAGTGGCGGCACGGTACTGCGCTGGCGATTTGGAACCCCTTGTCACACAATCTCCTAGCGAAGACATGTCTGTTAGAGGGTGCTGCGTGTGCATGTGCGTGTGTGCACCAGGTGTGGGTGCAAGGCGTGTGTGCGTGCGCGTGCCTCTACGCGTGTGCGGGGGGATTTGTGGCGGCGTCAAGTGCTCATGATGAGACGCGCAGGTTGCGTGCGCGTGAGAACAAGCGTGTGGGAGCGTGTCCAAGTGCTGAAGCGG
Organism: Phytophthora ramorum; assembly: GCF_020800215.1. Lineage (NCBI taxonomy): Eukaryota > Oomycota > Peronosporomycetes > Peronosporales > Peronosporaceae > Phytophthora > Phytophthora ramorum. The sequence goes on along the minus strand of NW_027150649.1, from coordinate 2,402,163 downwards.
CGTGGACATGCGTGTGGGTGCATAGTAAGAGTTACATATGTAGGAGTAGGGTGTGCGTGACTTTGGTCATGCAGTATGGTGTAGTGGGTTAAGTGCCGGGTCTTTGATCCGTAGAGTGTGGGTTCGAGTCCCCACATGGACGTTTTTCTTTTTGCCGACAAGAGAGCGTAGGAGGCAGGCTAGCAGCTAAAACTCACTCAATCAATCTCACTTTTGGTTTTGCAATCTCGGCCCGAAGCCGTCTTCTAAGCTTTCAACTCTCCGCAGCTCGTAGCCCAACTTCCTTTTGGTTATGAGCCCAAGTACCGACACCAAGTTCAAGGTCGAGCCTTTCGACGGCTCGAACTACTCGCTGTGGAGCTACAAGATGAAGATGTACCTGATGTCCAAGGGATTGTGGGAAGCTGTCTCCGGGGAAGCCGGATCGACGGCGAAGGAGCAACAAGCGCACGCGGCGATTGTGCTCAACCTGAACGACTCGCAGTTGATGCACGTGGTGACGTCCACGACTGCGAAGGAGGCGTGGGACACGTTGAAGAAGTTCCACAAGACTCAAGACATGGCGAACCGGCTGTGGCTCAAGGAAAAGTTCTCGGCGTTCAAGTTCACGGCGTCCTCCGTCGGCAAGCACGTGACGGAGTTGGAGAAGCTCGTGATGGAGATGAAGAACGCGGGGTGTGAGCCAACTGAGGAAGACGTCTGCGCGACGATGCTGCGGAGTCTGCCATCGAGCTACGAGGCTCTGGTTCAAGCGTTTCGCATGTCAGTGAGTGAGTTCAAGCTTGCAGACCTGGTGAGCAAGCTGATTGCGGAAGAAGTGCGTCAGAAGGACTCGAACCGCATCGAAGAGGCGACTGCGCTTCTTGCCGGCAAGGGCAATGGGAAGCAGCAGCAGAAGAAGAAGAACCCACGCGGGATGCGCAAGAAGGGACCCTTCGGGAAGTGTTTCAACTGTGGCAAGCCTGGCCACTATGCGAGGGATTGCCGTTCCGAGGCAAGTCCCGATGAAGATGTCCAAGACCAGTCGAACGTTGCGTTCCACGCGACGGAAGCTTTTGCTAGCGAGTGCTGGGTGATGGACAGCGGTGCTTCGGCACACATGTGCAAGACACGCGACGCGTTTCAAGAGTACTCGGGTGTAAAGACTGCGCGCACCATATCGAGCGCAAAGAGCAGCGCGAGCTTGAAGATTCTCGGGGTTGGAACAGTTGTTCTGCGTGTCTGGACTGGTAGTGCGTGGATAAATGCGCGACTGGAAAACACGCTGCACGTTCAAGATTTGAACAAGAACCTGTTCTCTCTCACGGCTGCAACGGCACGCGGCATGACCGTGACTATGGACAGCGAGCAGTGCGTTGTGAAACGCGGCAGCCAAGTGGTGGCGACGGGCAGGAAGCAAGGCAAGCTGATGTTCCTCAACATTGAGGGCGGCGACGAGTGCCATGCGGCTGAAGACAATATGGATTTGTGGCACCGGCGACTCGGCCACGCGTCTTTCGGCACGCTGAACTCCATGATCAAGGACGGGAAACTCAAGGGTGCGCTGGCAGAGCCTGGAACCGTGTGTGGCGTGTGTGCGACTGCGAAGCAGGCACGCAAGCCTTTCAAGTCGACCAAGGAGGGACTCGAAGCCAGGGAGAGCGCACGCAAGGACACCACTGTGTGCTCTGATGTGTTGGGGCCCGTCACTCCTGCATCCAAGTCGGGCTACAAGTACATTGTGAGCTTCATCATGATGAAGAGTCGCTTTGTGACAATCTACCCACTGCACAAGAAGAGCGAAGTGTGTGAGGCGTTCAAGAAGTTTCTCAAGGAGGCAGAAACAAGTGCGGGCATCAAGGTCAAGGTGCTACGCAGTGACAACGGCGGTGAATACTGCAACGCGGGGATGGTGGCTCTGTGCGACGAGAAGACCATCAAGCAAGAGTTCACGGTGCCTTACAACCCGCAACAGAACGGCATGGCAGAGCGGATGAACCGTACGCTGGTCGAAATGACACGCTGCATGCTGGGGGAGAGCGGGATGGACAAGTCGTACTGGTGCGAGGCCATCATGACAGCTGCAGACATTCGGAACGTGTTGCCTAACACGTCAAGCCCACACGCAAGCCCATTCCAGCTGGTTTTCAAGAGGGCGCCACGTCTGGAGCACATGCGCGTTTTTGGGACCGAGTGCTACGCCCATGTGACCAAGCAGAAACGCAAAAAGCTGGACAACTCGGGGATCAAGTGCGTGTTTCTCGGCTACGCCAAGCAACACAAAGCATATCGACTCCTGGACCCCAGCGACGGATCGATCGTGATTTCAAGGAGTGTGGCGTTTGCTGAAGCGCCACCGGTCACAATGGCGAAGACGCGCAACCAGGAGGTGATCGACATCATCGACAACGATGAAGAAGAGGAGCGCACCGAAGAACCCAGTGTTGACGACGGTTTCAGCACGCCCCCGACACGCCCACTCCACGAACCCGAGGAGCACAGCGGACCGACCGGATCTGTGCCAACGCGTGGCTCTAGCACGCCAGGGAGAGACGGCGAAGAGGAGTGGATGGTGCGTCCGGCACGCAAAAGGCGTGGAGTCGTGCGCTACCAAGACGAATTTCCCGGGACTCGAAGGGGTGAGTTCAACCTGGACGACTACGAGGCTGAGTTCGATTCCCTCTACTGCTTCCTCACCGAAGACGACGACGGTGAGCGCGCGGTGTCGTACGATGAAGTCATGCGGAGCAAGTACAAGGACGAATGGCTGCGCGCCATGGAAAGCGAAATGAAGTCGCTTGAGGATCACCGCACCTGGAAGTTGGTGGACATGCCGTCAGACAAGAAGGCGATCGGGTGCAAGTGGGTGTTCCGTATCAAGCGTGACCCGAGCGGGAAGATCATCAAGTTCAAGGCTCGTCTCGTGGCGAAGGGCTTCACGCAACGTCCAGGGGTCGACTACACGGAGACTTTCGCTCCTGTAGCACGCAAGGAGTCCATCAACACGGCGGTGGCGATTGCAGCAGAGGAAGACATGGAGGCTGAAAATGTGGATGTGGACACCGCGTTTCTCTACGGCGACGTTGAAGAGGAGCTCTATATGGACCAGCCGGACGGATTTGAAGACCAAGTCAACCCAACCAAGAAGTGCCTGTTGATGCAAGCGCTTTACGGCACGAAGCAAGCGGCACGCCAATGGAACAGCAAGCTGAACAAGCACCTGGAGGGCCAAGGTTTCCATCGGTCAGCGGCGGATCCGTGTGTGTATGTTCGGCGTTCGGACTCGAAGTTCAGCATCATTATCGTCTACGTGGACGACCTCATGATCTTCAGCAGGACGAAAGCGGAGATCGGTGAGATCAAGAAGGCGCTGAAGCGCGAGTTCAGCATCAAGGAGCTCGGTGAGCTGAAGTACTGTCTCGGCATCGAGATCCACCGCAACCGCGACGACAAGACCATCGTCATGAATCAGCGAGCGTATATTCAACGACTCGCGGAGAAGTTCGGCGTGGAAAAGTGCAAGGCAGTGCACACACCAGCGGACAGCAACTCGAAGCTGGTGAAGCCGTCAGAAGACGAAGATTTCGTGCCCAGGTACCCGTATCGCGAGTTGGTGGGGGCTTTGATGTACCTCGCAACTTGTACGCGCCCGGACATTGCTCAAGCTGTGGGTGAAGTGGCCAAGTTTTGCGAGCGGTACAACAAGTCTCACTGGGTGGCTGCGAAGCGGATTTTGAAGTACTTGAAGACCACTCAGGACCTGGGACTCGTGTTCAACGGCGGGACTAAGGGAGAGCTGATCGGCTACGCGGATGCGAACTGGGCAGGTGATTTGGACACCCGGCGCTCGACTACTGGCTATGTGTTCTTCCTGAACGGGAGTGCAATTTCGTGGAAGTCGAAGCGGCAACCGACAGTGGCAACCTCGAGCACGGAGGCAGAGTACATGGCACTGTACAACGCCACTCAAGAGGCAGTGTGGCTGCGTCAGCTACTACTGGACGTGGGGTGTGAGTGTGTGGGTGCGACTACCATTTTTCAGGACAACCAAGGTTGCATTGCGCTGGCCAAGAACCCAGCGTACCACTCACGCACCAAGCACATCGACTTGAAGTATCACTTCTTGCGCGAGAAGGTGGAAGACAAGGTCATCGTGCTCGAGTACAAGCCGACAGACGAGATGATCGCAGACGGGTTTACCAAGGCACTGGCACGACCCAAGCACCGCCAGTTTCTCGTCGGACTCGGCATGGACGCCTAAGACGCCAAGCACAGCGCATCAAGGGAGAGTGTTAGAGGGTGCTGCGTGTGCATGTGCGTGTGTGCACCAGGTGTGGGTGCAAGGCGTGTGTGCGTGCGCGTGCCTCTACGCGTGTGCGGGGGGATTTGTGGCGGCGTCAAGTGCTCATGATGAGACGCGCAGGTTGCGTGCGCGTGAGAACAAGCGTGTGGGAGCGTGTCCAAGTGCTGAAGCGGCGTGGACATGCGTGTGGGTGCATAGTAAGAGTTACATATGTAGGAGTAGGGTGTGCGTGACTTTGGTCATGCAGTATGGTGTAGTGGGTTAAGTGCCGGGTCTTTGATCCGTAGAGTGTGGGTTCGAGTCCCCACATGGACGTTTTTCTTTTTGCCGACAAGAGAGCGTAGGAGGCAGGCTAGCAGCTAAAACTCACTCAATCAATCTCACTTTTGGTTTTGCAATCTCGGCCCGAAGCCGTCTTCTAAGCTTTCAACTCTCCGCAGCTCGTAGCCCAACTTCCTTTTATGTCGACACCGCACGACGATGATATTTGATTCGACGCGACCGGATAAGCGTTGACGTGTGTGGACAGCGCGTGCTTGGTGGTGGTGCTTGGCAAGCCAAAGAAGTCGTCGATGCGCTGTCCGCTTCGAGTGAGTGGGGCGGGAGTGGTCGAAGAGACACTTCGCTCGGAGCCAGCCAGCCAGCCAGCCAGCCAGCTGAGCTGAGCTGAGCTGAGCTGAGCTGAGCTGAGCCCAGCTCCGAAGCCACTGCAGGCAGGTACGGGCTGCTCGGATACAGTTGGGGAAGGCTTTGTTTTGTTTTGCGACGATAGGTTCGTCGGGTGGCGGGAGGTGGGTGCTGATATGGAGGTCACGTGTGAAGGCGATCCGCTTGGTTGAGGTGGCGAGTGTGTAATGCGCGATGCGTGTGTGTGTGCGTGTGCGTGTGTGTGTGGCGGCAGTAGATGGGCGTGCCGTTTTGGTGTATTGGTGTGTGTGTATGTGTGTGCAGTGTTTGTGTGGTGGTAGAGCACGTAGGGTGTTGTCATGGGGATGTAGCTCAAATGGTAGAGCGCTCGCTTAGCATGCGAGAGGTACAGGGATCGATACCCTGCTTCTCCACTGTGATCATGTTACTGTGATAAAATCAGTTGGCAATAGCACTTTCCCAAATGTGCACTTCGCGGTTCGTCTGCGAAACTCGCTGACCTTGAGTAACACTTTTATTTTCATGACTTGGCTTGCCTTTTGCCTTTTGCCTTTTGCCGTTCGTGTCTTGTCCATTTTGTCCATCTTGTCCATTTTGACCATTTTAGCCTACCTTCCTTCTTGTTGGGGCCATCACTCCGGAACGGTGGGTAGCTTCGATCTCACTCACCTTTCTTCGTTTGAACCGAGCACCATGTAGTCCACGCCACCGACTTGCAATTGCCGTACTTGTCGCTGGGCTTCAGTACGTGTCCGTGCGCGTGCGTCTTGTTTGGGGTTCTCTCGACCTTGGTTGTCAAGTGGACCGCCGTACAGGCAGTGGCGGCACGGTACTGCGCTGGCGATTTGGAACCCCTTGTCACACAATCTCCTAGCGAAGACATGTCGACACCGCACGACGATGATATTTGATTCGACGCGACCGGATAAGCGTTGACGTGTGTGGACAGCGCGTGCTTGGTGGTGGTGCTTGGCAAGCCAAAGAAGTCGTCGATGCGCTGTCCGCTTCGAGTGAGTGGGGCGGGAGTGGTCGAAGAGACACTTCGCTCGGAGCCAGCCAGCCAGCCAGCCACCCAGCTGAGCTGAGCTGAGCTGAGCTGAGCTGAGCTGAGCTGAGCCCAGCTCCGAAGCCACTGCAGGCAGGTACGGGCTGCTCGGATACAGTTGGGGAAGGCTTTGTTTTGTTTTGCGACGATAGGTTCGTCGGGTGGCGGGAGGTGGGTGCTGATATGGAGGTCACGTGTGAAGGCGATCCGCTTGGTTGAGGTGGCGAGTGTGTAATGCGCGATGCGTGTGTGTGTGCGTGTGCGTGTGTGTGTGGCGGCAGTAGATGGGCGTGCCGTTTTGGTGTATTGGTGTGTGTGTATGTGTGTGCAGTGTTTGTGTGGTGGTAGAGCACGTAGGGTGTTGTCATGGGGATGTAGCTCAAATGGTAGAGCGCTCGCTTAGCATGCGAGAGGTACAGGGATCGATACCCTGCTTCTCCACTGTGATCATGTTACTGTGATAAAATCAGTTGGCAATAGCACTTTCCCAAATGTGCACTTCGCGGTTCGTCTGCGAAACTCGCTGACCTTGAGTAACACTTTTATTTTCATGACTTGGCTTGCCTTTTGCCTTTTGCCTTTTGCCGTTCGTGTCTTGTCCATTTTGTCCATCTTGTCCATTTTGACCATTTTAGCCTACCTTCCTTCTTGTTGGGGCCATCACTCCGGAACGGTGGGTAGCTTCGATCTCACTCACCTTTCTTCGTTTGAACCGAGCACCATGTAGTCCACGCCACCGACTTGCAATTGCCGTACTTGTCGCTGGGCTTCAGTACGTGTCCGTGCGCGTGCGTCTTGTTTGGGGTTCTCTCGACCTTGGTTGTCAAGTGGACCGCCGTACAGGCAGTGGCGGCACGGTACTGCGCTGGCGATTTGGAACCCCTTGTCACACAATCTCCTAGCGAAGACATGTCGACACCGCACGACGATGATATTTGATTCGACGCGACCGGATAAGCGTTGACGTGTGTGGACAGCGCGTGCTTGGTGGTGGTGCTTGGCAAGCCAAAGAAGTCGTCGATGCGCTGTCCGCTTCGAGTGAGTGGGGCGGGAGTGGTCGAAGAGACACTTCGCTCGGAGCCAGCCAGCCAGCCAGCCAGCCAGCCAGCCAGCCAGCCAGCCAGCCAGCCAGCCAGCCAGCCAGCCAGCCAGCCAGCCAGCCAGCCAGCTGAGCTGAGCTGAGCTGAGCTGAGCTGAGCTGAGCTGAGCTGAGCTGAGCTGAGCTGAGCTGAGCTGAGCTGAGCTGAGCTGAGCCCAGCTCCGAAGCCACTGCAGGCAGGTACGGGCTGCTCGGATACAGTTGGGGAAGGCTTTGTTTTGTTTTGCGACGATAGGTTCGTCGTGTTAGAGGGTGCTGCGTGTGCATGTGTGCACCAGGTGTGGGTGCAAGGCGTGTGTGCGTGCGCGTGCCTCTACGCGTGTGCGGGGGGATTTGTGGCGGCGTCAAGTGCTCATGATGAGACGCGCAGGTTGCGTGCGCGTGAGAACAAGCGTGTGGGAGCGTGTCCAAGTGCTGAAGCGGCGTGGACATGCGTGTGGGTGCATAGTAAGAGTTACATATGTAGGAGTAGGGTGTGCGTGACTTTGGTCATGCAGTATGGTGTAGTGGGTTAAGTGCCGGGTCTTTGATCCGTAGAGTGTGGGTTCGAGTCCCCACATGGACGTTTTTCTTTTTGCCGACAAGAGAGCGTAGGAGGCAGGCTAGCAGCTAAAACTCACTCAATCAATCTCACTTTTGGTTTTGCAATCTCGGCCCGAAGCCGTCTTCTAAGCTTTCAACTCTCCGCAGCTCGTAGCCCAACTTCCTTTTGGTTATGAGCCCAAGTACCGACACCAAGTTCAAGGTCGAGCCTTTCGACGGCTCGAACTACTCGCTGTGGAGCTACAAGATGAAGATGTACCTGATGTCCAAGGGATTGTGGGAAGCTGTCTCCGGGGAAGCCGGATCGACGGCGAAGGAGCAACAAGCGCACGCGGCGATTGTGCTCAACCTAAACGACTCGCAGTTGATGCACGTGGTGACGTCCACGACTGCGAAGGAGGCGTGGGACACGTTGAAGAAGTTCCACAAGACTCAAGACATGGCGAACCGGCTGTGGCTCAAGGAAAAGTTCTCGGCGTTCAAGTTCACGGCGTCCTCCGTCGGCAAGCACGTGACGGAGTTGGAGAAGCTCGTGATGGAGATGAAGAACGCGGGGTGTGAGCCAACTGAGGAAGACGTCTGCGCGACGATGCTGCGGAGTCTGCCATCGAGCTACGAGGCTCTGGTTCAAGCGTTTCGCATGTCAGTGAGTGAGTTCAAGCTTGCAGACCTGGTGAGCAAGCTGATTGCGGAAGAAGTGCGTCAGAAGGACTCGAACCGCATCGAAGAGGCGACTGCGCTTCTTGCCGGCAAGGGCAATGGGAAGCAGCAGCAGAAGAAGAAGAACCCACGCGGGATGCGCAAGAAGGGACCCTTCGGGAAGTGTTTCAACTGTGGCAAGCCTGGCCACTATGCGAGGGATTGCCGTTCCGAGGCAAGTCCCGATGAAGATGTCCAAGACCAGTCGAACGTTGCGTTCCACGCGACGGAAGCTTTTGCTAGCGAGTGCTGGGTGATGGACAGCGGTGCTTCGGCACACATGTGCAAGACACGCGACGCGTTTCAAGAGTACTCGGGTGTAAAGACTGCGCGCACCATATCGAGCGCAAAGAGCAGCGCGAGCTTGAAGATTCTCGGGGTTGGAACAGTTGTTCTGCGTGTCTGGACTGGTAGTGCGTGGATAAACGCGCGACTGGAAAACACACTGCACGTTCAAGATTTGAACAAGAACCTGTTCTCTCTCACGGCTGCAACGGCACGCGGCATGACCGTGACTATGGACAGCGAGCAGTGCGTTGTGAAACGCGGCGGCCAAGTGGTGGCGACGGGCAGAAAGCAAGGCAAGCTGATGTTCCTCAACATTGAGGGCGGCGACGAGTGCCATGCGGCTGAAGACAATATGGATTTGTGGCACCGGCGACTCGGCCACGCGTCTTTCGGCACGCTGAACTCCATGATCAAGGACGGGAAACTCAAGGGTGCGCTGGCAGAGCCTGGAACCGTGTGTGGCGTGTGTGCGACTGCGAAGCAGGCACGCAAGCCTTTCAAGTCGACCAAGGAGGGACTCGAAGCCAGGGAGAGCGCACGCAAGGACACCACTGTGTGCTCTGATGTGTTGGGGCCCGTCACTCCTGCATCCAAGTCGGGCTACAAGTACATTGTGAGCTTCATCATGATGAAGAGTCGCTTTGTGACAATCTACCCACTGCGCAAGAAGAGCGAAGTGTGTGAGGCGTTCAAGAAGTTTCTCAAGGAGGCAGAAACAAGTGCGGGCATCAAGGTCAAGGTGCTACGCAGTGACAACGGCGGTGAATACTGCAACGCGGGGATGGTGGCTCTGTGCGACGAGAAGACCATCAAGCAAGAGTTCACGGTGCCTTACAACCCGCAACAGAACGGCATGGCAGAGCGGATGAACCGTACGCTGGTCGAAATGACACGCTGCATGCTGGGGGAGAGCGGGATGGACAAGTCGTACTGGTGCGAGGCCATCATGACAGCTGCAGACATTCGGAACGTGTTGCCTAACACGTCAAGCCCACACGCAAGCCCATTCCAGCTGGTTTTCAAGAGGGCGCCACGTCTGGAGCACATGCGCGTTTTTGGGACCGAGTGCTACGCCCATGTGACCAAGCAGAAACGCAAAAAGCTGGACAACTCGGGGATCAAGTGCGTGTTTCTCGGCTACGCCAAGCAACACAAAGCATATCGACTCCTGGACCCCAGCGACGGATCGATCGTGATTTCAAGGAGTGTGACGTTTGCTGAAGCGCCACCGGTCACAATGGCGAAGACGCGCAACCAGGAGGTGATCGACATCATCGACAACGATGAAGAAGAGGAGCGCACCGAAGAACCCAGTGTTGACGACGGTTTCAGCACGCCCCCGACACGCCCACTCCACGAACCCGAGGAGCACAGCGGACCGACCGGATCTGTGCCAACGCGTGGCTCTAGCACGCCAGGGAGAGACGGCGAAGAGGAGTGGATGATGCGTCCGGCACGCAAAAGGCGTGGAGTCGTGCGCTACCAAGACAAATTTCCCGGGACTCGAAGGGGTGAGTTCAACCTGGACGACTACGAGGCTGAGTTCGATTCCCTCTACTGCTTCCTCACCGAAGACGACGACGGTGAGCGCGCGGTGTCGTACGATGAAGTCATGCGGAGCAAGTACAAGGACGAATGGCTGCGCGCCATGGAAAGCGAAATGAAGTCGCTTGAGGATCACCGCACCTGGAAGTTGGTGGACATGCCGTCAGACAAGAAGGCGATCGGGTGCAAGTGGGTGTTCCGTATCAAGCGTGACCCGAGCGGGAAGATCATCAAGTTCAAGGCTCGTCTCGTGGCGAAGGGCTTCACGCAACGTCCAGGGGTCGACTACACGGAGACTTTCGCTCCTGTAGCACGCAAGGAGTCCATCAACACGGCGGTGGCGATTGCAGCAGAGGAAGACATGGAGGCTGAAAACGTGGATGTGGACACCGCGTTTCTCTACGGCGACGTTGAAGAGGAGCTCTATATGGACCAGCCGGACGGATTTGAAGACCAAGTCAACCCAACCAAGAAGTGCCTGTTGATGCAAGCGCTTTACGGCACGAAGCAAGCGGCACGCCAATGGAACAGCAAGCTGAACAAGCACCTGGAGGGCCAAGGTTTCCATCGGTCAGCGGCGGATCCGTGTGTGTATGTTCGGCGTTCGGACTCGAAGTTCAGCATCATTATCGTCTACGTGGACGACCTCATGATCTTCAGCAGGACGAAAGCGGAGATCGGTGAGATCAAGAAGGCGCTGAAGCGCGAGTTCAGCATCAAGGAGCTCGGTGAGCTGAAGTACTGTCTCGGCATCGAGATCCACCGCAACCGCGACGACAAGACCATCGTCATGAATCAGCGAGCGTATATTCAACGACTCGCGGAGAAGTTCGGCGTGGAAAAGTGCAAGGCAGTGCACACACCAGCGGACAGCAACTCGAAGCTGGTGAAGCCGTCAGAAGACGAAGATTTCGTGCCCAGGTACCCGTATCGCGAGTTGGTGGGGGCTTTGATGTACCTCGCAACTTGTACGCGCCCGGACATTGCTCAAGCTGTGGGTGAAGTGGCCAAGTTTTGCGAGCGGTACAACAAGTCTCACTGGGTGGCTGCGAAGCGGATTTTGAAGTACTTGAAGACCACTCAGGACCTGGGACTCGTGTTCAACGGCGGGACTAAGGGAGAGCTGATCGGCTACGCGGATGCGAACTGGGCAGGTGATTTGGACACCCGGCGCTCGACTACTGGCTACGTGTTCTTCCTGAACGGGAGTGCAATTTCGTGGAAGTCGAAGCGGCAACCGACAGTGGCAACCTCGAGCACGGAGGCAGAGTACATGGCACTGTACAACGCCATTCAAGAGGCAGTGTGGCTGCGTCAGCTACTACTGGACGTGGGGTGTGAGTGTGTGGGTGCGACTACCATTTTTCAGGACAACCAAGGTTGCATTGCGCTGGCCAAGAACCCAGCGTACCACTCACGCACCAAGCACATCGACTTGAAGTATCACTTCTTGCGCGAGAAGGTGGAAGACAAGGTCATCGTGCTCGAGTACAAGCCGACAGACGAGATGATCGCAGACGGGTTTACCAAGGCACTGGCGCGACCCAAGCACCGCCAGTTTCTCGTCGGACTCGGCATGGACGCCTAAGACGCCAAGCACAGCGCATCAAGGGAGAGTGTTAGAGGGTGCTGCGTGTGCATGTGCGTGTGTGCACCAGGTGTGGGTGCAAGGCGTGTGTGCGTGCGCGTGCCTCTACGCGTGTGCGGGGGGGGCTTTGTGGCGGCGTCAAGTGCTCATGATGAGACGCGCAGGTTGTGTGCGCGCGTGTGGGAGCGTGTCCAAGTGCTCACGCGGCGTGGACATGCGTGTGGGTGCATAGTAGGAGTTACATATGTAGGAGTAGGGTGTGCGTGACTTTGGTCATGCAGTATGGTGTAGTGGGTTAAGTGCCGGGTCTTTGATCCGAAGGGTGTGGGTTCGAGTCCCCACATGGACGTTTTTCTTTTTGCCGACAAGAGAGCGTAGGAGGCAGGCTAGCAGCTAAAACTCACTCAATCAATCTCACTTTTGGTTTTGCAATCTCGGCCCGAAGCCGTCTTCTAAGCTTTCAACTCTCCGCAGCTCGTAGCCCAACTTCCTTTTCCTTCTTGTTGGGGCCATCACTCCGGAACGGTGGGTAGCTTCGATCTCACTCACCTTTCTTCGTTTGAACCGAGCACCATGTAGTCCACGCCACCGACTTGCAATTGCCGTACTTGTCGCTGGGCTTCAGTACGTGTCCGTGCGCGTGCGTCTTGTTTGGGGTTCTCTCGACCTTGGTTGTCAAGTGGACCGCCGTACAGGCAGTGGCGGCACGGTACTGCGCTGGCGATTTGGAACCCCTTGTCACACAATCTCCTAGCGAAGACATGTCGACACCGCACGACGATGATATTTGATTCGACGCGACCGGATAAGCGTTGACGTGTGTGGACAGCGCGTGCTTGGTGGTGGTGCTTGGCAAGCCAAAGAAGTCGTCGATGCGCTGTCCGCTTCGAGTGAGTGGGGCGAGAGTGGTCGAAGAGACACTTCGCTTGGAGCCAGCCAGCCAGCCAGCCAGCCAGCTGAGCTGAGCTGAGCTGAGCTGAGCTGAGCTCCGAAGCCACTGCAGGCAGGTACGGGCTGCTCGGATACAGTTGGGGAAGGCTTTGTTTTGTTTTGCGACGATAGGTTCGTCGGGTGGCGGGAGGTGGGTGCTGATATGGAGGTCACGTGTGAAGGCGATCCGCTTGGTTGAGGTGGCGAGTGTGTAATGCGCGATGCGTGTGTGTGTGCGTGTGCGTGTGTGTGTGGCGGCAGTAGATGGGCGTGCCGTTTTGGTGTATTGGTGTGTGTGTATGTGTGTGCAGTGTTTGTGTGGTGGTAGAGCACGTAGGGTGTTGTCATGGGGATGTAGCTCAAATGGTAGAGCGCTCGCTTAGCATGCGAGAGGTACAGGGATCGATACCCTGCTTCTCCACTGTGATCATGTTACTGTGATAAAATCAGTTGGCAATAGCACTTTCCCAAATGTGCACTTCGCGGTTCGTCTGCGAAACTCGCTGACCTTGAGTAACACTTTTATTTTCATGACTTGGCTTGCCTTTTGCCTTTTGCCTTTTGCCGTTCGTGTCTTGTCCATTTTGTCCATCTTGTCCATTTTGACCATTTTAGCCTACCTTCCTTCTTGTTGGGGCCATCACTCCGGAACGGTGGGTAGCTTCGATCTCACTCACCTTTCTTCGTTTGAACCGAGCACCATGTAGTCCACGCCACCGACTTGCAATTGCCGTACTTGTCGCTGGGCTTCAGTACGTGTCCGTGCGCGTGCGTCTTGTTTGGGGTTCTCTCGACCTTGGTTGTCAAGTGGACCGCCGTACAGGCAGTGGCGGCACGGTACTGCGCTGGCGATTTTGAACCCCTTGTCACACAATCTCCTAGCGAAGACATGTCGACACCGCACGACGATGATATTTGATTCGACGCGACCGGATAAGCGTTGACGTGTGTGGACAGCGCGTGCTTGGTGGTGGTGCTTGGCAAGCCAAAGAAGTCGTCGATGCGCTGTCCGCTTCGAGTGAGTGGGGCGGGAGTGGTCGAAGAGACACTTCGCTCGGAGCCAGCCAGCCAGCCAGCCAGCCAGCTGAGCTGAGCTGAGCTGAGCTGAGCTGAGCTGAGCCCAGCTCCGAAGCCACTGCAGGCAGGTACGGGCTGCTCGGATACAGTTGGGGAAGGCTTTGTTTTGTTTTGCGACGATAGGTTCGTCGGGTGGCGGGAGGTGGGTGCTGATATGGAGGTCACGTGTGAAGGCGATCCGCTTGGTTGAGGTGGCGAGTGTGTAATGCGCGATGCGTGTGTGTGTGCGTGTGCGTGTGTGTGTGGCGGCAGTAGATGGGCGTGCCGTTTTGGTGTATTGGTGTGTGTGTATGTGTGTGCAGTGTTTGTGTGGTGGTAGAGCACGTAGGGTGTTGTCATGGGGATGTAGCTCAAATGGTAGAGCGCTCGCTTAGCATGCGAGAGGTACAGGGATCGATACCCTGCTTCTCCACTGTGATCATGTTACTGTGATAAAATCAGTTGGCAATAGCACTTTCCCAAATGTGCACTTCGCGGTTCGTCTGCGAAACTCGCTGACCTTGAGTAACACTTTTATTTTCATGACTTGGCTTGCCTTTTGCCTTTTGCCTTTTGCCGTTCGTGTCTTGTCCATTTTGTCCATCTTGTCCATTTTGACCATTTTAGCCTACCTTCCTTCTTGTTGGGGCCATCACTCCGGAACGGTGGGTAGCTTCGATCTCACTCACCTTTCTTCGTTTGAACCGAGCACCATGTAGTCCACGCCACCGACTTGCAATTGCCGTACTTGTCGCTGGGCTTCAGTACGTGTCCGTGCGCGTGCGTCTTGTTTGGGGTTCTCTCGACCTTGGTTGTCAAGTGGACCGCCGTACAGGCAGTGGCGGCACGGTACTGCGCTGGCGATTTGGAACCCCTTGTCACACAATCTCCTAGCGAAGACATGTCGACACCGCACGACGATGATATTTGATTCGACGCGACCGGATAAGCGTTGACGTGTGTGGACAGCGCGTGCTTGGTGGTGGTGCTTGGCAAGCCAAAGAAGTCGTCGATGCGCTGTCCGCTTCGAGTGAGTGGGGCGGGAGTGGTCGAAGAGACACTTCGCTCGGAGCCAGCCAGCCAGCCAGCCAGCCAGCTGAGCTGAGCTGAGCTGAGCTGAGCTGAGCTGAGCCCAGCTCCGAAGCCACTGCAGGCAGGTACGGGCTGCTCGGATACAGTTGGGGAAGGCTTTGTTTTGTTTTGCGACGATAGGTTCGTCGGGTGGCGGGAGGTGGGTGCTGATATGGAGGTCACGTGTGAAGGCGATCCGCTTGGTTGAGGTGGCGAGTGTGTAATGCGCGATGCGTGTGTGTGTGCGTGTGCGTGTGTGTGTGGCGGCAGTAGATGGGCGTGCCGTTTTGGTGTATTGGTGTGTGTGTATGTGTATGTGTGTGCAGTGTTTGTGTGGTGGTAGAGCACGTAGGGTGTTGTCATGGGGATGTAGCTCAAATGGTAGAGCGCTCGCTTAGCATGCGAGAGGTACAGGGATCGATACCCTGCTTCTCCACTGTGATCATGTTACTGTGATAAAATCAGTTGGCAATAGCACTTTCCCAAATGTGCACTTCGCGGTTCGTCTGCGAAACTCGCTGACCTTGAGTAACACTTTTATTTTCATGACTTGGCTTGCCTTTTGCCTTTTGCCTTTTGCCGTTCGTGTCTTGTCCATTTTGTCCATCTTGTCCATTTTGACCATTTTAGCCTACCTTCCTTCTTGTTGGGGCCATCACTCCGGAACGGTGGGTAGCTTCGATCTCACTCACCTTTCTTCGTTTGAACCGAGCACCATGTAGTCCACGCCACCGACTTGCAATTGCCGTACTTGTCGCTGGGCTTCAGTACGTGTCCGTGCGCGTGCGTCTTGTTTGGGGTTCTCTCGACCTTGGTTGTCAAGTGGACCGCCGTACAGGCAGTGGCGGCACGGTACTGCGCTGGCGATTTGGAACCCCTTGTCACACAATCTCCTAGCGAAGACATGTCGACACCGCACGACGATGATATTTGATTCGACGCGACCGGATAAGCGTTGACGTGTGTGGACAGCGCGTGCTTGGTGGTGGTGCTTGGCAAGCCAAAGAAGTCGTCGATGCGCTGTCCGCTTCGAGTGAGTGGGGCGGGAGTGGTCGAAGAGACACTTCGCTCGGAGCCAGCCAGCCAGCCAGCCAGCCAGCTGAGCTGAGCTGAGCTGAGCTGAGCTGAGCTGAGCCCAGCTCCGAAGCCACTGCAGGCAGGTACGGGCTGCTCGGATACAGTTGGGGAAGGCTTTGTTTTGTTTTGCGACGATAGGTTCGTCGGGTGGCGGGAGGTGGGTGCTGATATGGAGGTCACGTGTGAAGGCGATCCGCTTGGTTGAGGTGGCGAGTGTGTAATGCGCGATGCGTGTGTGTGTGCGTGTGCGTGTGTGTGTGGCGGCAGTAGATGGGCGTGCCGTTTTGGTGTATTGGTGTGTGTGTATGTGTGTGCAGTGTTTGTGTGGTGGTAGAGCACGTAGGGTGTTGTCATGGGGATGTAGCTCAAATGGTAGAGCGCTCGCTTAGCATGCGAGAGGTACAGGGATCGATACCCTGCTTCTCCACTGTGATCATGTTACTGTGATAAAATCAGTTGGCAATAGCACTTTCCCAAATGTGCACTTCGCGGTTCGTCTGCGAAACTCGCTGACCTTGAGTAACACTTTTATTTTCATGACTTGGCTTGCCTTTTGCCTTTTGCCTTTTGCCGTTCGTGTCTTGTCCATTTTGTCCATCTTGTCCATTTTGACCATTTTAGCCTACCTTCCTTCTTGTTGGGGCCATCACTCCGGAACGGTGGGTAGCTTCGATCTCACTCACCTTTCTTCGTTTGAACCGAGCACCATGTAGTCCACGCCACCGACTTGCAATTGCCGTACTTGTCGCTGGGCTTCAGTACGTGTCCGTGCGCGTGCGTCTTGTTTGGGGTTCTCTCGACCTTGGTTGTCAAGTGGACCGCCGTACAGGCAGTGGCGGCACGGTACTGCGCTGGCGATTTGGAACCCCTTGTCACACAATCTCCTAGCGAAGACATGTCGACACCGCACGACGATGATATTTGATTCGACGCGACCGGATAAGCGTTGACGTGTGTGGACAGCGCGTGCTTGGTGGTGGTGCTTGGCAAGCCAAAGAAGTCGTCGATGCGCTGTCCGCTTCGAGTGAGTGGGGCGGGAGTGGTCGAAGAGACACTTCGCTCGGCCAGCCAGCCAGCCAGCCAGCCAGCTGAGCTGAGCTGAGCTGAGCTGAGCTGAGCCCAGCTCCGAAGCCACTGCAGGCAGGTACGGGCTGCTCGGATACAGTTGGGGAAGGCTTTGTTTTGTTTTGCGACGATAGGTTCGTCGGGTGGCGGGAGGTGGGTGCTGATATGGAGGTCACGTGTGAAGGCGATCCGCTTGGTTGAGGTGGCGAGTGTGTAATGCGCGATGCGTGTGTGTGTGCGTGTGCGTGTGTGTGTGGCGGCAGTAGATGGGCGTGCCGTTTTGGTGTATTGGTGTGTGTGTATGTGTGTGCAGTGTTTGTGTGGTGGTAGAGCACGTAGGGTGTTGTCATGGGGATGTAGCTCAAATGGTAGAGCGCTCGCTTAGCATGCGAGAGGTACAGGGATCGATACCCTGCTTCTCCACTGTGATCATGTTACTGTGATAAAATCAGTTGGCAATAGCACTTTCCCAAATGTGCACTTCGCGGTTCGTCTGCGAAACTCGCTGACCTTGAGTAACACTTTTATTTTCATGACTTGGCTTGCCTTTTGCCTTTTGCCTTTTGCCGTTCGTGTCTTGTCCATTTTGTCCATCTTGTCCATTTTGACCATTTTAGCCTACCTTCCTTCTTGTTGGGGCCATCACTCCGGAACGGTGGGTAGCTTCGATCTCACTCACCTTTCTTCGTTTGAACCGAGCACCATGTAGTCCACGCCACCGACTTGCAATTGCCGTACTTGTCGCTGGGCTTCAGTACGTGTCCGTGCGCGTGCGTCTTGTTTGGGGTTCTCTCGACCTTGGTTGTCAAGTGGACCGCCGTACAGGCAGTGGCGGCACGGTACTGCGCTGGCGATTTGGAACCCCTTGTCACACAATCTCCTAGCGAAGACATGTCGACACCGCACGACGATGATATTTGATTCGACGCGACCGGATAAGCGTTGACGTGTGTGGACAGCGCGTGCTTGGTGGTGGTGCTTGGCAAGCCAAAGAAGTCGTCGATGCGCTGTCCGCTTCGAGTGAGTGGGGCGGGAGTGGTCGAAGAGACACTTCGCTCGGAGCCAGCCAGCCAGCCAGCCACCCAGCTGAGCTGAGCTGAGCTGAGCTGAGCTGAGCCCAGCTCCGAAGCCACTGCAGGCAGGTACGGGCTGCTCGGATACAGTTGGGGAAGGCTTTGTTTTGTTTTGCGACGATAGGTTCGTCGGGTGGCGGGAGGTGGGTGCTGATATGGAGGTCACGTGTGAAGGCGATCCGCTTGGTTGAGGTGGCGAGTGTGTAATGCGCGATGCGTGTGTGTGTGCGTGTGCGTGTGTGTGTGGCGGCAGTAGATGGGCGTGCCGTTTTGGTGTATTGGTGTGTGTGTATGTGTGTGCAGTGTTTGTGTGGTGGTAGAGCACGTAGGGTGTTGTCATGGGGATGTAGCTCAAATGGTAGAGCGCTCGCTTAGCATGCGAGAGGTACAGGGATCGATACCCTGCTTCTCCACTGTGATCATGTTACTGTGATAAAATCAGTTGGCAATAGCACTTTCCCAAATGTGCACTTCGCGGTTCGTCTGCGAAACTCGCTGACCTTGAGTAACACTTTTATTTTCATGACTTGGCTTGCCTTTTGCCTTTTGCCTTTTGCCGTTCGTGTCTTGTCCATTTTGTCCATCTTGTCCATTTTGACCATTTTAGCCTACCTTCCTTCTTGTTGGGGCCATCACTCCGGAACGGTGGGTAGCTTCGATCTCACTCACCTTTCTTCGTTTGAACCGAGCACCATGTAGTCCACGCCACCGACTTGCAATTGCCGTACTTGTCGCTGGGCTTCAGTACGTGTCCGTGCGCGTGCGTCTTGTTTGGGGTTCTCTCGACCTTGGTTGTCAAGTGGACCGCCGTACAGGCAGTGGCGGCACGGTACTGCGCTGGCGATTTGGAACCCCTTGTCACACAATCTCCTAGCGAAGACATGTCGACACCGCACGACGATGATATTTGATTCGACGCGACCGGATAAGCGTTGACGTGTGTGGACAGCGCGTGCTTGGTGGTGGTGCTTGGCAAGCCAAAGAAGTCGTCGATGCGCTGTCCGCTTCGAGTGAGTGGGGCGGGAGTGGTCGAAGAGACACTTCGCTCGGAGCCAGCCAGCCAGCCAGCCAGCTGAGCTGAGCTGAGCTGAGCTGAGCTGAGCTGAGCTGAGCCCAGCTCCGAAGCCACTGCAGGCAGGTACGGGCTGCTCGGATACAGTTGGGGAAGGCTTTGTTTTGTTTTGCGACGATAGGTTCGTCGGGTGGCGGGAGGTGGGTGCTGATATGGAGGTCACGTGTGAAGGCGATCCGCTTGGTTGAGGTGGCGAGTGTGTAATGCGCGATGCGTGTGTGTGTGCGTGTGCGTGTGTGTGTGGCGGCAGTAGATGGGCGTGCCGTTTTGGTGTATTGGTGTGTGTGTATGTGTGTGCAGTGTTTGTGTGGTGGTAGAGCACGTAGGGTGTTGTCATGGGGATGTAGCTCAAATGGTAGAGCGCTCGCTTAGCATGCGAGAGGTACAGGGATCGATACCCTGCTTCTCCACTGTGATCATGTTACTGTGATAAAATCAGTTGGCAATAGCACTTTCCCAAATGTGCACTTCGCGGTTCGTCTGCGAAACTCGCTGACCTTGAGTAACACTTTTATTTTCATGACTTGGCTTGCCTTTTGCCTTTTGCCTTTTGCCGTTCGTGTCTTGTCCATTTTGTCCATCTTGTCCATTTTGACCATTTTAGCCTACCTTCCTTCTTGTTGGGGCCATCACTCCGGAACGGTGGGTAGCTTCGATCTCACTCACCTTTCTTCGTTTGAACCGAGCACCATGTAGTCCACGCCACCGACTTGCAATTGCCGTACTTGTCGCTGGGCTTCAGTACGTGTCCGTGCGCGTGCGTCTTGTTTGGGGTTCTCTCGACCTTGGTTGTCAAGTGGACCGCCGTACAGGCAGTGGCGGCACGGCACTGCGCTGGCGATTTGGAACCCCTTGTCACACAATCTCCTAGCGAAGACATGTCGACACCGCACGACGATGATATTTGATTCGACGCGACCGGATAAGCGTTGACGTGTGTGGACAGCGCGTGCTTGGTGGTGGTGCTTGGCAAGCCAAAGAAGTCGTCGATGCGCTGTCCGCTTCGAGTGAGTGGGGCGGGAGTGGTCGAAGAGACACTTCGCTCGGAGCCAGCCAGCCAGCCAGCCAGCCAGCTGAGCTGAGCTGAGCTGAGCTGAGCTGAGCCCAGCTCCGAAGCCACTGCAGGCAGGTACGGGCTGCTCGGATACAGTTGGGGAAGGCTTTGTTTTGTTTTGCGACGATAGGTTCGTCGGGTGGCGGGAGGTGGGTGCTGATATGGAGGTCACGTGTGAAGGCGATCCGCTTGGTTGAGGTGGCGAGTGTGTAATGCGCGATGCGTGTGTGTGTGCGTGTGCGTGTGTGTGTGGCGGCAGTAGATGGGCGTGCCGTTTTGGTGTATTGGTGTGTGTGTATGTGTGTGCAGTGTTTGTGTGGTGGTAGAGCACGTAGGGTGTTGTCATGGGGATGTAGCTCAAATGGTAGAGCGCTCGCTTAGCATGCGAGAGGTACAGGGATCGATACCCTGCTTCTCCACTGTGATCATGTTACTGTGATAAAATCAGTTGGCAATAGCACTTTCCCAAATGTGCACTTCGCGGTTCGTCTGCGAAACTCGCTGACCTTGAGTAACACTTTTATTTTCATGACTTGGCTTGCCTTTTGCCTTTTGCCTTTTGCCGTTCGTGTCTTGTCCATTTTGTCCATCTTGTCCATTTTGACCATTTTAGCCTACCTTCCTTCTTGTTGGGGCCATCACTCCGGAACGGTGGGTAGCTTCGATCTCACTCACCTTTCTTCGTTTGAACCGAGCACCATGTAGTCCACGCCACCGACTTGCAATTGCCGTACTTGTCGCTGGGCTTCAGTACGTGTCCGTGCGCGTGCGTCTTGTTTGGGGTTCTCTCGACCTTGGTTGTCAAGTGGACCGCCGTACAGGCAGTGGCGGCACGGTACTGCGCTGGCGATTTGGAACCCCTTGTCACACAATCTCCTAGCGAAGACATGTCGACACCGCACGACGATGATATTTGATTCGACGCGACCGGATAAGCGTTGACGTGTGTGGACAGCGCGTGCTTGGTGGTGGTGCTTGGCAAGCCAAAGAAGTCGTCGATGCGCTGTCCGCTTCGAGTGAGTGGGGCGGGAGTGGTCGAAGAGACACTTCGCTCGGAGCCAGCCAGCCAGCCAGCCACCCAGCTGAGCTGAGCTGAGCTGAGCTGAGCTGAGCCCAGCTCCGAAGCCACTGCAGGCAGGTACGGGCTGCTCGGATACAGTTGGGGAAGGCTTTGTTTTGTTTTGCGACGATAGGTTCGTCGGGTGGCGGGAGGTGGGTGCTGATATGGAGGTCACGTGTGAAGGCGATCCGCTTGGTTGAGGTGGCGAGTGTGTAATGCGCGATGCGTGTGTGTGTGCGTGTGCGTGTGTGTGTGGCGGCAGTAGATGGGCGTGCCGTTTTGGTGTATTGGTGTGTGTGTATGTGTGTGCAGTGTTTGTGTGGTGGTAGAGCACGTAGGGTGTTGTCATGGGGATGTAGCTCAAATGGTAGAGCGCTCGCTTAGCATGCGAGAGGTACAGGGATCGATACCCTGCTTCTCCACTGTGATCATGTTACTGTGATAAAATCAGTTGGCAATAGCACTTTCCCAAATGTGCACTTCGCGGTTCGTCTGCGAAACTCGCTGACCTTGAGTAACACTTTTATTTTCATGACTTGGCTTGCCTTTTGCCTTTTGCCTTTTGCCGTTCGTGTCTTGTCCATTTTGTCCATCTTGTCCATTTTGACCATTTTAGCCTACCTTCCTTCTTGTTGGGGCCATCACTCCGGAACGGTGGGTAGCTTCGATCTCACTCACCTTTCTTCGTTTGAACCGAGCACCATGTAGTCCACGCCACCGACTTGCAATTGCCGTACTTGTCGCTGGGCTTCAGTACGTGTCCGTGCGCGTGCGTCTTGTTTGGGGTTCTCTCGACCTTGGTTGTCAAGTGGACCGCCGTACAGGCAGTGGCGGCACGGTACTGCGCTGGCGATTTGGAACCCCTTGTCACACAATCTCCTAGCGAAGACATGTCGACACCGCACGACGATGATATTTGATTCGACGCGACCGGATAAGCGTTGACGTGTGTGGACAGCGCGTGCTTGGTGGTGGTGCTTGGCAAGCCAAAGAAGTCGTCGATGCGCTGTCCGCTTCGAGTGAGTGGGGCGGGAGTGGTCGAAGAGACACTTCGCTCGGAGCCAGCCAGCCAGCCAGCCAGCTGAGCTGAGCTGAGCTGAGCTGAGCTGAGCTGAGCTGAGCCCAGCTCCGAAGCCACTGCAGGCAGGTACGGGCTGCTCGGATACAGTTGGGGAAGGCTTTGTTTTGTTTTGCGACGATAGGTTCGTCGGGTGGCGGGAGGTGGGTGCTGATATGGAGGTCACGTGTGAAGGCGATCCGCTTGGTTGAGGTGGCGAGTGTGTAATGCGCGATGCGTGTGTGTGTGCGTGTGCGTGTGTGTGTGGCGGCAGTAGATGGGCGTGCCGTTTTGGTGTATTGGTGTGTGTGTATGTGTGTGCAGTGTTTGTGTGGTGGTAGAGCACGTAGGGTGTTGTCATGGGGATGTAGCTCAAATGGTAGAGCGCTCGCTTAGCATGCGAGAGGTACAGGGATCGATACCCTGCTTCTCCACTGTGATCATGTTACTGTGATAAAATCAGTTGGCAATAGCACTTTCCCAAATGTGCACTTCGCGGTTCGTCTGCGAAACTCGCTGACCTTGAGTAACACTTTTATTTTCATGACTTGGCTTGCCTTTTGCCTTTTGCCTTTTGCCGTTCGTGTCTTGTCCATTTTGTCCATCTTGTCCATTTTGACCATTTTAGCCTACCTTCCTTCTTGTTGGGGCCATCACTCCGGAACGGTGGGTAGCTTCGATCTCACTCACCTTTCTTCGTTTGAACCGAGCACCATGTAGTCCACGCCACCGACTTGCAATTGCCGTACTTGTCGCTGGGCTTCAGTACGTGTCCGTGCGCGTGCGTCTTGTTTGGGGTTCTCTCGACCTTGGTTGTCAAGTGGACCGCCGTACAGGCAGTGGCGGCACGGCACTGCGCTGGCGATTTGGAACCCCTTGTCACACAATCTCCTAGCGAAGACATGTCGACACCGCACGACGATGATATTTGATTCGACGCGACCGGATAAGCGTTGACGTGTGTGGACAGCGCGTGCTTGGTGGTGGTGCTTGGCAAGCCAAAGAAGTCGTCGATGCGCTGTCCGCTTCGAGTGAGTGGGGCGGGAGTGGTCGAAGAGACACTTCGCTCGGAGCCAGCCAGCCAGCCAGCCACCCAGCTGAGCTGAGCTGAGCTGAGCTGAGCTGAGCTGAGCCCAGCTCCGAAGCCACTGCAGGCAGGTACGGGCTGCTCGGATACAGTTGGGGAAGGCTTTGTTTTGTTTTGCGACGATAGGTTCGTCGGGTGGCGGGAGGTGGGTGCTGATATGGAGGTCACGTGTGAAGGCGATCCGCTTGGTTGAGGTGGCGAGTGTGTAATGCGCGATGCGTGTGTGTGTGCGTGTGCGTGTGTGTGTGGCGGCAGTAGATGGGCGTGCCGTTTTGGTGTATTGGTGTGTGTGTATGTGTGTGCAGTGTTTGTGTGGTGGTAGAGCACGTAGGGTGTTGTCATGGGGATGTAGCTCAAATGGTAGAGCGCTCGCTTAGCATGCGAGAGGTACAGGGATCGATACCCTGCTTCTCCACTGTGATCATGTTACTGTGATAAAATCAGTTGGCAATAGCACTTTCCCAAATGTGCACTTCGCGGTTCGTCTGCGAAACTCGCTGACCTTGAGTAACACTTTTATTTTCATGACTTGGCTTGCCTTTTGCCTTTTGCCTTTTGCCGTTCGTGTCTTGTCCATTTTGTCCATCTTGTCCATTTTGACCATTTTAGCCTACCTTCCTTCTTGTTGGGGCCATCACTCCGGAACGGTGGGTAGCTTCGATCTCACTCACCTTTCTTCGTTTGAACCGAGCACCATGTAGTCCACGCCACCGACTTGCAATTGCCGTACTTGTCGCTGGGCTTCAGTACGTGTCCGTGCGCGTGCGTCTTGTTTGGGGTTCTCTCGACCTTGGTTGTCAAGTGGACCGCCGTACAGGCAGTGGCGGCACGGTACTGCGCTGGCGATTTGGAACCCCTTGTCACACAATCTCCTAGCGAAGACATGTCGACACCGCACGACGATGATATTTGATTCGACGCGACCGGATAAGCGTTGACGTGTGTGGACAGCGCGTGCTTGGTGGTGGTGCTTGGCAAGCCAAAGAAGTCGTCGATGCGCTGTCCGCTTCGAGTGAGTGGGGCGGGAGTGGTCGAAGAGACACTTCGCTCGGAGCCAGCCAGCCAGCCAGCCAGCTGAGCTGAGCTGAGCTGAGCTGAGCTGAGCTGAGCTGAGCCCAGCTCCGAAGCCACTGCAGGCAGGTACGGGCTGCTCGGATACAGTTGGGGAAGGCTTTGTTTTGTTTTGCGACGATAGGTTCGTCGGGTGGCGGGAGGTGGGTGCTGATATGGAGGTCACGTGTGAAGGCGATCCGCTTGGTTGAGGTGGCGAGTGTGTAATGCGCGATGCGTGTGTGTGTGCGTGTGCGTGTGTGTGTGGCGGCAGTAGATGGGCGTGCCGTTTTGGTGTATTGGTGTGTGTGTATGTGTGTGCAGTGTTTGTGTGGTGGTAGAGCACGTAGGGTGTTGTCATGGGGATGTAGCTCAAATGGTAGAGCGCTCGCTTAGCATGCGAGAGGTACAGGGATCGATACCCTGCTTCTCCACTGTGATCATGTTACTGTGATAAAATCAGTTGGCAATAGCACTTTCCCAAATGTGCACTTCGCGGTTCGTCTGCGAAACTCGCTGACCTTGAGTAACACTTTTATTTTCATGACTTGGCTTGCCTTTTGCCTTTTGCCTTTTGCCGTTCGTGTCTTGTCCATTTTGTCCATCTTGTCCATTTTGACCATTTTAGCCTACCTTCCTTCTTGTTGGGGCCATCACTCCGGAACGGTGGGTAGCTTCGATCTCACTCACCTTTCTTCGTTTGAACCGAGCACCATGTAGTCCACGCCACCGACTTGCAATTGCCGTACTTGTCGCTGGGCTTCAGTACGTGTCCGTGCGCGTGCGTCTTGTTTGGGGTTCTCTCGACCTTGGTTGTCAAGTGGACCGCCGTACAGGCAGTGGCGGCACGGCACTGCGCTGGCGATTTGGAACCCCTTGTCACACAATCTCCTAGCGAAGACATGTCGACACCGCACGACGATGATATTTGATTCGACGCGACCGGATAAGCGTTGACGTGTGTGGACAGCGCGTGCTTGGTGGTGGTGCTTGGCAAGCCAAAGAAGTCGTCGATGCGCTGTCCGCTTCGAGTGAGTGGGGCGGGAGTGGTCGAAGAGACACTTCGCTCGGAGCCAGCCAGCCAGCCAGCCAGCTGAGCTGAGCTGAGCTGAGCTGAGCTGAGCTGAGCTGAGCTGAGCTGAGCTGAGCCCAGCTCCGAAGCCACTGCAGGCAGGTACGGGCTGCTCGGATACAGTTGGGGAAGGCTTTGTTTTGTTTTGCGACGATAGGTTCGTCGGGTGGCGGGAGGTGGGTGCTGATATGGAGGTCACGTGTGAAGGCGATCCGCTTGGTTGAGGTGGCGAGTGTGTAATGCGCGATGCGTGTGTGTGTGCGTGTGCGTGTGTGTGTGGCGGCAGTAGATGGGCGTGCCGTTTTGGTGTATTGGTGTGTGTGTATGTGTGTGCAGTGTTTGTGTGGTGGTAGAGCACGTAGGGTGTTGTCATGGGGATGTAGCTCAAATGGTAGAGCGCTCGCTTAGCATGCGAGAGGTACAGGGATCGATACCCTGCTTCTCCACTGTGATCATGTTACTGTGATAAAATCAGTTGGCAATAGCACTTTCCCAAATGTGCACTTCGCGGTTCGTCTGCGAAACTCGCTGACCTTGAGTAACACTTTTATTTTCATGACTTGGCTTGCCTTTTGCCTTTTGCCTTTTGCCGTTCGTGTCTTGTCCATTTTGTCCATCTTGTCCATTTTGACCATTTTAGCCTACCTTCCTTCTTGTTGGGGCCATCACTCCGGAACGGTGGGTAGCTTCGATCTCACTCACCTTTCTTCGTTTGAACCGAGCACCATGTAGTCCACGCCACCGACTTGCAATTGCCGTACTTGTCGCTGGGCTTCAGTACGTGTCCGTGCGCGTGCGTCTTGTTTGGGGTTCTCTCGACCTTGGTTGTCAAGTGGACCGCCGTACAGGCAGTGGCGGCACGGTACTGCGCTGGCGATTTGGAACCCCTTGTCACACAATCTCCTAGCGAAGACATGTCGACACCGCACGACGATGATATTTGATTCGACGCGACCGGATAAGCGTTGACGTGTGTGGACAGCGCGTGCTTGGTGGTGGTGCTTGGCAAGCCAAAGAAGTCGTCGATGCGCTGTCCGCTTCGAGTGAGTGGGGCGGGAGTGGTCGAAGAGACACTTCGCTCGGAGCCAGCCAGCCAGCCAGCCACCCAGCTGAGCTGAGCTGAGCTGAGCTGAGCTGAGCTGAGCCCAGCTCCGAAGCCACTGCAGGCAGGTACGGGCTGCTCGGATACAGTTGGGGAAGGCTTTGTTTTGTTTTGCGACGATAGGTTCGTCGGGTGGCGGGAGGTGGGTGCTGATATGGAGGTCACGTGTGAAGGCGATCCGCTTGGTTGAGGTGGCGAGTGTGTAATGCGCGATGCGTGTGTGTGTGCGTGTGCGTGTGTGTGTGGCGGCAGTAGATGGGCGTGCCGTTTTGGTGTATTGGTGTGTGTGTATGTGTGTGCAGTGTTTGTGTGGTGGTAGAGCACGTAGGGTGTTGTCATGGGGATGTAGCTCAAATGGTAGAGCGCTCGCTTAGCATGCGAGAGGTACAGGGATCGATACCCTGCTTCTCCACTGTGATCATGTTACTGTGATAAAATCAGTTGGCAATAGCACTTTCCCAAATGTGCACTTCGCGGTTCGTCTGCGAAACTCGCTGACCTTGAGTAACACTTTTATTTTCATGACTTGGCTTGCCTTTTGCCTTTTGCCTTTTGCCGTTCGTGTCTTGTCCATTTTGTCCATCTTGTCCATTTTGACCATTTTAGCCTACCTTCCTTCTTGTTGGCGGCCATCACTCCGGAACGGTGGGTAGCTTCGATCTCACTCACCTTTCTTCGTTTGAACCGAGCACCATGTAGTCCACGCCACCGACTTGCAATTGCCGTACTTGTCGCTGGGCTTCAGTACGTGTCCGTGCGCGTGCGTCTTGTTTGGGGTTCTCTCGACCTTGGTTGTCAAGTGGACCGCCGTACAGGCAGTGGCGGCACGGTACTGCGCTGGCGATTTGGAACCCCTTGTCACACAATCTCCTAGCGAAGACATGTCGACACCGCACGACGATGATATTTGATTCGACGCGACCGGATAAGCGTTGACGTGTGTGGACAGCGCGTGCTTGGTGGTGGTGCTTGGCAAGCCAAAGAAGTCGTCGATGCGCTGTCCGCTTCGAGTGAGTGGGGCGGGAGTGGTCGAAGAGACACTTCGCTCGGAGCCAGCCAGCCAGCCAGCCACCCAGCTGAGCTGAGCTGAGCTGAGCTGAGCTGAGCTGAGCTGAGCTGAGCCCAGCTCCGAAGCCACTGCAGGCAGGTACGGACTGCTCGGATACAGTTGGGGAAGGCTTTGTTTTGTTTTGCGACGATAGGTTCGTCGGGTGGCGGGAGGTGGGTGCTGATATGGAGGTCACGTGTGAAGGCGATCCGCTTGGTTGAGGTGGCGAGTGTGTAATGCGCGATGCGTGTGTGTGTGCGTGTGCGTGTGTGTGTGGCGGCAGTAGATGGGCGTGCCGTTTTGGTGTATTGGTGTGTGTGTATGTGTGTGCAGTGTTTGTGTGGTGGTAGAGCACGTAGGGTGTTGTCATGGGGATGTAGCTCAAATGGTAGAGCGCTCGCTTAGCATGCGAGAGGTACAGGGATCGATACCCTGCTTCTCCACTGTGATCATGTTACTGTGATAAAATCAGTTGGCAATAGCACTTTCCCAAATGTGCACTTCGCGGTTCGTCTGCGAAACTCGCTGACCTTGAGTAACACTTTTATTTTCATGACTTGGCTTGCCTTTTGCCTTTTGCCTTTTGCCGTTCGTGTCTTGTCCATTTTGTCCATCTTGTCCATTTTGACCATTTTAGCCTACCTTCCTTCTTGTTGGGGCCATCACTCCGGAACGGTGGGTAGCTTCGATCTCACTCACCTTTCTTCGTTTGAACCGAGCACCATGTAGTCCACGCCACCGACTTGCAATTGCCGTACTTGTCGCTGGGCTTCAGTACGTGTCCGTGCGCGTGCGTCTTGTTTGGGGTTCTCTCGACCTTGGTTGTCAAGTGGACCGCCGTACAGGCAGTGGCGGCACGGTACTGCGCTGGCGATTTGGAACCCCTTGTCACACAATCTCCTAGCGAAGACATGTCGACACCGCACGACGATGATATTTGATTCGACGCGACCGGATAAGCGTTGACGTGTGTGGACAGCGCGTGCTTGGTGGTGGTGCTTGGCAAGCCAAAGAAGTCGTCGATGCGCTGTCCGCTTCGAGTGAGTGGGGCGGGAGTGGTCGAAGAGACACTTCGCTCGGAGCCAGCCAGCCAGCCAGCCACCCAGCTGAGCTGAGCTGAGCTGAGCTGAGCTGAGCTGAGCTGAGCCCAGCTCCGAAGCCACTGCAGGCAGGTACGGGCTGCTCGGATACAGTTGGGGAAGGCTTTGTTTTGTTTTGCGACGATAGGTTCGTCGGGTGGCGGGAGGTGGGTGCTGATATGGAGGTCACGTGTGAAGGCGATCCGCTTGGTTGAGGTGGCGAGTGTGTAATGCGCGATGCGTGTGTGTGTGCGTGTGCGTGTGTGTGTGGCGGCAGTAGATGGGCGTGCCGTTTTGGTGTATTGGTGTGTGTGTATGTGTGTGCAGTGTTTGTGTGGTGGTAGAGCACGTAGGGTGTTGTCATGGGGATGTAGCTCAAATGGTAGAGCGCTCGCTTAGCATGCGAGAGGTACAGGGATCGATACCCTGCTTCTCCACTGTGATCATGTTACTGTGATAAAATCAGTTGGCAATAGCACTTTCCCAAATGTGCACTTCGCGGTTCGTCTGCGAAACTCGCTGACCTTGAGTAACACTTTTATTTTCATGACTTGGCTTGCCTTTTGCCTTTTGCCTTTTGCCGTTCGTGTCTTGTCCATTTTGTCCATCTTGTCCATTTTGACCATTTTAGCCTACCTTCCTTCTTGTTGGGGCCATCACTCCGGAACGGTGGGTAGCTTCGATCTCACTCACCTTTCTTCGTTTGAACCGAGCACCATGTAGTCCACGCCACCGACTTGCAATTGCCGTACTTGTCGCTGGGCTTCAGTACGTGTCCGTGCGCGTGCGTCTTGTTTGGGGTTCTCTCGACCTTGGTTGTCAAGTGGACCGCCGTACAGGCAGTGGCGGCACGGCACTGCGCTGGCGATTTGGAACCCCTTGTCACACAATCTCCTAGCGAAGACATGTCGACACCGCACGACGATGATATTTGATTCGACGCGACCGGATAAGCGTTGACGTGTGTGGACAGCGCGTGCTTGGTGGTGGTGCTTGGCAAGCCAAAGAAGTCGTCGATGCGCTGTCCGCTTCGAGTGAGTGGGGCGGGAGTGGTCGAAGAGACACTTCGCTCGGAGCCAGCCAGCCAGCCAGCCACCCAGCTGAGCTGAGCTGAGCTGAGCTGAGCTGAGCTGAGCTGAGCTGAGCCCAGCTCCGAAGCCACTGCAGGCAGGTACGGACTGCTCGGATACAGTTGGGGAAGGCTTTGTTTTGTTTTGCGACGATAGGTTCGTCGGGTGGCGGGAGGTGGGTGCTGATATGGAGGTCACGTGTGAAGGCGATCCGCTTGGTTGAGGTGGCGAGTGTGTAATGCGCGATGCGTGTGTGTGTGCGTGTGCGTGTGTGTGTGGCGGCAGTAGATGGGCGTGCCGTTTTGGTGTATTGGTGTGTGTGTATGTGTGTGCAGTGTTTGTGTGGTGGTAGAGCACGTAGGGTGTTGTCATGGGGATGTAGCTCAAATGGTAGAGCGCTCGCTTAGCATGCGAGAGGTACAGGGATCGATACCCTGCTTCTCCACTGTGATCATGTTACTGTGATAAAATCAGTTGGCAATAGCACTTTCCCAAATGTGCACTTCGCGGTTCGTCTGCGAAACTCGCTGACCTTGAGTAACACTTTTATTTTCATGACTTGGCTTGCCTTTTGCCTTTTGCCTTTTGCCGTTCGTGTCTTGTCCATTTTGTCCATCTTGTCCATTTTGACCATTTTAGCCTACCTTCCTTCTTGTTGGGGCCATCACTCCGGAACGGTGGGTAGCTTCGATCTCACTCACCTTTCTTCGTTTGAACCGAGCACCATGTAGTCCACGCCACCGACTTGCAATTGCCGTACTTGTCGCTGGGCTTCAGTACGTGTCCGTGCGCGTGCGTCTTGTTTGGGGTTCTCTCGACCTTGGTTGTCAAGTGGACCGCCGTACAGGCAGTGGCGGCACGGTACTGCGCTGGCGATTTGGAACCCCTTGTCACACAATCTCCTAGCGAAGACATGTCGACACCGCACGACGATGATATTTGATTCGACGCGACCGGATAAGCGTTGACGTGTGTGGACAGCGCGTGCTTGGTGGTGGTGCTTGGCAAGCCAAAGAAGTCGTCGATGCGCTGTCCGCTTCGAGTGAGTGGGGCGGGAGTGGTCGAAGAGACACTTCGCTCGGAGCCAGCCAGCCAGCCAGCCACCCAGCTGAGCTGAGCTGAGCTGAGCTGAGCTGAGCTGAGCTGAGCCCAGCTCCGAAGCCACTGCAGGCAGGTACGGGCTGCTCGGATACAGTTGGGGAAGGCTTTGTTTTGTTTTGCGACGATAGGTTCGTCGGGTGGCGGGAGGTGGGTGCTGATATGGAGGTCACGTGTGAAGGCGATCCGCTTGGTTGAGGTGGCGAGTGTGTAATGCGCGATGCGTGTGTGTGTGCGTGTGCGTGTGTGTGTGGCGGCAGTAGATGGGCGTGCCGTTTTGGTGTATTGGTGTGTGTGTATGTGTGTGCAGTGTTTGTGTGGTGGTAGAGCACGTAGGGTGTTGTCATGGGGATGTAGCTCAAATGGTAGAGCGCTCGCTTAGCATGCGAGAGGTACAGGGATCGATACCCTGCTTCTCCACTGTGATCATGTTACTGTGATAAAATCAGTTGGCAATAGCACTTTCCCAAATGTGCACTTCGCGGTTCGTCTGCGAAACTCGCTGACCTTGAGTAACACTTTTATTTTCATGACTTGGCTTGCCTTTTGCCTTTTGCCTTTTGCCGTTCGTGTCTTGTCCATTTTGTCCATCTTGTCCATTTTGACCATTTTAGCCTACCTTCCTTCTTGTTGGGGCCATCACTCCGGAACGGTGGGTAGCTTCGATCTCACTCACCTTTCTTCGTTTGAACCGAGCACCATGTAGTCCACGCCACCGACTTGCAATTGCCGTACTTGTCGCTGGGCTTCAGTACGTGTCCGTGCGCGTGCGTCTTGTTTGGGGTTCTCTCGACCTTGGTTGTCAAGTGGACCGCCGTACAGGCAGTGGCGGCACGGTACTGCGCTGGCGATTTGGAACCCCTTGTCACACAATCTCCTAGCGAAGACATGTCGACACCGCACGACGATGATATTTGATTCGACGCGACCGGATAAGCGTTGACGTGTGTGGACAGCGCGTGCTTGGTGGTGGTGCTTGGCAAGCCAAAGAAGTCGTCGATGCGCTGTCCGCTTCGAGTGAGTGGGGCGGGAGTGGTCGAAGAGACACTTCGCTCGGAGCCAGCCAGCCAGCCAGCCAGCCAGCTGAGCTGAGCTGAGCTGAGCTGAGCTGAGCTGAGCCCAGCTCCGAAGCCACTGCAGGCAGGTACGGACTGCTCGGATACAGTTGGGGAAGGCTTTGTTTTGTTTTGCGACGATAGGTTCGTCGGGTGGCGGGAGGTGGGTGCTGATATGGAGGTCACGTGTGAAGGCGATCCGCTTGGTTGAGGTGGCGAGTGTGTAATGCGCGATGCGTGTGTGTGTGCGTGTGCGTGTGTGTGTGGCGGCAGTAGATGGGCGTGCCGTTTTGGTGTATTGGTGTGTGTGTATGTGTGTGCAGTGTTTGTGTGGTGGTAGAGCACGTAGGGTGTTGTCATGGGGATGTAGCTCAAATGGTAGAGCGCTCGCTTAGCATGCGAGAGGTACAGGGATCGATACCCTGCTTCTCCACTGTGATCATGTTACTGTGATAAAATCAGTTGGCAATAGCACTTTCCCAAATGTGCACTTCGCGGTTCGTCTGCGAAACTCGCTGACCTTGAGTAACACTTTTATTTTCATGACTTGGCTTGCCTTTTGCCTTTTGCCTTTTGCCGTTCGTGTCTTGTCCATTTTGTCCATCTTGTCCATTTTGACCATTTTAGCCTACCTTCCTTCTTGTTGGGGCCATCACTCCGGAACGGTGGGTAGCTTCGATCTCACTCACCTTTCTTCGTTTGAACCGAGCACCATGTAGTCCACGCCACCGACTTGCAATTGCCGTACTTGTCGCTGGGCTTCAGTACGTGTCCGTGCGCGTGCGTCTTGTTTGGGGTTCTCTCGACCTTGGTTGTCAAGTGGACCGCCGTACAGGCAGTGGCGGCACGGTACTGCGCTGGCGATTTGGAACCCCTTGTCACACAATCTCCTAGCGAAGACATGTCGACACCGCACGACGATGATATTTGATTCGACGCGACCGGATAAGCGTTGACGTGTGTGGACAGCGCGTGCTTGGTGGTGGTGCTTGGCAAGCCAAAGAAGTTGTCGATGCGCTGTCCGCTTCGAGTGAGTGGGGCGGGAGTGGTCGAAGAGACACTTCGCTCGGAGCCAGCCAGCCAGCCAGCCAGCCAGCTGAGCTGAGCTGAGCTGAGCTGAGCTGAGCTGAGCCCAGCTCCGAAGCCACTGCAGGCAGGTACGGACTGCTCGGATACAGTTGGGGAAGGCTTTGTTTTGTTTTGCGACGATAGGTTCGTCGGGTGGCGGGAGGTGGGTGCTGATATGGAGGTCACGTGTGAAGGCGATCCGCTTGGTTGAGGTGGCGAGTGTGTAATGCGCGATGCGTGTGTGTGTGCGTGTGCGTGTGTGTGTGGCGGCAGTAGATGGGCGTGCCGTTTTGGTGTATTGGTGTGTGTGTATGTGTGTGCAGTGTTTGTGTGGTGGTAGAGCACGTAGGGTGTTGTCATGGGGATGTAGCTCAAATGGTAGAGCGCTCGCTTAGCATGCGAGAGGTACAGGGATCGATACCCTGCTTCTCCACTGTGATCATGTTACTGTGATAAAATCAGTTGGCAATAGCACTTTCCCAAATGTGCACTTCGCGGTTCGTCTGCGAAACTCGCTGACCTTGAGTAACACTTTTATTTTCATGACTTGGCTTGCCTTTTGCCTTTTGCCTTTTGCCGTTCGTGTCTTGTCCATTTTGTCCATCTTGTCCATTTTGACCATTTTAGCCTACCTTCCTTCTTGTTGGGGCCATCACTCCGGAACGGTGGGTAGCTTCGATCTCACTCACCTTTCTTCGTTTGAACCGAGCACCATGTAGTCCACGCCACCGACTTGCAATTGCCGTACTTGTCGCTGGGCTTCAGTACGTGTCCGTGCGCGTGCGTCTTGTTTGGGGTTCTCTCGACCTTGGTTGTCAAGTGGACCGCCGTACAGGCAGTGGCGGCACGGTACTGCGCTGGCGATTTGGAACCCCTTGTCACACAATCTCCTAGCGAAGACATGTCGACACCGCACGACGATGATATTTGATTCGACGCGACCGGATAAGCGTTGACGTGTGTGGACAGCGCGTGCTTGGTGGTGGTGCTTGGCAAGCCAAAGAAGTCGTCGATGCGCTGTCCGCTTCGAGTGAGTGGGGCGGGAGTGGTCGAAGAGACACTTCGCTCGGAGCCAGCCAGCCAGCCAGCCACCCAGCTGAGCTGAGCTGAGCTGAGCTGAGCTGAGCTGAGCTGAGCTGAGCCCAGCTCCGAAGCCACTGCAGGCAGGTACGGGCTGCTCGGATACAGTTGGGGAAGGCTTTGTTTTGTTTTGCGACGATAGGTTCGTCGGGTGGCGGGAGGTGGGTGCTGATATGGAGGTCACGTGTGAAGGCGATCCGCTTGGTTGAGGTGGCGAGTGTGTAATGCGCGATGCGTGTGTGTGTGCGTGTGCGTGTGTGTGTGGCGGCAGTAGATGGGCGTGCCGTTTTGGTGTATTGGTGTGTGTGTATGTGTGTGCAGTGTTTGTGTGGTGGTAGAGCACGTAGGGTGTTGTCATGGGGATGTAGCTCAAATGGTAGAGCGCTCGCTTAGCATGCGAGAGGTACAGGGATCGATACCCTGCTTCTCCACTGTGATCATGTTACTGTGATAAAATCAGTTGGCAATAGCACTTTCCCAAATGTGCACTTCGCGGTTCGTCTGCGAAACTCGCTGACCTTGAGTAACACTTTTATTTTCATGACTTGGCTTGCCTTTTGCCTTTTGCCTTTTGCCGTTCGTGTCTTGTCCATTTTGTCCATCTTGTCCATTTTGACCATTTTAGCCTACCTTCCTTCTTGTTGGGGCCATCACTCCGGAACGGTGGGTAGCTTCGATCTCACTCACCTTTCTTCGTTTGAACCGAGCACCATGTAGTCCACGCCACCGACTTGCAATTGCCGTACTTGTCGCTGGGCTTCAGTACGTGTCCGTGCGCGTGCGTCTTGTTTGGGGTTCTCTCGACCTTGGTTGTCAAGTGGACCGCCGTACAGGCAGTGGCGGCACGGTACTGCGCTGGCGATTTGGAACCCCTTGTCACACAATCTCCTAGCGAAGACATGTCGACACCGCACGACGATGATATTTGATTCGACGCGACCGGATAAGCGTTGACGTGTGTGGACAGCGCGTGCTTGGTGGTGGTGCTTGGCAAGCCAAAGAAGTCGTCGATGCGCTGTCCGCTTCGAGTGAGTGGGGCGGGAGTGGTCGAAGAGACACTTCGCTCGGAGCCAGCCAGCCAGCCAGCCAGCCAGCTGAGCTGAGCTGAGCTGAGCTGAGCTGAGCTGAGCCCAGCTCCGAAGCCACTGCAGGCAGGTACGGACTGCTCGGATACAGTTGGGGAAGGCTTTGTTTTGTTTTGCGACGATAGGTTCGTCGGGTGGCGGGAGGTGGGTGCTGATATGGAGGTCACGTGTGAAGGCGATCCGCTTGGTTGAGGTGGCGAGTGTGTAATGCGCGATGCGTGTGTGTGTGCGTGTGCGTGTGTGTGTGGCGGCAGTAGATGGGCGTGCCGTTTTGGTGTATTGGTGTGTGTATGTGTGTGCAGTGTTTGTGTGGTGGTAGAGCACGTAGGGTGTTGTCATGGGGATGTAGCTCAAATGGTAGAGCGCTCGCTTAGCATGCGAGAGGTACAGGGATCGATACCCTGCTTCTCCACTGTGATCATGTTACTGTGATAAAATCAGTTGGCAATAGCACTTTCCCAAATGTGCACTTCGCGGTTCGTCTGCGAAACTCGCTGACCTTGAGTAACACTTTTATTTTCATGACTTGGCTTGCCTTTTGCCTTTTGCCTTTTGCCGTTCGTGTCTTGTCCATTTTGTCCATCTTGTCCATTTTGACCATTTTAGCCTACCTTCCTTCTTGTTGGGGCCATCACTCCGGAACGGTGGGTAGCTTCGATCTCACTCACCTTTCTTCGTTTGAACCGAGCACCATGTAGTCCACGCCACCGACTTGCAATTGCCGTACTTGTCGCTGGGCTTCAGTACGTGTCCGTGCGCGTGCGTCTTGTTTGGGGTTCTCTCGACCTTGGTTGTCAAGTGGACCGCCGTACAGGCAGTGGCGGCACGGTACTGCGCTGGCGATTTGGAACCCCTTGTCACACAATCTCCTAGCGAAGACATGTCGACACCGCACGACGATGATATTTGATTCGACGCGACCGGATAAGCGTTGACGTGTGTGGACAGCGCGTGCTTGGTGGTGGTGCTTGGCAAGCCAAAGAAGTCGTCGATGCGCTGTCCGCTTCGAGTGAGTGGGGCGGGAGTGGTCGAAGAGACACTTCGCTCGGAGCCAGCCAGCCAGCCACCCAGCTGAGCTGAGCTGAGCTGAGCTGAGCTGAGCTGAGCCCAGCTCCGAAGCCACTGCAGGCAGGTACGGGCTGCTCGGATACAGTTGGGGAAGGCTTTGTTTTGTTTTGCGACGATAGGTTCGTCGGGTGGCGGGAGGTGGGTGCTGATACGGAGGTCACGTGTGAAGGCGATCCGCTTGGTTGAGGTGGCGAGTGTGTAATGCGCGATGCGTGTGTGTGTGCGTGTGCGTGTGTGTGTGGCGGCAGTAGATGGGCGTGCCGTTTTGGTGTATTGGTGTGTGTGTATGTGTGTGCAGTGTTTGTGTGGTGGTAGAGCACGTAGGGTGTTGTCATGGGGATGTAGCTCAAATGGTAGAGCGCTCGCTTAGCATGCGAGAGGTACAGGGATCGATACCCTGCTTCTCCACTGTGATCATGTTACTGTGATAAAATCAGTTGGCAATAGCACTTTCCCAAATGTGCACTTCGCGGTTCGTCTGCGAAACTCGCTGACCTTGAGTAACACTTTTATTTTCATGACTTGGCTTGCCTTTTGCCTTTTGCCTTTTGCCGTTCGTGTCTTGTCCATTTTGTCCATCTTGTCCATTTTGACCATTTTAGCCTACCTTCCTTCTTGTTGGGGCCATCACTCCGGAACGGTGGGTAGCTTCGATCTCACTCACCTTTCTTCGTTTGAACCGAGCACCATGTAGTCCACGCCACCGACTTGCAATTGCCGTACTTGTCGCTGGGCTTCAGTACGTGTCCGTGCGCGTGCGTCTTGTTTGGGGTTCTCTCGACCTTGGTTGTCAAGTGGACCGCCGTACAGGCAGTGGCGGCACGGTACTGCGCTGGCGATTTGGAACCCCTTGTCACACAATCTCCTAGCGAAGACATGTCGACACCGCACGACGATGATATTTGATTCGACGCGACCGGATAAGCGTTGACGTGTGTGGACAGCGCGTGCTTGGTGGTGGTGCTTGGCAAGCCAAAGAAGTCGTCGATGCGCTGTCCGCTTCGAGTGAGTGGGGCGGGAGTGGTCGAAGAGACACTTCGCTCGGAGCCAGCCAGCCAGCCACCCAGCTGAGCTGAGCTGAGCTGAGCTGAGCTGAGCTGAGCCCAGCTCCGAAGCCACTGCAGGCAGGTACGGGCTGCTCGGATACAGTTGGGGAAGGCTTTGTTTTGTTTTGCGACGATAGGTTCGTCGGGTGGCGGGAGGTGGGTGCTGATATGGAGGTCACGTGTGAAGGCGATCCGCTTGGTTGAGGTGGCGAGTGTGTAATGCGCGATGCGTGTGTGTGTGCGTGTGCGTGTGTGTGTGGCGGCAGTAGATGGGCGTGCCGTTTTGGTGTATTGGTGTGTGTGTATGTGTGTGCAGTGTTTGTGTGGTGGTAGAGCACGTAGGGTGTTGTCATGGGGATGTAGCTCAAATGGTAGAGCGCTCGCTTAGCATGCGAGAGGTACAGGGATCGATACCCTGCTTCTCCACTGTGATCATGTTACTGTGATAAAATCAGTTGGCAATAGCACTTTCCCAAATGTGCACTTCGCGGTTCGTCTGCGAAACTCGCTGACCTTGAGTAACACTTTTATTTTCATGACTTGGCTTGCCTTTTGCCTTTTGCCTTTTGCCGTTCGTGTCTTGTCCATTTTGTCCATCTTGTCCATTTTGACCATTTTAGCCTACCTTCCTTCTTGTTGGGGCCATCACTCCGGAACGGTGGGTAGCTTCGATCTCACTCACCTTTCTTCGTTTGAACCGAGCACCATGTAGTCCACGCCACCGACTTGCAATTGCCGTACTTGTCGCTGGGCTTCAGTACGTGTCCGTGCGCGTGCGTCTTGTTTGGGGTTCTCTCGACCTTGGTTGTCAAGTGGACCGCCGTACAGGCAGTGGCGGCACGGTACTGCGCTGGCGATTTGGAACCCCTTGTCACACAATCTCCTAGCGAAGACATGTCGACACCGCACGACGATGATATTTGATTCGACGCGACCGGATAAGCGTTGACGTGTGTGGACAGCGCGTGCTTGGTGGTGGTGCTTGGCAAGCCAAAGAAGTCGTCGATGCGCTGTCCGCTTCGAGTGAGTGGGGCGGGAGTGGTCGAAGAGACACTTCGCTCGGAGCCAGCCAGCCAGCCAGCCACCCAGCTGAGCTGAGCTGAGCTGAGCTGAGCTGAGCTGAGCTGAGCTGAGCCCAGCTCCGAAGCCACTGCAGGCAGGTACGGACTGCTCGGATACAGTTGGGGAAGGCTTTGTTTTGTTTTGCGACGATAGGTTCGTCGGGTGGCGGGAGGTGGGTGCTGATACGGAGGTCACGTGTGAAGGCGATCCGCTTGGTTGAGGTGGCGAGTGTGTAATGCGCGATGCGTGTGTGTGTGCGTGTGCGTGTGTGTGTGGCGGCAGTAGATGGGCGTGCCGTTTTGGTGTATTGGTGTGTGTGTATGTGTGTGCAGTGTTTGTGTGGTGGTAGAGCACGTAGGGTGTTGTCATGGGGATGTAGCTCAAATGGTAGAGCGCTCGCTTAGCATGCGAGAGGTACAGGGATCGATACCCTGCTTCTCCACTGTGATCATGTTACTGTGATAAAATCAGTTGGCAATAGCACTTTCCCAAATGTGCACTTCGCGGTTCGTCTGCGAAACTCGCTGACCTTGAGTAACACTTTTATTTTCATGACTTGGCTTGCCTTTTGCCTTTTGCCTTTTGCCGTTCGTGTCTTGTCCATTTTGTCCATCTTGTCCATTTTGACCATTTTAGCCTACCTTCCTTCTTGTTGGGGCCATCACTCCGGAACGGTGGGTAGCTTCGATCTCACTCACCTTTCTTCGTTTGAACCGAGCACCATGTAGTCCACGCCACCGACTTGCAATTGCCGTACTTGTCGCTGGGCTTCAGTACGTGTCCGTGCGCGTGCGTCTTGTTTGGGGTTCTCTCGACCTTGGTTGTCAAGTGGACCGCCGTACAGGCAGTGGCGGCACGGTACTGCGCTGGCGATTTGGAACCCCTTGTCACACAATCTCCTAGCGAAGACATGTCGACACCGCACGACGATGATATTTGATTCGACGCGACCGGATAAGCGTTGACGTGTGTGGACAGCGCGTGCTTGGTGGTGGTGCTTGGCAAGCCAAAGAAGTCGTCGATGCGCTGTCCGCTTCGAGTGAGTGGGGCGGGAGTGGTCGAAGAGACACTTCGCTCGGAGCCAGCCAGCCAGCCAGCCAGCCAGCCAGCCAGCCAGCTGAGCTGAGCTGAGCTGAGCTGAGCTGAGCCCAGCTCCGAAGCCACTGCAGGCAGGTACGGGCTGCTCGGATACAGTTGGGGAAGGCTTTGTTTTGTTTTGCGACGATAGGTTCGTCGGGTGGCGGGAGGTGGGTGCTGATACGGAGGTCACGTGTGAAGGCGATCCGCTTGGTTGAGGTGGCGAGTGTGTAATGCGCGATGCGTGTGTGTGTGCGTGTGCGTGTGTGTGTGGCGGCAGTAGATGGGCGTGCCGTTTTGGTGTATTGGTGTGTGTGTATGTGTGTGCAGTGTTTGTGTGGTGGTAGAGCACGTAGGGTGTTGTCATGGGGATGTAGCTCAAATGGTAGAGCGCTCGCTTAGCATGCGAGAGGTACAGGGATCGATACCCTGCTTCTCCACTGTGATCATGTTACTGTGATAAAATCAGTTGGCAATAGCACTTTCCCAAATGTGCACTTCGCGGTTCGTCTGCGAAACTCGCTGACCTTGAGTAACACTTTTATTTTCATGACTTGGCTTGCCTTTTGCCTTTTGCCTTTTGCCGTTCGTGTCTTGTCCATTTTGTCCATCTTGTCCATTTTGACCATTTTAGCCTACCTTCCTTCTTGTTGGGGCCATCACTCCGGAACGGTGGGTAGCTTCGATCTCACTCACCTTTCTTCGTTTGAACCGAGCACCATGTAGTCCACGCCACCGACTTGCAATTGCCGTACTTGTCGCTGGGCTTCAGTACGTGTCCGTGCGCGTGCGTCTTGTTTGGGGTTCTCTTGACCTTGGTTGTCAAGTGGACCGCCGTACAGGCAGTGGCGGCACGGTACTGCGCTGGCGATTTGGAACCCCTTGTCACACAATCTCCTAGCGAAGACATGTCGACACCGCACGACGATGATATTTGATTCGACGCGACCGGATAAGCGTTGACGTGTGTGGACAGCGCGTGCTTGGTGGTGGTGCTTGGCAAGCCAAAGAAGTCGTCGATGCGCTGTCCGCTTCGAGTGAGTGGGGCGGGAGTGGTCGAAGAGACACTTCGCTCGGAGCCAGCCAGCCAGCCAGCCAGCCAGCCAGCTGAGCTGAGCTGAGCCCAGCTCCGAAGCCACTGCAGGCAGGTACGGGCTGCTCGGATACAGTTGGGGAAGGCTTTGTTTTGTTTTGCGACGATAGGTTCGTCGGGTGGCGGGAGGTGGGTGCTGATATGGAGGTCACGTGTGAAGGCGATCCGCTTGGTTGAGGTGGCGAGTGTGTAATGCGCGATGCGTGTGTGTGTGCGTGTGCGTGTGTGTGTGGCGGCAGTAGATGGGCGTGCCGTTTTGGTGTATTGGTGTGTGTGTATGTGTGTGCAGTGTTTGTGTGGTGGTAGAGCACGTAGGGTGTTGTCATGGGGATGTAGCTCAAATGGTAGAGCGCTCGCTTAGCATGCGAGAGGTACAGGGATCGATACCCTGCTTCTCCACTGTGATCATGTTACTGTGATAAAATCAGTTGGCAATAGCACTTTCCCAAATGTGCACTTCGCGGTTCGTCTGCGAAACTCGCTGACCTTGAGTAACACTTTTATTTTCATGACTTGGCTTGCCTTTTGCCTTTTGCCTTTTGCCGTTCGTGTCTTGTCCATTTTGTCCATCTTGTCCATTTTGACCATTTTAGCCTACC
This sequence comes from Phytophthora ramorum, assembly GCF_020800215.1. Taxonomy (NCBI): domain Eukaryota; phylum Oomycota; class Peronosporomycetes; order Peronosporales; family Peronosporaceae; genus Phytophthora; species Phytophthora ramorum. Next base: position 2,361,072 of record NW_027150649.1, on the reverse strand, counting down.
TTCCTTCTTGTTGGGGCCATCACTCCGGAACGGTGGGTAGCTTCGATCTCACTCACCTTTCTTCGTTTGAACCGAGCACCATGTAGTCCACGCCACCGACTTGCAATTGCCGTACTTGTCGCTGGGCTTCAGTACGTGTCCGTGCGCGTGCGTCTTGTTTGGGGTTCTCTCGACCTTGGTTGTCAAGTGGACCGCCGTACAGGCAGTGGCGGCACGGTACTGCGCTGGCGATTTGGAACCCCTTGTCACACAATCTCCTAGCGAAGACATGTCGACACCGCACGACGATGATATTTGATTCGACGCGACCGGATAAGCGTTGACGTGTGTGGACAGCGCGTGCTTGGTGGTGGTGCTTGGCAAGCCAAAGAAGTCGTCGATGCGCTGTCCGCTTCGAGTGAGTGGGGCGGGAGTGGTCGAAGAGACACTTCGCTCGGAGCCAGCCAGCCAGCCAGCCAGCCAGCCAGCTGAGCTGAGCTGAGCCCAGCTCCGAAGCCACTGCAGGCAGGTACGGACTGCTCGGATACAGTTGGGGAAGGCTTTGTTTTGTTTTGCGACGATAGGTTCGTCGGGTGGCGGGAGGTGGGTGCTGATATGGAGGTCACGTGTGAAGGCGATCCGCTTGGTTGAGGTGGCGAGTGTGTAATGCGCGATGCGTGTGTGTGTGCGTGTGCGTGTGTGTGTGGCGGCAGTAGATGGGCGTGCCGTTTTGGTGTATTGGTGTGTGTGTATGTGTGTGCAGTGTTTGTGTGGTGGTAGAGCACGTAGGGTGTTGTCATGGGGATGTAGCTCAAATGGTAGAGCGCTCGCTTAGCATGCGAGAGGTACAGGGATCGATACCCTGCTTCTCCACTGTGATCATGTTACTGTGATAAAATCAGTTGGCAATAGCACTTTCCCAAATGTGCACTTCGCGGTTCGTCTGCGAAACTCGCTGACCTTGAGTAACACTTTTATTTTCATGACTTGGCTTGCCTTTTGCCTTTTGCCTTTTGCCGTTCGTGTCTTGTCCATTTTGTCCATCTTGTCCATTTTGACCATTTTAGCCTACCTTCCTTCTTGTTGGGGCCATCACTCCGGAACGGTGGGTAGCTTCGATCTCACTCACCTTTCTTCGTTTGAACCGAGCACCATGTAGTCCACGCCACCGACTTGCAATTGCCGTACTTGTCGCTGGGCTTCAGTACGTGTCCGTGCGCGTGCGTCTTGTTTGGGGTTCTCTCGACCTTGGTTGTCAAGTGGACCGCCGTACAGGCAGTGGCGGCACGGTACTGCGCTGGCGATTTGGAACCCCTTGTCACACAATCTCCTAGCGAAGACATGTCGACACCGCACGACGATGATATTTGATTCGACGCGACCGGATAAGCGTTGACGTGTGTGGACAGCGCGTGCTTGGTGGTGGTGCTTGGCAAGCCAAAGAAGTCGTCGATGCGCTGTCCGCTTCGAGTGAGTGGGGCGGGAGTGGTCGAAGAGACACTTCGCTCGGAGCCAGCCAGCCAGCCACCCAGCTGAGCTGAGCTGAGCTGAGCTGAGCTGAGCTGAGCCCAGCTCCGAAGCCACTGCAGGCAGGTACGGGCTGCTCGGATACAGTTGGGGAAGGCTTTGTTTTGTTTTGCGACGATAGGTTCGTCGGGTGGCGGGAGGTGGGTGCTGATATGGAGGTCACGTGTGAAGGCGATCCGCTTGGTTGAGGTGGCGAGTGTGTAATGCGCGATGCGTGTGTGTGTGCGTGTGCGTGTGTGTGTGGCGGCAGTAGATGGGCGTGCCGTTTTGGTGTATTGGTGTGTGTGTATGTGTGTGCAGTGTTTGTGTGGTGGTAGAGCACGTAGGGTGTTGTCATGAGGATGTAGCTCAAATGGTAGAGCGCTCGCTTAGCATGCGAGAGGTACAGGGATCGATACCCTGCTTCTCCACTGTGATCATGTTACTGTGATAAAATCAGTTGGCAATAGCACTTTCCCAAATGTGCACTTCGCGGTTCGTCTGCGAAACTCGCTGACCTTGAGTAACACTTTTATTTTCATGACTTGGCTTGCCTTTTGCCTTTTGCCTTTTGCCGTTCGTGTCTTGTCCATTTTGTCCATCTTGTCCATTTTGACCATTTTAGCCTACCTTCCTTCTTGTTGGGGCCATCACTCCGGAACGGTGGGTAGCTTCGATCTCACTCACCTTTCTTCGTTTGAACCGAGCACCATGTAGTCCATGTTGGTGGGTGTGATGTCACACGCTTGCGTGTGGGTTGCACACCTGTAGATCCCGGATGGTGCGCTCCAAGATTGTATATGTTGCATGTCAAGTTGCGTGTGGGGTGCCTTTAAGATCCCATGCGGTGCATTTGGGTGCGTGTGAGACACGCAAACATAGAGTGTGGCTGGCGTTCCGTAGCCCGAGTGATTAACGGGATTGGTGTGTAAGCCAACTGGCGCGGGTTCAAACCCCACCATATCAAGGATCGCATAGCATGCTTTTCGTGGCATGGCAACACTTGTTGCATGTGGGATGCGCATTGGGATGGGAATTTTTATGGTGCCATAGGGCTCGCAGGACAGACAGGTAGAAAGTAGAGCAGATCAAGTTAACTCAATCAATCTCACTCACTTTTGGTTTTTCAATCTCGGCCCGAAGCCGTCTTCTTCCTACCAACCTCCGCACGCGTAGATAGCCAACTTCCTTTTGGTTATGAGCCCACCAAGTTCAAGATGGAGCCCTTCGATGGGTTCAACTACACGCTGTGAAGTTACAAGATGAAGATGTACCTGATGTCCAAGGGATTGTGGGAGGCCGTTGAGGGCAAGGCTGAAGCCACTTTGTCGAAGGAGCAACAAGCACATGCGGCGATTGTGCTGAGCCTCAACGACTCGCAGATCGTGTATGTGGTGACTGCGAAGAGTGCCAAGGAAGCTTGGGACTAGCTAGAGAAGTTCCACAGAGCTCAGGATGTGGCAAATCGACTGTGGCTCAAGGAGAAGTTGTCATCGTTCAAGTACACGACGTCCTCTGTCAGCAAGCACGTGACAGAGTTGGAGCAGCTCGTGCTGGAGATGAAGAACGCGGGCTGTAAGCCAAGTGATGAAGACGTCTGCGCAACGTTGCTGCGGAGTCTGCCAGCGAGCTACGAGAGCGTGGTGCAAGCGTTCCGGATGTCGATGACGGAACTGAAGCTGACTGATTTAGTGGGCAAGTTAATTGCCGAAGAAGTGCGTCAGAAGGATTCAACACGGATCGAGGAAGCGACGGCACTACTCGCGAACAAGGGTATCGCGAAAGACACGAAGAAGAAGCAGCAGGGTGGGCGCAGGAAGCCATCCGGGGCGTGCTTCAACTGTGGCAAAATGGGCCACTACGCGAGGGACTGCCGTTCCAAGGCGAGTCCAGAAAATGAAGTCCTAGACGAGTCGAACGTTGCATTCAATGTAACCGAGATGTTTGCAAGCGAGAGCTGGGTCATGGACAGTGGGGCGTCGACGCACATGTGCAAGACGCGAGAAGCGTTCAAGGATTACACTTCAAGGATTACACTCCGATAACGAAGTCATACAGTGTGGCGAGCGCAAAGGGCAGTGCCAAGTTGAAAGTGCTTGGGCACGGAACGGTGCAGTTGCGTGTCTGGAGCGGGAGGTCATGGATCAATGCGCGGCTGGAGAATGCACTTCACGTTCAAGATTTGAGCAAGAACTTGTTCTCACTCACAGCGGCGACGGCTCATGACATGACAGTCATTATGACTCAAGACAAGTGTGTGATCAAGCGCGGTGACGTCTCAGTTGCAACTGGACGAAATATTGGCAAGTTGATGTATCTCAACACAGACGCCGGCGAAGAATTCCACATTGTAGAGGAAGACGTTGGACTGTGGCATCGGCGTCTCGGGCACGCGTCGTTCCAGACATTGAACGACATGATCAAGGACGGGCGGATCAGCGGTACACCGGCTGAAAAAGGCAACGTGTGTGGCGTCTGTGCGACCGCCAAGCAAGTGCGCAAGACCTTCCATTCGAACAAGGGAGAGCTTGAAGCCAGGGAGAGCAAGCGCACTGACGACATTGTGTGGTCGGACGTGCTCGGACCTATTACGCCAGCATCCAAGTCCGGATACAAGTACATCGTGACTTTCATCATGATGAAGAGTCGCTACGTGACGATGTACCCGTTGCGTATGAAAAGCGAAGTTCCCGACGCATTCGTTAAGTTTCTCAAGGAGATCAAGGTGACTGCGGGACTGACGGTCAAGATTTTGCGAAGTGACAACGGCGGCGAATATCGTAACGCTATAATGGATGCGCTGTGCGATGCCAAGACGATCAAGCAAGAGTTTACGGTGTCTTACAACCCTCAACAGAATGGCATGTCGGAGCGGATGAACCGGACGCTGGTGGAGATGACACGCTGCATGCTCAAGGAGAGTGGGCTTGACAAGAGCTACTTGTGCGAGGCAATCATGACTACAACAGACATTCGAAATGTCTTGCCGAATACGTCTAACCCTCACGCAAGTCCGTTCGAGATGGTGTTCAAGCGGAAGCCTCGACTGGACCACATGCGGGTGTACTGTAATGGGTCTACTACTATAGCTTACACGTGTGCGCACGTGTATGAGGAAGCGTAGGTGTATTTAGCTTAAGTTCAGTATACTTGTATCCGCAAGTATACTTAAACTAAGACAAAGAAACCGAACGATAGCTTTGGTGCCAAATGAGAACTGTATTGATTGTAAATGGGGTTTCCTCCTAAAACTGATATTTCTAATGAGAGGTTCTGCCATTGGATGGCTGGCAGAACCCCTATCTATTGAATGACTCTCATTGGTAGAAAGGTGTTACTTTCTACCAGTCATATGCCTCTTGCTATGAATGTGGACCACCCTGTGGTGGTCACCTGAATGTATGCCTTAGTGCATGTTGCACTAAGGTAGGAGGTGAACCGACTGTGTAGCCCTGCTACATGTTCGGATCAGAGTGCTATGCACACGTGACCGAGGAGAAGAGGACGAAGCTGGACGACTCTGGTGTGAAGTGCTACTTTCTCGGTTATGCGAAGCAGAGCAAGGCGTATCGACTTCTGAATGCTAGTGACGGATTAATTGTTGTCTCAAGGAGCATCACATTTGCGGAGCATTCATCGGACAAGGTGGCCACGGAGAAGGGTGACGTGATTGATATCATTGATGAAGATGATGACAAGGACACGCAAGATGAACAAGGCGTTGATGATAGTTTCCGTACTCCAACGATGGAATCACAACAAGAACCGCAGCAGAGCGAGCATGCAGGACCAACGCACGCTGTTCCCACGCGTGGGTCAAGCACACCAGGGCGAGATGGCCAAGAAGAGTGGATGGTGCGACCAGAGCGCAAAAGACGTGGGGTGGTGAGATACCAAGATGAGTACACAGGCGCGCAGCGTGGACATTTCAACCTGGACGACTTTGAGGCAGAGTGGGATGTCTTCACGCGGAGGATGATGACGGCGAACATGCCGTATCATACGAAGAGGTCCTGCGCAGCAAGTACAAGGACCAGTGGCTGGACGCAATGAAGAGCGAGATGAAGTCGCTAGAGGATCACAACACCTGGGAGCTGGTGAAGATGCCACGCGACAAGAAGGCTATCGGATGCAAGTGGGTGTTCCGCATCAAGCGCGACCCAAACGGGAACGTCGTGAAGTTCAAGGCACGACTTGTAGCCAAGGGCTATACTCAGCGACCCGGCATCGACTTCACTGACACCTTCGCTCCTGTTGCACGGAAGGAGTCGATCAACGCGTCGTTGGCGACAGCGGCTGAGGAAGACATGGAAGCTGAAAACGTTGACGTGGACACTGCGTTCCTCTATGGCGACGTGGAAGAAGAGCTCTACATGGACCAACCTGATGGCTTTGAAGACCAATCAAACCCAGCAATGAAGTGTTTGCTGAAGCAGGCACTGTACGGTACGAAGCAAGCGGCGCGCCAGTGGAACAACAAGTTGAACAAGCATCTCGAAGACCAAGGATTCAGGCGCTCTGATGCAGACCCCTGCGTTTACGTTCTTCGATCAACTGACGAGTACAGCATCGTTGTCATCTATGTGGACGACCTCATGCTGTTCAGCAAGACGAAGGAACACATCGAATTGATTAAGGTGGCGCTAAGAAAGAGTTCAGCATCAAGGAGCTGGGAGAGCTGAAATACTGCCTTGGGATCGAGATTGACCGCAACCATGAGGACAAGACAATTTTGATGAATCAGCGGGCCTACATCAAGCGACTCGCGGAGAAGTTCGGCGTGGACAAGTGCAAGGCTGTACACACACCAGCAGACTGCAATTCGAAGCTGGTCAAGATGACCGAAGAGGAAGCGTTTGTGGCGAAGCACCCGTACCGTGAGCTGGTGGGAGCTCTCATGTACCTGGCAACACGCACTCGTCCAGACATCGCTCAAGCTGTGGGAGAGGTGGCCAAGTTTTGCGAGCGAGTCACTGGGTTGCTGCGAAGCGGATCCTGAAGTACCTAAAGACTACTCAGGACATGGGCATTGTGTTCAACGGCGCGATCAAGGGAGAGCCTATCGGCTTCGCGGATGCGAACTGGGCTGGTGACCTGGACACCCGTCGCTCAACGACAGGCTACGTGTTCTTTCTGAACGGCAGCGCGATCTCGTGGAAGTCCAAGCGACAGCCGACTGTGGCGACGTCAAGTACGGAGGCAGAGTACATGAGTCTGTACAGTGCGACTCAAGAGACAGTGTGGCTGCGCTTGCTATTGAAGGACATGGGCTATGAAGATCAAGGTGCTACACTCATTTACCAAGACAACCAAGGGTGCATCGCGCTAGCCAAGAACCCGATGTACCATGCACGCACGAAGCACATCGACATCAAGTTCCACTTCCTGCGTGAGAAGATTGAACGTGCGGTCATTCGGCTGGATTACAAGCCGACAGACGAGATGGTTGCAGACGGCATGACGAAGGCATTGACACGTGCCAAGCACCGCCAGTTCGTCGAGGGCCTGGGCATGAGGGCGTAAGTTGACACGCAGCGTTCTCATCAAGGGAGAGTGTTGGTGGGTAACGCTTGCGTGTGGGTTGCACACCTGTAGATCCCGGATGGTGCGCTCCAAGATTGTATATGTTGCATGTCAAGTTGCGTGTGGGGTGCCTTTAAGATCCCATGCGGTGCATTTGGGTGCGTGTGAGACACGCAAACATAGAGTGTGGCTGGCGTTCCGTAGCCCGAGTGATTAACGGGATTGGTGTGTAAGCCAACTGGCGCGGGTTCAAACCCCACCATATCAAGGATCGCATAGCATGCTTTTCGTGGCATGGCAACACTTGTTGCATGTGGGATGCGCATTGGGATGGGAATTTTTATGGTGCCATAGGGCTCGCAGGACAGACAGGTAGAAAGTAGAGCAGATCAAGTTAACTCAATCAATCTCACTCACTTTTGGTTTTTCAATCTCGGCCCGAAGCCGTCTTCTTCCTACCAACCTCCGCACGCGTAGATAGCCATCTTCCTTTTGTCCACGCCACCGACTTGCAATTGCCGTACTTGTCGCTGGGCTTCAGTACGTGTCCGTGCGCGTGCGTCTTGTTTGGGGTTCTCTCGACCTTGGTTGTCAAGTGGACCGCCGTACAGGCAGCGGCGGCACGGTACTGCGCTGGCGATTTGGAACCCCTTGTCACACAATCTCCTAGCGAAGACATGTCGACACCGCACGACGATGATATTTGATTCGACGCGACCGGATAAGCGTTGACGTGTGTGGACAGCGCGTGCTTGGTGGTGGTGCTTGGCAAGCCAAAGAAGTCGTCGATGCGCTGTCCGCTTCGAGTGAGTGGGGCGGGAGTGGTCGAAGAGACACTTCGCTCGGAGCCAGCCAGCCAGCCAGCCACCCAGCTGAGCTGAGCTGAGCTGAGCTGAGCTGAGCTGAGCTGAGCTGAGCCCAGCTCCGAAGCCACTGCAGGCAGGTACGGACTGCTCGGATACAGTTGGGGAAGGCTTTGTTTTGTTTTGCGACGATAGGTTCGTCGGGTGGCGGGAGGTGGGTGCTGATATGGAGGTCACGTGTGAAGGCGATCCGCTTGGTTGAGGTGGCGAGTGTGTAATGCGCGATGCGTGTGTGTGTGCGTGTGCGTGTGTGTGTGGCGGCAGTAGATGGGCGTGCCGTTTTGGTGTATTGGTGTGTGTGTATGTGTGTGCAGTGTTTGTGTGGTGGTAGAGCACGTAGGGTGTTGTCATGGGGATGTAGCTCAAATGGTAGAGCGCTCGCTTAGCATGCGAGAGGTACAGGGATCGATACCCTGCTTCTCCACTGTGATCATGTTACTGTGATAAAATCAGTTGGCAATAGCACTTTCCCAAATGTGCACTTCGCGGTTCGTCTGCGAAACTCGCTGACCTTGAGTAACACTTTTATTTTCATGACTTGGCTTGCCTTTTGCCTTTTGCCGTTCGTGTCTTGTCCATTTTGTCCATCTTGTCCATTTTGACCATTTTAGCCTACCTTCCTTCTTGTTGGGGCCATCACTCCGGAACGGTGGGTAGCTTCGATCTCACTCACCTTTCTTCGTTTGAACCGAGCACCATGTAGTCCACGCCACCGACTTGCAATTGCCGTACTTGTCGCTGGGCTTCAGTACGTGTCCGTGCGCGTGCGTCTTGTTTGGGGTTCTCTCGACCTTGGTTGTCAAGTGGACCGCCGTACAGGCAGTGGCGGCACGGTACTGCGCTGGCGATTTGGAACCCCTTGTCACACAATCTCCTAGCGAAGACATGTCGACACCGCACGACGATGATATTTGATTCGACGCGACCGGATAAGCGTTGACGTGTGTGGACAGCGCGTGCTTGGTGGTGGTGCTTGGCAAGCCAAAGAAGTCGTCGATGCGCTGTCCGCTTCGAGTGAGTGGGGCGGGAGTGGTCGAAGAGACACTTCGCTCGGAGCCAGCCAGCCAGCCAGCCAGCCAGCTGAGCTGAGCTGAGCTGAGCTGAGCTGAGCTGAGCTGAGCTGAGCCCAGCTCCGAAGCCACTGCAGGCAGGTACGGGCTGCTCGGATACAGTTGGGGAAGGCTTTGTTGTGTTTTGCGACGATAGGTTCGTCGGTTGGTTAAGGGAGGGGGAGGCTTCCTGATGATGTTGTGCATTTATGTTTCTCTATTCTGTAGATGAACGAACTCGCACTTTCAGCAGGTAAGTCGCGTAGATTCATAAAATCACAGCGATATGCTCGCGTAAGGTAGCAAATAGGGATTCTCTGTTGTGTAGGAACAAATGTAAAGCACACTTCCCACTAATAACACCTATCGAGTCCGCGAAGACTCAGTAGGCTCAGTCGGACAATAGAATCCGAAGGACCTAGCTCTCACCCTCGCACTGGGATGGATGTTTCAACCGTGTAGTGTGGTTATCGTTGGCCAACCAACAAAAGCCCAGCACCACTAGACACGAGTTACGACTAGGATGCCCTACATACACCACTACTATCTCGCAGGCGCTCGGAACGAAGGGTCCCAGCCAATCGCGGCTTGATACGAGGCTGATGGAGCTTAACCCCGGCGGTAAGAATCCAACGGAGTGCACTCTCGCTCCTCCAGTATACGGCGAACACTCACCCAAATCCTATCACACACGGCCACTCCTAACTCTTGACCTTGCCACAGATGAACACTCGCTACACTAGTAGGCGTGCTCATCGACAGACATAATATTTCCTATCAGGTTTATCCAAGACTACGTGTACTTACCGATAGCTGGACTTCGCCCTTGCGTGGTTGAGACGAATAGTTGTTCTGTATTCTTGTCCAATGGGCGATAGTATTGTATGTATACTTTCCTATATTTCTATACAAATATCCAGTATAAACGTGTCTGTTTTGGATCTTCCTATGAAACTCACAACTCTTCGTGCAATCTCTGTCGGCTGGGGAGAGTCGCTGAAAACTCACAAGCAGGTGACAACGACTCAATCACAGATCTCGAAGACTCGCAGGCAGTCGCCGAAGACTCGAGTATTCGGAGGGTCTTCTGCCCGGTTTACACACGGATCTTGAGCTGGGGTTTCGTTCCTCGTTGTAGCGTCGTGTCACTCAACCGCGACAAGCGTAAATCCGCCACCGACGTATTTTGACCAACCAAATCCAAGAGATTACAAGGGCTGCAGTCCCAAAAACTCCAGATCACGAGAGGCTCCAGCGCCCAGCGGGCTCCGGCATCTCGGGCGAATTCCAACACCACATCTCCACTGCCTCTGCCAAGACTTGACCGACATCGGGTGGGCAGGCGGTGTTCGACCGACGCTCAGATTCCGAGTACGTCGGGCTCAGCTCTTCACCAACACCCATGTCATCCTTCTGTCCCAGTATTGGGATATGCGATATACGGTGGGAGATTGACCGAGTAGATTGCGCTGTGGATATCCGTGTGCGACATGGGAACGCACCACACTATAGGTTGAGTCAGCCGATCTTGATTTGCACGAACGTTTCTCTACAAACTGTAGTGGAATCAAGATTTGAGGGGCGAACGGGAAGTGGTCACTCAAAATAGTCGCGAGGGGGTCCCCATGGGGGTAAGCATTGAGCGCCGAGGTCGGTTGAATGGCTATCCGTGAGACCACCAGGAAGTTCCGTGTAGTCAAGGAGGCGTTGCGCTGTCGTCTGCATTGCACCGTGGCAGCGGACGCTAGGAGAGAGGGAGAGGGAGCAGCCAAAGCATCCGACGAAAGGTCATGAGAAAGGATGAAGTACCCTGAGTGTGCTATATCATTCGTCAATGTACAACCGAAGCGGCATGGTTTGATGCTTTCCTAACAAGAGCTGGGTTCAACGCTTCGTCAGGTGGAACAAATCGGCGATTTATTCCTGGAAACTTCATATTCGCGATGGAAAGAGGGACGAGCACTCAACGGAGGTTATGCTTCTCAGTTAGAGCATGTGCCGTGCGGTTTGCTCTTGAGAGCGTGTGAAATTGTGATGGGACTGGTGTGTGTGTTCAAGGGACAACCAAGATTCGGGTGCTGTGTTCTCGTGGTCTCGTTGCCAACACTTAGTATACAACACAAGAATAAATTAATACATGTTGCGGTAGTTAGCACTTAACTTTTAGGTAGGTGGTCGCATTCCACCAATGTACATCTTTGCTGGCGAAAACATGAAGAAATAGTGGTCGGATGGTGCCGTAGAAGGTGCCACATGCACCACAACTGAGAGTAGTAACGTGAACGGCAATGTGTTCTTCTCATTGCTCAAGTTTTGCGTTCGCAGTATTGGCCCCACCCGTCCGCAGGTTTTGGTTTAGGAAGGGCAATTACTCTCATCTTACGCAACGTAGTGTGAACTATGCGATCGCTAACAATATCAAGCTCTTCTTATTGCCTTCACACACGTCACAGGTTCTGCAGACACTCAATGTAGGAGGATTTTGTGACATCAAGAGGTATTACGATGCGGCCATGGCGAAAGCGGCGAGTTCTCGGGGATATCATGAATCAGATGCATACACAACTCAAGTAAGTTGTAGAGATCATCAGTATGACGGGTGTACCCCTGCATAAACCCTTTTCTATACTTAAACTCAATTAACAAAGTGTGACGCGTCCCATGTCGCACACGGATACACGGATAGCGTTATTGTAGCGGGACTACACAGTCGGTTCACCTCCTACCTTAGTGCAACATGCACTAATGGATACATTCAGGTTGACCACTCCACAGGGTGGTCCACATTCATAGCAAAAAGCATATGACTGGTAGAAAGTAACACCTTTCTACCAATGAGAGTCATTCAATAGATAGGGGTTCTGCCAGCCATCCAATGGCAGAACCTCTCATTAGAAATATCAGTTTTAGGAGGAAACCCCATTTACAATCAATACAGTTCTCATTTGGCACCAAAGCTATCGTTCGGTTTCTTTGTCTTAGTTTAAGTATACTTGCGGATACAAGTATACTGAACTTAAGTAAACTACTCCTATGCTTCCTCATACACGTGCGCACACGTGTAAGCTTAAGTAGTGGGTCTAAGCAGACCCATTACAATGAAGCACGAGCCAGCAAAACGCAGCAGCTGCAATAGACCATGGTCTCCTACCCTGTGACGGTGAACAAGACTTCCTACAGGGAGATGCTGATGGAGCACGTGCTGCCGTCAATCCGAGCCAAGTTCCCTGGAGCCGCGAACGGGAGGCGTATCACCGTGCAGCAAGATACCCCCCCCCCCCCTTCACGTACAGCCGGATGACACCGAGTGGTATTAGGCAGTAGAGGTGTCCGGATGTAATGTGCAGTTGCAGTCCCAACCGCCCAATAGTCCCGACACGAACATGTTGGACCTAGCTGTCTTCAACGCTCTCCAGGCGCGCCAGCAGCGCATGGCTGCGCATACGCTAGACGAGCTGGTAGAGAACGTGAAGGTGACCTTCGATGAGTTGCCACCGGCAAGCCTGAATGCAGGGTTCCTAACTCTACAGTGCGTTATGGATGATTGCGCTGCTGTTGGCGGAGACAACACTTTCAAGATTCGTCACATGTCGAAGTCCAAGTTTGCCCGGGAGTGAACACTTCCCCGGAGCATCAAGTGCTCTGAATCATTTCTACCCGCTCTACTATTGACGGCCATAGTGAAAGCTAGTGCAACAAGTTGACTATAGTTTTGGAACAAGCAAATAGTTGAACTTGACAATAGATCTGGAACGGACTGGTACTGTGTGGGGTTTCGATAGCGCATGTCCCAAAATTTCGGCATATTTAGTATGCCGATAGATAGTTTGGTGTACAACAACCACCATTTAAACGATCTCACTGTGCGGCTGCGTGGGATCATACCGCTGTCGGTGCGTTTCCCGAAGGTGGGTGGCAAGCGTCTCTCGGTCGCTGCGCGCGTTGGATAACACACTTTGGTTGTTGTATGCAGGAAATCTGCTCCGATGAGTCACGAGAGCGACAATGGCGTCACGGAGCCGCTGCTACCAGCGCACTCGAAGGGGCGCTCCAATTCGCTGTCTTCCTCTGCCAACGGCGTGTACGACCGCAATACGGCGGAACATGTCGAGAGAGGCGACGTCCACGTGAAGAGGAACCGGCCTCTGCGAGACTCGTACTTGAAGCAGTTGGGCTACACGCCGCTCATTTTCAAGGTGAACTCGTTCTTGTGGCGTGTGAGCATGTGCTGTGCCAAGCGTGTTGCTGGACGGAGTTTGCTACGGTGCTACGTCTAAGAGTGCTGACTCGGTTATTTTCTCTTCCTCACAGAAAATGAAAAAGATTGGAAGCTTCATCGCCTCCATGTCACCGATGCGGGCCCGAAAGGTGGGGCTCCTGCGCTGGCAGCATTGAGAAAGGTGTGAGTTTCATGTGTACTTATTAACGCTTCCTATCTGCTATTGTCTTGTCGCCGCCTGCAAATACTGCGAATTAGCCGAATGACGACCTTCTCAGCGATGCTTTCCCGTATCACCAGTCGATTATTCCTTCAAAGGGCTCGATTCGTGGATCGGTCTTTAATTTGGCTGGCGCTACGCTTGGCGCCGGGGCTCTATCGCTACCGTACGCTGTTGCAGTATCCGGCTTGGGCTTTGCTGTGGCACAGCTAGTCTTGGCATCTGTTCTAACTGTGTACACGATTCGTCTGCTGATTCGCGCCGAGGATATCACCAAGTAAGAGAGCGATGCAGTCCTCTGCGCTTGCAACGACTCCCCAGAAGACTGACGCGTTTTCTGTTACGTTCCATTATGCCAGGCTCAAGTCGTACGAGGATTTGGCCATGTACTGCTTTGGCACGAAGGTATTGGTATTTTTGTTTACTGCTCTGGTGGCAGTACTTAGTCCCATTTCTTCGCTTTTCCATCGTAGATGACGATTTTCGTCGAGGTGAATATCCTCATCTTCTGTTTTGGTATCTCTGTTGCGTACCTCGTGACACTGGGAGACATCATCACACCGCTTGGCGAGCTCTGCTTTGGTATGCAAAGCATTTTCGCGCAGCGCTGGGTGCTCATGACGTTGTCGTGTGGAACGATCATGCTCCCTCTGTCTCTCATGAAAGACATCAGCAGCCTTCAGTTCTCGTCCATTCTGGGCGTGCTCTCCATCATTTTCTTAGTCGTGGCGGTGGCTATTCGATCGATCATGTATACGAGTGCCAATGGAATTCCAAAAGACATCAGCTGGACGATCGACCTGAGTCGTGGCCCAGACTTCATGCTTAGTGTGCCAATCGTCATGTTCGCCTTCACGTGCCAGGTAAGAAGGCATTGCATGAACATGTGGTCATTTGCTGCCGTCGTTCTAACACTTATCTACCAGGTCAATGTTTTCTCGATCTACACGGAGCTGCAGCGCCCATGCATTCGGCGTATGAACAAAGTTGTGGACCGCGCGACGTTAATTTCCTTCCTGATCTACCTGTCGATCGGGGTGGTCGCGTATTTGGCCTTCGGTCCCCAGCTTGTGGAGCCAAAGTACAAAGGCAACATTCTGCTCAGCTTCCCGATGAACGACACGCTGATCGCCATCAGCCGTGCCGCTATCACTTTCACGGTGGCCGTGGCCTTCCCGCTGAATATCTTCCCGTGCCGCTTCACAATCGACATGATGTTCTTTTCCAACTCCGAGGACTCGTGGACCCGCCATGTGGCCGTGACGAGCAGTCTGGTGCTGCTGGCGCTGCTCCTGGCCATCTTCTGCCCCAGTATCAACGTGGTGTTCGGCATCATCGGCGGCACATGCTCCACCGTCGTGTGCTTCTGCTTTCCGGCTGCTTTCATCTTGAAGCTCGAGGACGGCCCGCTGCTAGGGCCCAAGAAGATTGGCCCCGTGCTACTCTTCGTGGGCGCGATCGTGATCGGGTTCGTCGGCACGGGTGTCACGGTCTGGTCCAGCCTGCTCATGCCTCCTGCGTGAGTCTAGGTAAAAGGATCTCATAGCTAGCTAAACCGCATCGCGAAATGAAGATACTTTGGCCCCGGTTGCTGTCAGCTTGAAGTGGTTCCGACCAATCGAAATGCTCCAATCCTGGGATTGGTAGAAAAGGATTCACGCTGATTACGCCGCTCGCTAGGTTCACCGCTGGCACTAACGAAGCAGTCAGCGCGTGCACAACGCTTCCTGCTATGGACACGATGGGCGTCGGTGCCCGCAATGTTGCGGCGGAGGACGGTACTGAGGTCCAGACATGCTTGTACTGCGCCAACCTGAAGGTGCTGCGCGATTTACTACCTCCGAAGCGATGTGACTACGTAAGTCGGCTCTGCAGTCTCCTTGCCCTGGCTCCTGACGAAGCTAATGTTGCTCTTGGTTGCTGTGTTGATGGGTTGCTGGACAGTGCCGCAAGTGGCGGTGCCAGTTTTGCACGCTCAAGTTCCCGCTCTTGGGCGTGCGCAGGGGGCTCCCCAAAGTGCTCAAGGGCAACTCGCGCATCTGCATCCAGTGTTTCGGCCAGATCTGGCAGGAGAGCGAGGGCTCCTCGCCCGACACCCCACCTCGCTTGCGTGAAGATTCACACCGCATGATGCACCCAAACACCACACAGAATAGAGGCCGAGAATCGCGCGGTGTCAGCTTCGGAGGAAGAAGTTCGATGATCGAATCGGGGCGCCGAGGATCGATGGTAGACTCAGAATCGACGATGGGGTCAAGTCGTCGAAGCTCAATGATGCGCAGCTCCATGATGGACTCCAGCCGTCGAGGGTCCATGTTGGAATCCGAACGTCGCGAGTCTATGATGGTGGACCAAGTGTGGACGGGAGCAGACTCTTTCACTGATCCTCGCAGGCTTTCGTTCATGGACAGCTCGAACGACAATGACCTTGCAAAGCGACCAACCAACTTAAACGCTCGTCCTAGTAGCGATGGATTTTCATACCGTGTTGCATCATTTTTGGGTTTTGTAGCAAGCGACGGCTCTGATGGAACCAGCATGAACGCTGCAATTGGTCTGTGGATGTCGCTTTTTGCGGCGTCTATTCTGCTAGTGGTCGCACTGGCAGACGGTTTCTCGCTCCATCAACGACTATGCTATTGTGTGGCGACGTACGGCATTTTTCTGACGTTGCACCCATGGATTCACTCGGACCGACAGAGCAGTGGATCTTCTCGAAACCTGGGCGATGCGAGATGGACCGCGAAGCCTAGTACCGTAGCTCCTCAGACGGCAACGCCCGTGAAGACGAGGTGTCTAAAATCTTCGGTTATGCCGGAGAGTGGGTCCATCCCAGTTGAGTACAAAGCTCGCATCCAAGAGATGGATGCAACCTTGGCGTATTATCTGAGTGACGAGAGTCCGTGGAAGCTAGTAAAGGCTATCCGCGGCAGCGAAATCTACGAGCTGGCTGAAAACAAGACACCCTTCGCGATATTCAAGATCGAAGTTTTCATTACGGGAATTTCAATGGCCAGGTTTATGGCTTTCCTCGACAGCAAAGACCCTAGGGATCGCGGCGTATGGGATTTCAACGAAGCCAACTTTGAAGTCATCGAGACATTCAACAGCAGTGACCTTAACGACGACGCCGATGTCAGCGTGTGCGTGAACACTCAGAAACCGTTTCTCGGTGGACTGGTGGCTCCACGAGACTTTTGCATACTCAACGTTGCAAGAGAGAACTCGATCTGCTTTGGAAGTGTCGATCATCCCGACGTGCCTGTGCGCCCAGGAACAACTCGTGGGCATATTTTTTTCTCGTGCTTCCACTGCAAGGAAGATGCGAGTGTCCAGGATCCTGAAGGGTTTTCATTAACCTATATCTGCCAGACTGACGTTGGCGGAAACCTTCCAGTAAAGCTGCTTTACAACGGAACTATGGACACAATGGCGAAAATGGCGAAGGTCTTTCACCAGGCCAATAACTTGTTCCCGAGGTAAAGGTGTTCGCACCCCGCTGGTAGCAAAGGTTAGCACCTGCCTCGAGAGAGTAGCAACAAGACTGAACTGAACCAATCGATGGTTACACACGTGGCCGACCATTAACAATATCGTCAAGGCCGTTGACGGTTGACTCAACGGTGAATAGACAATGTTTCATGCGGACATCTTTCTCTGCTTACTACATTCGACAGACCCACCAAATAAATACCCCACCGGGCTACAAAGCTGCTGAAGATGAATGAAGATGGTTGGTGGTGAAGAAAATGCGAGTGCGTGGCCGACGATCAGTGAGGTCACTCTTCCGCGGTGCTCGTGTTCTGCAGGGTAGAGTCCACCAGCTTATCCAGCATGTACATGAAGGCTGGATTCTCCTTGACCCAGATGATAAACTTGGTAGCTTGAGACGGAGTGAGGATTTGTTGCAGCTGAGCCACCTGGGCTTCGAGCGCCGTGTTCTTCTCATCAGTCACATCTTCCAACTTCTTTACGATGCTCAAGGTGTGGTTTAGATCATCGCGCACCTTTGTGATCGCTGCACGGCGCTCCAAAATCTGCCGTTGTTGTTCATCTGACACCTCCAGCTCGTCGGCCAGAATACCCCATAGGCTCATGGTAGCTGTGGCTGATTCAGGCGCAGACATCGGGTCTTCCTTTATAACGTGATCGCGCTTGAGCATATCCACACCTTGCTCCACCGAGTACAGACTCAGTTTCGTGACCTGCGTGGGAAGCAGTAGCTCTCGGATGCGTGACAGATGAAAGTGCAGCTTTTCGCGTCGCTTCGGCCCATAGTCCGAGTACGTGACCTTGTACATGTTCAGGAATTGTGCGATCTCTTGCTCGTTCGCATTTCGCTGCAGCATCTCCCGCATTTGCTCCTTGATCTGCTGCTTCTCACGCTGCTCGCTCAGAATTGCCTCTTTGCCGATTTTCAGGCGCATCTTCAGGTCCATGTTTTCCGCCTCCAGTCGACCCAGTCGTGCCTCGTTTTGCTCCAGTTGCTTCATCTTACGCTTGCGGAACTCACGTACCGAGACCAGGTTTTTCACACGTCGCTGCTGCTTCTTCTCCATGTCTTCATCGGACCCAGACCCTATTTGTGTGGGCGACGCCGACCCGCTCTTTTTGCGCTTTAGTGGTCGCTTGCTCTTCGCGGCACTCGAGGCGTTGGCCTTGCCCTTTGCTCTTGAAGTTCGACTCCCAGCAGGAGCTTTCTCTTCGACGCCCTTCGACGTAGCAGCAGCACTCCCTCTCTTTTTCCCGCGTTCAGTTCTTGCAGTCGCCGTCGACTTTGCTCCTGTCTGTTTCTCCGCGTCCTTCTCCTCCTGCTCGTCCCATGCGTCTTCATCGTCGTCAAACTCGTCAAAGTCTTCGTAGCTGCCGTCAACGCTTAAGTTGCCGCTGTCGAAGGGCGGCATGCTCGGCAGCATCGACATTAGGCTCGCCGACGGCCTTGCGGGGGACGACCGCAGCCCCTCGTACAGCTGAGCCGCCAGCGAACGGGCGTTCACGTTGGTCGCTGGGCCACCGAACTCAGCTCCAGCTGTTGCCATTGCACCAGCAGTGTGAACCTTGCCCACCTGCTGCGGAGCCAACGCTGACGCCCCCGCTATCATGCGGTCCATCTCGATGTCGTCCAGGGGCAGCATGTCGCTCGTCAGACTCCCCGCAGCAGCACCGCCAGCCATCGCGGCACTCACGGCCGCGGCGGACGACGCGTTGTTGCGCAGCAGCCACCCGAACGCGTCCTCCTCGCCGTCCTTAAAGATGCTCCAGTCGATGCCGCTCATGGCCGCGAGATTCGACGTATTGCGCTCGCCGCGGTTGTTCGCGTCCTGGTGGTCGCCCATGGGTGGCAGCAAGATGGACGTGTGTGTCGGTCGCACTAGGTGGCTGGTTGGTGCGTGGACTGTCGAGGTGCCACGCGCGAGTTCTCTCGTGTGCGGTGCTTGTCTAGTTGCGTCTGTCGCCAAGTGGACTGCAAGGCACGCGCGTCTGTCGTTGCAATCTGAGTCGGACGTGGAATCAGACTCCCGCCACCGGACGTCAGTGTATAGTAGTGTACCTCTGTCTGCTCGCTTGACACGGGATCACCGCGGTTCCTGTGTCGCGTGAGCTGCTTCTGCGAGATGTGCGAACCCGGAGCTGTGCGCTGTGTGCTTCTGGTTGGCTCGTACGGAAATGAACTGAGCAGATACACCCGCTAGCGGTTTCTATGCCGAGCGTCTGACGTTGCCGTCGGCGGCGCTCGGTGTAATCCGCGGTGATTGCAGCAATCATTGCTTGACACTTGCAAAGGCTATGTGCCAGCCGCCGGGCAATCTGTCGTTCCGACCGAAGATCGCAGCTCATGACCGCCGTGATGGCGCTGGCCTTCATCTGTGCAGGAGACATCGATGGCCTCGACTGCGGTGATGAAAACGATATCTGAAGGGGTCTCATTGTTGTGTTGAGCGAGCACAAACTTCAAGCAGCGTCGAAGGCCAAGTCCATACTCGACTTATCAACTTGCACGAGCCGAACAAGTCCACAACTGCGCCACAACTTGGCTGTGTTAAACAGCAACGGAGAGTCTCCAGCAGCAGCTGGCGTTACCGACGTTATTATAGTGTCCTCGAGGACACCATACAGTGAAGCAGATATCGTTAGACAGCTTCAACGATTTGAAATAAAAATGAAAATCAGGATGCCACAAAAGGAGCCCTGATTCACGCGGCGCCAACCGCTAAGATCGCCATTTTCGCTTCTCGACCACAACCACGCTGACAAGGTTGGAGAGCGATGCCGCTACCTGCAGTCTACGGCGCCGTGTACGCGACGGCCACGAGGTCTGCGCCCGCTGGGAAAATCGACAGTGGCAAGAAAGCAATGCACCACCTGGAGAACCTGCCGCTGCTCATAGCCTCTGACTCGCTCGATTCCATGTCGACGGAGGGCAAGTGGCTCCCGCGTTTCATGCGCCGTGCGGTCGTGCGCAGCGTTGCCAACCGCATCGCTGGGCTCATCCTCGTGGGCACGTCGGCCGTCCTCGCGTCGTGCATCGCCACGCTGACCAAAGATGCCGATTTCAAGCTGTCTCCCGTGGAAACGCTCTTCTGGCGCTCGCTTGTGTCGTGGTTGCTCACACTTGTACGTTTTTGCTGGGAAGGGTACCAACCATCGAGCTAATACACTGACCAATGATTTTTTCTTGGGTGTCTCTGACAGGCTGCCATCGCGGCTACTGGCATCAGGATGCGCGTGAAGAAGGAGTTCCATCGTCCACTTGTGCTCCGATGCGTGACGGGCTGCGTTGCCATGACGTTAACCCTCCTGGTGCTGCAGACTCTGGCGGTGTCGAACGCTACAGCAATCACTTACTTCAGTCCGCTACTCGCGTTCGCAATGGTAAGACCGCCTTCTCTGCTGCATGTTCCTTACGTTTTCTCACGCTTTCGTGAATCTTCTTGCCAGGCTGCCCTCTTCATCAAGGAAAAGCCAGACATTTTCACGGTAGCCTGCTCTGTGGTGTGCGTTGCTGGTGCTATACTGGTCGTGCGGCCAGCCTTTCTCTTCGGCAAGGATGGCTCGACGGATGCCAAGTGGTACCGTCGCTCCATGGCGAGCTTCGTGACGTCGTCTCTTTTTGGTGAATCGCTGGCGATTGGGTGCGCCGCGGTGGTGGTCTTCATGCAGGCGGGTGCCTATGTCTCTCTGCGCAGTCTGCAGAAGGTGCCTCACTTGGTAGTCATGCACTACTTCTTGCTCTCGATGACGCTCGTGTCACTGGTTGCCGTGCTGGTCGTACAACATGGTAAGTTCAAGACTGATCTATCGCTTGGGACGTGGAGCGCCATCTTGGGCACAGGCGCATTGGCCTTTGCAGAGCAGCTCTTCCTCACGCGCGGGTTCCAGTTCGACGGCGCCGGAGTGTTGGCTGCAACGCGGCTTTTGCACGTTGGCTGCGAGTTCGCGTGGGGCGTGATCCTCTTGGGCACTGCGTTGAACCCGTGGAGCGCGAGTGGGGCTGCCGCGACTGCTGCCGGGGTGTTGTTCCTGGCTCTGCGCAGAGTGCACACGCACTGGGCGGCCAGGCGTAGCCTGCGGAGAATGGTCCAGCAGTAGAAAGACAACTTCAACCAAATAACATGATGCGTTATGATTGGGTAAAACTATATTTCCTTGGACCAAATGGGGGGGGGGGTCAAAAGTGTCAAAGGCTCGACTACGAACGATGGAGACGGCGCCTTCTTCCAAGCGATTGCGTGGCTACGTTGACGGTCACGAGGCGGTAAAACCCCACAAGAACGCGTACTTGCACTTCTCCAGCGCCCGTCGTAAACAATTAGCGGAGGCGAACCCTGCGTGGTCCGTACAGCAGGTCTCGGCGGAGCTGGGGCGGCAATGGAAGTCGCTCGCGGCTGTTGAGCGCAAGCCGTGGGTGGAGCTGGCGCAATTCGACAAGGCGCGCTATCACACTGAAGCTCATCAGCACATGCGTCAGCAGACAGACGAGGTGCGTTTCAAAAGTCAGAGAACTGCACTGAAAATTAGACTCATGAGACCTTCCGCATGCATGTTCCACCTTGCCAGCAACCGGAGCGACCGCATCTGCCGACTAAACGAAAGAAGCGGCCAAATGAACCGCGACAGCCTGACACCGCCTACATTTGCTTCTGGAAGAGTCGACGGCCAGAGGTGATTGCCGAGAACCCGTTGCTAGCAGCCCCCTCCGTCTCGAGAGAGGTGGGACGGCAGTGGAGAGCACTGCCAGATCACGAACGCCGAGTCTGGGAGGACATGGCTGCGAAAGACAAGCTTCGCTTTCAAGAGGAAATCGCGCGCTTCCAGCCAGCGCTCGTGGCGACCTCGGAAATCCCGCCCGCGCTAAAAGCGCCCCTGAAAGACCCGTTCGCCCCCAAACCGGCGAAGACGGGCTTCCAGCTATTCATGAGCCACAACCGCGAGAGCTTCACGCTGTTGAACATGACGATTAATGAGTTTCGTACTGAAATGAGTCAGCTGTGGAAGCGTCTCAGTGATGCTGACAAGAATGAGTGGTATGAGTTGGCTAAGCTGGACGAGCGGCGGTATGAGACGGAGATGAACGCATACAAACCACCAGCCTACATGGAATCGGCGGTTCAACGAGCCCACAAGCGTCTCGATGAGCTCAGGCGTCTCGCTCGTCGGGACGCAGCGGCACCGCGACTGCCTATGAATGCGTATAATTGTTATCTGTCTAAGGAGCGGCAAGAACTAGCAGTACAGCGACCCGACCTCAAGAACCCTGAAATAATGCGTGAGATAGGCGTGACGTGGAAGGCTTTAAGTGAGGACGAACGTGCCTCATTTCAACGCAAGGCTGAAGACGACGTGGAGCGCTTCCGTGCAGACATGGAGGCTTATTTAACGCAGCAGGAAGAACAGCGGGCTGTCGATCACCCGAAAAAAAGACGGACACGAAAGCGGAAGGTTCAAGAGGAGCAGGATGTTGAACCTGAAGTTGTTCGAGAAGTGGTGCACGAAGTGGTGAAAGAACCGGTGGTGGGACGCAAAAAGCGGAAATCCGTATCCCCGCGACGACCGAAGACGGCGTACAATCTCATGTATATGTCGAAGCGTGCTGAGCTGCTCTCGACGTATCAGATGTCCCACAACGAATGCTCGGCGCTCTGCGGCCGATTGTGGCGTCAAATGTCTGAAGAGGAGCGAGAACCGTACAAGCGTATGGCTGCTGAGGATAAGCGCCGCTACGAAACCGAGATGGAGATCTATAATGCAGAGGTGGATGCGGCCAACAAGAAGACGCTGCGGGAGTCGGCGGGGTTTTCTTACTTCCTGGAGGCCAAGCGCCGGGAGAACGAGCAAATATCGGAGGGCGAAGCTGCAGCGATTTGGCGCGACATGTTAGCGCCTCATCAGATGCTGTGGACGGAGCTTGCCAGTGACAGTAAGCGCGTGGATGCGAGTGCGTATATCACCAATGTGGCAGGAGAAGCGCTGCTATGAGTTGAGTCGAGCTGGTGGAGACGAGAACGCGGAGCAAGTCTGCAACGAAGCTGAGCGTTCGGATCCTGCGAATCCCCTGTCTGCTGCCAAGTCGGCTGCGGATGTCGTGGGCGCTTTCCGCGGCATTGGATTCGCAGCGCAGGGTCTGTTAACGGACGGGAAGGTGGCCGAAACCACTCGTGTTAGCTTCAAGCAGCAGCAGTTAGGCTAAAAATATGCGTGTCGACCAATGCGACTCACATCTCCACGATTGAAACGATGCTGCTTATCTGTCAAGGCCATGCGGGCCGAGCACTTAGCACCGCCCCTATGAATAGCGGAGCCTGCGCGCGCGCGATGCAGCAGCATTGGGCAAATCTTTTGGTGGGGGTTTTCACACTCAAGAAAAGATTTGGCCGAGGAGGAGAAGCCAGTGTTCGGTGGTTTTGCTTTATATCCAGCCGCCGTCTAGCGTGCCCCGCGCGCCGTTCCTACCGGTAGCGCCCCCGTCATACTCAGGCCCAGTCAAGGGAGCGAGACAGACTGCGAAACGAACCGATCAGCGCCAAAAAGTTGCGAGAATATCTTTCCTCGGGATCGGCGCAGCTCACTTCTCAAGTTACCGGCGTTCAGCGATCCAATCCATCGGGCGACCTGCAACCAGCGAGCGTGGATCGCACCAGCTCAGCGGACAGCAACGGACCAACAGCTACACGTAGTCGATGCTTCGCGACCCCATCTCGTCCACAACACTCATGTCCCTCCCTCCAGCGTCGCCCCGACCAACAACAAGCTCCTTTGCGGTTTCCAGTATGGAATTGGCCCCGATTGCTGCTCCGCACACAATTGAGATGCTACAAGGCGACTGCAGCAACGTGGACTCGCCAGCAATCGCCCCGCTAGTGTCGTCGACGCCCGCGAGTGTCTCTCCAATGGCGATGCCGCTTGAAACGACAAAGACGAAAGCCCCCGCTCCAGCATCATCCAACGCGACCCATCAAAAGGGCCAGACAGGTATGAATGGAGGCCGCTGGACTGAGCAAGAGCACCAGAGTTTCCTTGCCGGCTTGCGGCTCTATGGTCGCGAGTGGAAGAAGGTGGCGGCCAAGATCAAGACACGAACGTCTGCACAGATCCGGAGCCATGCGCAGAAGTATTTCGCCAAGCTCGCGCGTGACGATGAAATGCGCAAGCACAGCGGGCTGTCCATGATCATGGCCGGATCGATCGGTTATTTCAGTGATGGCGGCTCCTCTGTTGCCCAGAATAGTGGCGATGACGATGCGGAGGCGTCCGATGCGTCACGACAAATGGCTCGCGCTCGCTCTGCAGGTCAATCCAAGGGAACTGCTGCCATCCTCATTGCACCGATGGGCTCGGCCGTCAGCGGGCTCTATAAGCAAACAACAGGGGCAACTAAAAAGCGAGCACGCGCAGCAGTGACAGGGTTCGATGGCCAGCTTGAGATGGGAGCAGCTACCTCAAGCTTTCCGTACAAACTTCAAAAGCGGCAAAATGATGCAACACGAGTTGAGTACCTTCCGTCGCAAGAAGAGCTGCTGGCAAAAGCCTCCCCAAACCTTCGCCACCGACTGTCAAGTCTCATTGAAGCTGAGTTGTGTGCCCTTCAAGTTCTCTCGTGTTACGCTATGCTACAGCAGCAAGAGCAAATCTCAGCACCACGCCAGAAAACCAAGCGACAGGGTAGGACCCGCAAGCTAGCAACAGCGACCACTGCCGCCACAGGAAGCGCCAAAGCGTCGACACTCGGACTCCCAATGCTGTCTACGGAGCAGATGCCACCCACCTCGTCCATCTATTAAACCGGCCGACACAAGACACCACTGGCAGACAGAAATTAACTTACACGTTGCACTCAACTGTACAATTATAACATCAAGCAATGCGAAGTACATACAACTCTTCCATTCAGTAGAGCATTTGGCCCGCCCTGAACACTGTTCTTGGATGCACGCACGCTTCGTCGGTTTGATCGACTAGGCAACTCTTTCACAGTCGTTTTCAACGTTCACTCCTCTTGCTGAGACTTTAGAAATAGTTCCAGCACGGTTGCAGCTGCAGAGCGAGGGCTAACAAAACCGTGAACCAGATCCTCCTTCATCTTGTCAGCTTTGTGCCGAACTGCCGCACTGCGTGACACCGAACGCATGAGCTGCTCGTTCAGCTGGTTCCACATCCACTTTGAGCTTTGGGCGTTGCGCTTCTGAGCGATCTATTGGAAGAAGGGTGTTAGCGGCACACTTCCAGCACTTTTGCGTGAACAGTTAGTTAGTTACCTTGTCGAGATCGCCCATTGTCGTGCGGTATTCCTCAATAACAGCCCACACCTTGTCAATGCCCTTGTTTTCCAAAGAGGAAATCATTTTTACCTACACAGCACTGAAGTTAAGACAACTCACAACATTCACAGTCATCGAAGGAATCGAGGTAAAATCTCACCTTCGGTTCCCAATCGGCATCTTTCCGACGGATAAAGTGCATGGCGTGCATGTAGTCCACGGCGGTATGTTTCGCGGGGCTAAAGCGCACTTGTTAGCGTACAATCGCTCACTCGAAGAAAAGCGCAGAGTCACAACAAGACATACCCTGCTAGCTCCCCATCAGCCTTGTTAACCACCACAATGTCGGCAATCTCCACAATGCCCTTCTTCTGACCCTGCAACTCGTCGCCACCTGCAGGAGGCACCAGCAGCATCACCATGTCCACGGTATCATCAATAACGATCTCCGACTGACCCAAACCGACACTCTCCACGAGGATGATGTCGTATCCGCCGGCCTCACAGAGCAGCACGATGTCGTTCGTATGCTGCGCTACGCCACCGAGCGTGCCACGCGTCGGCGACGGGCGCACGAACGCGTTTGGGTCGTTGGACAGCTTCTCCATGCGGGTTTTGTCTCCCAGGATGGATCCGCCCGACCTCGACGACGACGGATCTGCCAGCAAGCGACCGCAGCATGTCAATGCCTGGAGGAAGCGCCATGCAGAGCACCACACTTCGATAGCGTACCGATAGCCAACACCGCCACTTTGTGACCCTGGGCGGTGAGGAGCTGTCCCAGCGTCTCGATAAAGGTGGACTTGCCGGCACCTGGAGGCCCAGCGATACCGAGTCGGAAGGACGTGAGCCCCGCCGAGTCCACGTGCGTGGGCTTCAAGGATCGGCGCTGGGCCAGCACGCTGTCCAGCAGAAGCTCCGCCTGTTCCTCGTCGCTCTTGAGCGTCGACTCCACTGCCATCAAGGTCAAACAGCAACAGCACAGCCGAAAACCCACGTCACTCTACCAGCCAAAGTGGCGCCAGTCAACTTCAAGCTGGCGTCTCTCGTACCCAACGTGATGGACCTGCTGAGCGCCGTGCGGTTACCGTCCAGCACGCCGTCCGCTAAACGCTGCGTCTTTGGCTGCATCTCTCTCGTAGCACCTGGCAGCAGCGCCGACCAGCGTCTGGCTGCGGCGCGCTGTCCCACCGCCACTCGCCTCATTTTCGCGTTTTCGATACCCTATGTTGAACTTGCCATGCGGGACAGCAGGTGTATTCCGTTTGGAGAGAAATGGTGTGTGTCACACATCGCTAGGGTTTAGGAGTCAGTTACATTAGCAAACGCTCCCCACTTGCCTTTAGTATGAGACCCATCCGGTCAGCACAATTGGGCTTCATTCCACGAACGAACGGTGCATTTGACCTGAAGCGAGGAAGCGCGCACTTGCACCCCCCTCGGTTTCCAGCAGCAGCAGACCCTCTCTCGGGCGTCAATCACCACCATGGGACAGGGATGGTCCCATAACGGCATGCCCGGCGGCGGGGACTTCTACGGCTCCCCCATCTACGCGACCAGCCTCAGTCACGACCGGCAGACGGAGGTCCGAGTAAGTGGCGACTCCGACACGGTGCAGGTCGGCCCGCGCGCGCAGCTCCCGTACCTGGAGACGCCCGGCATGCGCAGACAGGACTTCTTCCGACGGTTAGGCCTCATGGTCAAGACCCGCGGCAGCCGGATCACACAGAACGCAGAGGTCGTGGTCACGGACTTCTACAGACTAGACGGCAAGCGCTTCGTGCCGCGAGATCACGGTCAGGGCGGGCAGCCCACGAACTGGCACGGACTCAAGGGACCGGCCGAGGCCAGCTGCGGCCTTCGCGTCGGGGACACGCTCTACGCGATCAACCACCGACTGGTCATGAACAAATCGAGGGGGCAGGTGCTCCGGCAAATTAATTCACAACTCGAGAAGGGCGACGGCGCGACCGTGGTACTCACGTGGAAACACACGGAGGAGGTGGAGGTCGTCTCCTGGGAGAACGAGCTGTGCATGCCGCCGCCCGAAGGCGTCTACACACAGATGGAGAATGAGTGGGGGCCCGCGCGACCCAGCAAAATCTCCTCCGTTTCAATCTAGCAGCCAAGCCTGTTCCTCCCCCATATTTGAGCGAGCACTACCACCATCACAGGCACCAGCAGCAGTCCAGCCCCACCAACGAACGACACTCCAAGTTTTAACTTTTTCTTTTTCAACGGCGTCTTCTTCTTCTGCCGTGCCCGTCCACCAGAATACGGAACGGGCTTGCAGACACGCGCATATGCAGTTGCTTCGGCCAAGAACAAGCGACCGCTGCGACTGATCGCTAGGACTGGCGATCGGGTAACATGTTGTGATCGAGGTGACCACGACCGGCAGCGAGCACTGCGATCTGTCCACGACCGCGTGCTGCACACGAGCCAGCTGACAAACAGCAAAGGAGGGACAGGCTCAACACGAGGTTTGGCTAGCTATTCGTTCGGTCTTCTTAGTCTATTTAGTTTGCATTTTATTTCGAAGGACGCTTTGTCACTGCAGACGTCCACAGCCCGTTGTTCGCTGCTCCTTCCGCTGGAAGAGGGAGACATGCTGCTGCTGCGATAGCGTACAATACTGTTCTGTCACGCTCACAATATCACGCTCAACTTCTCAAGAGTATGAATGCCGTTCCGTTTGCTGTGTAGGTGTTGCTCTGTCGCGTTGGCGTGTGGATCCATTTCGCAGCGTCGTGAGGCTGATGTTGGTGCCTGGCATCATGGGATCTAATATCAACAAACCGTCCTTTGACGAACACCAACTTCGCTTCCTGAAAACGCTCTTGTCTGCACCAGAACGTTATGTGCCACCCACGTGCATCGCAGTACAGTATTATTTAACGGAAAAGGTCAGTCGGAAGTTATCCACCGGACGACCAGAGCTCTAGCCTTTCCTTCTTCTTTACTCCTTGAGTCTAATCCTCCACTGTCAGGAGCTTTTTAAGTCGCTCAAACGTGCCGAAGGTAATGCCCACCATGGGCACAACCTTCATGAGTTCCGGCGTCAATCCGCGATAGAACCCGCTAGCACCCTGTGTCCGGAACAGCTCCGACGCAATGCCCGAGGGCGTCGGCCTAATCCCTGCGCTCTCTGCGTGAATGGCCGAGATTTGCAATCGGCGGCGCACCACGTCGATCGGGAACGTCACCAATGACGATGCGATACCGGCAGTTCCGCCGCACAGCAGCGTGTCTGTCACGCTCAGGTGTGAACCGTCGTGCATCTCGGCAGCCTGTTCTCTTTCGACGCCTGTAAGTCCCGAGAGTACCTGACTTCGACGGAACGACCGCGCGTATTCCTTGAGCGATTCGTAGAGCGTGAAATTGATGGCCAGGTTGGGGACCGTGACCATGAGTGTAGCGCCCATGCCGCGGTACAGTCCCAGCACGCCCTCCTCGGCGCTAATACGCTGCACAGCGTGGCGAATGCCTGTGTAGCGGATATCTGTATTAAGCTGAGTCGCCAATCGGGTTCGGATGAGATCGATCGGGTAGCAGGCCACCGTGGCCGTCGCGCCGGCCAGCGCGCCCGAGACGAACATGGTGGTCCACGAGTTCTGGGTGAATGCCGGGTGGTTCTGCGCGATGATACCATTCTTGACCATCTCAAAGGTGAAGAAGTTGACCGCCGAGTACGGGAAGCGATGGAGTACACTGGCCCCGTTCCCTTTCCAGAAGGCCAGCGCACCCTCATTCTTGAGCACCTTGGTGAAGGCGCTGCCCACCGTGGGCGAGAAGCGGTCGGTGTGGCGCGTGGACACCATGCTATGCACCTGGAAGAGGATCGTGAGTCGGCTGAGCGGCGCGGTGACCGTCTTGCCGACGCTTCCCGCCACACCGCCAGCGAAGAGAACGCTGCCGTGACGCATCAGCTGCTTGACCGCATCCTGGTGCACCAGCTCCACGTCCACGTCGTCCGTCTCCGTGCACAGGTCGCCCGTGTCGCCGAAGGACACGACGCCCGTCGTGTGGCGCCGCAGCGTCACGCGCACCTCGCGCTCCGCCGGCGGGAAGGGCAGTTCATCCCCCTCCCGGTTGATCGTCGGGCCGCGAGACATCTGGGCTAATAGCCACCCGGTCGCTGCTTGGAGGAATATCTCTGAGGTTTCGCCTGTGTCACATTCCCCTCACTAAGTTCGACTGATGTGGCACACCCTAATACTCCGTCCGAGTGACACCGAAGGTATAATGCCTCCCACAAGGTCAAACCACCTTTCACCCTCTGGACACCACCAAGCGCGCGCTCACGATGGACATGCGCTCCAAGGCGTACCCGGCGCTGCCGGAGGGGCGCGGGCTGCGGCTGGTGCTACCGCGTGTCGGAGATCTGCGCTTCCGTCCGCAGGTGCCGGCGGTCTTCGCGCAGAAACTGTACATTCACGCGGACCCGCGGCGCCGCTTCTGGTACGCGCGCTTCCAGCTCAAGCGCAAGTTCATCATCATGTCTACGCAGGGAGATCTGTACGCCAAGAGCAGTATCTCTACCTTCACGATGGCTGACCTGCCAAAGGGAAACGTGCTCAATATGCCTCGCGTCGTGCGCGGCGACCTCGTCAAGGTGCTGGACCTCGTGCAGTGCTTCCGCAGCGAAGGCCAGCGCTGGGAGCTCGTATTCACGCGTTGGCGCAACGGCATGGAGACGTGGCTGCCTCTCGAGGTGGTTCAGCTCTTTGCCTCAAATTTGCTGCAGGAGTTCTATGTTAACAGCATCAACTCTTGGGCTTTCCACAGTCGCGTACAGTCAGGGAACCTCTCAGCGTTTCGCACGGAGGTGGAGATCTGGTTGTTCCACCCGGAGCTGCAGGATTTCTACAAGAAATTGCGTCAGAAGCGATCAGGGGATAATAGGCAGCTGCAGGATCAAGTATCTGTCAAACCGGAGGCTGGCGTATCTGCAAATACTTCACATACACTCCCGCAATCAGCGGCTCAAGCTGCACAACGCACATCCCCATCAGTAGTCGCAAATAGAGACCCGTCAGAAGCAGTGATCCAAGAGTTCGAGCAGCGGAGACTCGCGCTGGAGCGCCAAGAGCAGCTTGACAGAACACGGCGGGATCGATTAGTACAACTTCAGCATCAGCAACACGCTGAACAGCATGCCGAAGATCAACGAAGGTTGGACCGCGAACGAGAAGAGCGACTGTACCGAGATCAGGCATCTCAAGAACGCGAGCGGCGCACTCAACACGAGCGACAACGACAAAAAGCGCATGAGGAGCTGCAAAGAAGGCAAAAGGAATACCAACAGCGGCTTCGGGCTCAGCAGGAACGAGAAAAATTGGCGGAATTACAGCAACAAGAGCAGAAACGATTACAGCGAGCGAAGGAACAGGAACAATTGCGTCAGAGACTTCACCAAGCAACATCTCGTCAGGAGCAGCGTGCACAAAAGCAAACACCTACAAGTCGGAACCCACAGCAGACTTCTACACGAACCCAACTCCGGCACAAGGAGCGGCAACAAAGCAGTGGATCCTGTCCCAAACCACTCCAGCAAAAAGAGCGTACGTCCTCCTCAATCTGGACCAACGGTGGCGATGATGAATACATTCCACCGGAAGGAAGTGAGAGTGAGGATAGCGATGTTAGCGTTGACAGTGAATCGAGTGTGGATAGCTTAGGCACCCGAAAACGGCGTCGCAAGCGATTATTGTACTCACAAGTGGAGGTCGATGATGAAGATGACGACGACCTTCCGGACTTATCGCAACCTCTTCCTAGTTCTCGTCGACGAAAAGTTGCCGTTGACAGCAGCGAAGACGAAGCCCCTGTCCGCAAGGCTACACGGACAAGTAAGAAGCGGAAAAGGCACCAACCTAGTCCACCCAAGGAAACTGGAGGGGCCAGTGGCAATGTTCAAGTTGACCTCACGCAGCTATCGGACGGTGATGAAGAAGTAGAGGATAACGCTCTGGAGATGCCAACGTCAATGCCAGGGATCACGATCGATCATGCTGGCGAAGAAGATGGCAAGGGTGATGGTAATGACAGTAAGGTGTGCGCCGAACTTGTCGATGCCGATGCTGACGCCGACGATCATATGGACTTTGAGCCATCGATGATAATCGGCGAAATTCGATGTGGGTGCGGAGCTACATCCGTTGGTGGATACCGCGGGCAATGGTTGCAATGCTGGAAAGAGGATTGCGGTGTTTGGGAGCATGCCGACTGTGTGGGATTTTTGACAAATTTTGAGAGCTACCCACCCCCGAAGTATCTTTGCACTCGTTGTGATCCTGAAGCGTACTTAACACGCTGTGTAAAAGCCTCTCAGCGAATACTGGATTGGTTATTTCAATGCTGCGACAGCAGGAACCTGAAACAGTTAATGGAGCTGCTTGAAGACAACACGGGAGCAACGAACATCCCCGCGGATTGGAAAAATGAGAATTACGAAAACAGGACCCTGGCAATGCATGCTGCGAGGAACGGACTTGTCAAGTGTTTGAGCTACCTGCTAGACGAGCGTAAAGTCGACATTTTTGCTACAGATGTACACAGTCGCAATGCTCTGCACCACGCCGCATTGGGTGGGTCAGTCGGTTGCTGTCGGGTTCTTCTGAAACATGATAGAAAATTGCTGCTTCATCAAGATTTGCGGGGGTGTATGCCTCTTCACTGTATGCTACAATCAGCAAAAGCTAACCGCCTGTGCCTTCCCTTCATCCGGGAAGACGCAGCATTAGTGGGGATGGCTGACTTGAACTCCAACTTCCCGATACATTACGCCTGCCAGGCTGTCAACGGATATTCCGTAAAGATCTGTCAGATGATTTTTGCTGCTCAGCCATCAATGCTTCAGGAGAAGTCCAGCGAGGGTTTATATCCGTTGATGATCTTGTGCAAAGCTGCTGGTGTTGCCGCTACGAGTCGAAATCCCGAAATGACCAAAAACGCGAAGGATATTATCGCGCTTTCGCTCGACATTGACGTATTTGGAGACTGCTTGAACCAGAAGGCAGCTAACGGGTGGTCTCTGCTTCATTTTGCTGCTGCGGCGGGCAATCATGAACTGGTTACACATCTTTGCAATATCGGGCTCTTTGATGTGCATCAAGTGGTAAAGGAGACTGGCCAAACTGCTTTGCACATTGCAGCCCAGGAAAACCATCCGTTATGTGTCCGTGCGCTTCTGCTGGAGGGATTTAATGTTGTAGCGAAAGATTCAGGCGGGTGGATTCCAGTGTTGTACGCCGTGGACGCAACGTGCATCCAAGAGTTCATGCATCACAAACTGACAAAGCAACTTTCGAGGTTGCACCGAATGGAGGGTAAATATCAGCAGAGAGGGCTTGTTCGTCGGTGGCAGCGATGCGTAGCACGGGACCCGACCTGTTTTGACATTTTGAATGATTGGTGCCAGAGTGATACCGAGCGGATAGAGCGAATGGAAGGACTTTTGCTCTCAAACCCTTTCCTTCTTCGCCTTGACAACAAGATTGAGTATGTTTGGGCATACATCATCCCTTCTATCAAGAAAATTCATGGGCAAATCTCGATTGGCGTTGATAACGGAAAACCAAGTAGCGAGCAACATTCGGGGATGCAGACTAAAAAGCTAGCGTTTGTTTTTTCGCGTGCAAGTGGATGCTTCTGGAAACAGTTTGTTGGCATGGGTAAGATGCTGGAGCCCGAAGATTTTCGTTTCCCCATAGTCTTCTCCATCGAGCGGGCTGGTGCAAACAGCCAAGGCGTTGACAATCGTGAAAGCAACTTGAAGCTTGTCCTGATTCGGTTGGCAGCGGGGTTGTTCAAAGAAGTGCCCGGTTTGCTGGTACGTGGATCTAGTAGCGATTTGGAGAGTAATCCACTATCGTCTGAAAAGGAAAAGGTGTCGACTCAGTTACTCGGATACTTCTTGCTAGGCGAGCTGGTTGCACACTTTGTGCTGTATAATGTGCCTCTAAGCGGGATATTAGACTTCGCGCCGACATTTTTGCGGTGCATCGGCTGCAAAGGAAAGTACAAATTTGCCGATGACGAGCCTTGGGAGACTGCAGGGCGCTCGTTTGCCGCAGGCTTCGAGGCTGTGTTGCCAGCCACGCTAGAACTTTTTCACGGAGATGCTCTTCGCGTGCTTTTTAACGGCCCGGAGACGCGTCTTAATGCCCTACAGATCGATTGGAGCACTGCGGTGGACTGGAAAATTTGCGGACCTGAAGCTATGGGGGGCAACGACATTGAAAGCGCAAAAGTGTGGTTGCCCCGCTTGATGAATGAACTGGTCGAGGAGGAGCAGCAACTGCTTTTGCTGTTCATGACTGGCACATACCAATTGGTGAACGAGCGCTTTTTTCGATCAGAAGGAGAATTCGATCGAATTACTATCGCATCATATCCGGAGACTGACAATGTCCTCGACCACGACATGCTGTATCCGACGATGGAGCACAAACCGGATGTATTACGCCTCCCATCGTACTCGAACTATGGTGCGTTCAAGAGAGCGATGCTAACTGTTATTCGGCACGTTGACCAAGCCTTTCTGCCAGAGTAAGTCTGTGTGCGAAACTATTGTACTATGGTTATTGGAGTCCAAATAGGTAATCCTGCAATAGAGTGACTACGGGGATATCTATAAGCTCGGCAAAGAGTTCGTCGGCTTCTTCGCGCGTATTAACAAGCTCCAGTTCACTTGCTCTGAAGTGGAAGAGTGCAGCAGCAAAGATGGCAAGGAGCTCCAGTGAGTCGTAGCCAATGACGCGATCCCAGAGGAGAAGCACCTGGTCGATGTCCAAAACACCTGAGAAGGCACTCTGAATCCACGGGAAGGCGATATCCAGTGGTTTGAGGCCAATATTTATGAGATGGAAGACGGCGGCGGGACTAGAGCGCACGACAAGATCTTCAAACGCCTTGCAAAGAGGTAGAATCGTTCCTCGCTCGGTGCGGATTGCATTCAGCTTGCTCCAGTATCGCGTGTACAATTCGCGAAAGACGTAGTAGATCTCAACAGGATCCGCGTAGAGGTAAGCGAGTGGGGCCATGTACATCACGAGACCACTGAAAGGCAGCACTCCGTTTGGTGGCAATCTTCTGTCGGTGTCATCAGCCGCAGTTCCATCCGGTTGAAAACCCGATGCTTGCAGAGGACCTGCTTCCGACAACGAGCAGTGTACAGCACCGTTGACTTGCAAGGCGTGCTCTTTCACGTACGTATCACGGGTGAAAGCCATGAGCACGCTCTCGAGGTGATCTTGGAAAACGAAGTAGTCCGAGCTGTCGATTGTCTGTTGGAGATCAAGCAAATACATGCCGTCCGTGAGGTACGTCCACTGGGCGGCTTGGCTTTTCAAATACTCGAAGTAGCTCCGATCCTGCGCGGTGATAGGTATGGATAGAACTTGGCGCCAAATCTAGCAGTGCACAAACGGCACGGTTTGGTTTTGATTTTCGTGACCAACGACGCGAGTCACGGCTTACCTGAGGACGCAAGCTGACCGGGCAGCCCGTTTTCGAGTACTGGCGAGCCATTGATACGCTTTGATGCGCCAGCACAAGATCGCCAACGCGGTTTTTCTCGGCGAGGAAAGCATTCCTCTGCGCTGGTAAGAGCTCATCCAGTCCGATTTGACCGCATTCTGGAGCAAGCTCGGTAAACAACCGTCGATACTCAGGGAACGGCGCGGAATAGAGTTGCAGCTGGATGGAGCCTGTACGAAATCAGTAATACATGCAACCTGTGAGGATGTCATCTTGGCTTTGCCGGGGGAGTAAGCATGCGCACCCCAAGCGTCGGTGGCTGTGTCTGTCGGCTCATGCAGCCTGTTAGACGGCTCAATGACCTGCAGTGAGCGTAGCAAGTCGTTCCTAGCCAGAAGCGAGGCTGTCAACAAGAAGGCATCCAAGCAGTAAATGTAAAACGGCAGGCGTACCCATCGTAAAGAAATCGTGCTGCGAGGACTTTGTTGGGCTTGCTGGGTTTCGTGCCCTCGGCTTCAGCGGCGGGAGGTCCAGCTGCCTGTCCGTCGTCTCGTGCTGCAGCCTCGGTCATGATGACCTTGGGTGCTACAAATGGCCTCCCCAGCTCCTTTGCGACCTTCAGCATCTCGTCGCTCGTGATCTTCTCCCAGTTGTCGCGTGCCGCTCGAACGACGTCGAGGCTGCAGCCGTTCGCGGTCTTCGTCTCCGGCAGCAGTCGCCCGTCGTCTGTCGTCTGTGTCACCTGCTTCTTAGACGCTGCAGCCACCGTCTGCGTGGCCTCGCAATGGAGGTCGATCACCGTGCGCTTGATGAGCCCCAGGAGCCCCGTCTTCTCCAGCAGGCAGAACATGAGCGGGCTCTCCAGCGTCGTCGAGGGCCGCACCTGGTCCACTGAATACTGCGGCTGCGCGAGCTCCGTCTTAATGACGTGCTTCCACTCCTTCACCTGATCCAGCGCCGCCAGTCGCTCCGTGAGGAACAGCGCTCGCTCCTCGAGCCCCATGTCATCGCCGTAGCGCAGCGCCATCGTTCACTTCAAGGTGCATCTAAAAGTAACGGGTATTCAGCTCCGCCAATCAAAAGTCTCCATTAGAACCCATACAAACGCCAAGTCTAGGATAAGTCCCGATCTTCCCTTCGATGAGCAGCTCCATGAGGTTCCTGACGCTGGCGGCGCTGGCGCTGGCCCCGTCGCGAGCGTTTTTCTTCCACGACCCCAAGATTCGTGGTGATGCGTACAGCTACAAGGGCGACGGAGACGCGCTGGACCGCCCCGAGAGCCTCTTCCAGCCGGATGACACCTTCACTGACGTGTGCGTGGGCCGAAAGAGAGAAAAGCATAGGAGGCAGTGGAGATTGACGTGTTGCTATTGCTACTGGGCAGCACGCTGGAGAACTGGGATCTGAGCGACATTGGAAGGCTCAATCTGCCGCACTCGATCCAGAAATTGTACGATGGCAAAGCTGAATTTGTACGCACAAACCCTGTTTTGCTGATTTGTGACATAATTTTGCAGGAGCCTCGTCAAATGCAACCTGGCAGCCATCCCAGACGAAGTGCGCGCGTTGGAGAACTTACAGCAGCTGTACGACTGTCGGTTTGTTGCTGGAGCGTGCAGCACGAATCTAATGTGGAGGTGGTGATTATGGTGACAGAAACCTGGCAGAGAACCGACTGGGAGCGCTCGGAGGAGACTTTGCAGCTTCCGCGGCTCTTACGCGTCTGTATGTCGAGAACACTGATTCCTCTTATCAAATTCGGTTGGTAGTAGCTGACCTTACTTTTCATCCTGTAGAAACGTCTCGAACAACGCACTTGATGCGTACAATGCGTCGTTTCCGATGCTGACGGCTCTGTATGATTTTCTGTTGTGCCTTACATGAGTCTGCAAACCATTCTGACATTCTATTTTGTGTCCTCTTATGCTTTGGCAAGTGACTTGTCAGCTAATTCTTTGATGACGTTCCCCAACGCAGTCTTTGCGTCACCCCAGTTGGACAGCTTCCGCATTTCTGGCAATGGGTTTGAGATTGCAGCAATGTCGACGGCGCAATATGACTTTTTTGCGGGGCTGTCAGACTTCGAGGCTGGCTTCGCGGATGTGGCTTCGTGCATCGCTGGCTCGCTGGTTTACTTACAAGGAAAGGGTGTATGCCGCTTGGATATTGCGGCAGCAGAAGACCCTGCGATCGTGATGAGAGATCACGGTGCTAACAAGGAAGAGGAAGCCCCCACTCCAATGGCCACCGTAGGAGTGGTGATTCCAGACTTGCCGCTCCCTAGCAACCCGACAAAGAAGTATATCATCGCTGCAATCGTCGTACTGGTGGTCATTGGCATTTTTGCCGGTGTGATCGCACTAATTTCGCTTGGTGTGGTTGGCGGCATCGCGCGTGCAGTCTACGACTATATCAGTAGCTGGCGCCTAAAACGCCATCGCGAGGGCATTCACGAGGACACGCCGTTGTTTTTCGATCAGGCCGCTCGATCTAGCTACCAGAAGGAGATGGCAGCGGTTGACAAGTTGTTCCCCTCGAACGACCCTGTGCTTGTGACGTGGCGCATCGACTATGACAGCGTGACTCTTGTGAAAAAGATTGCTCAAGGCGCGTTTGGCGAGGTGTGGGTAGGCCAATACCGCAATTCCCGAGTAGCTGTGAAGCGCCTGATTCAGGAGCAAGTGTCGTTGGCTTCCAGTGAAGACTTTTTGCGTGAAGTTAAACTGATGGCGTGGCTGGAGCACCCGAAGATTGTCCAATTCGTGGGTGTGGCGTGGACCAAGCTGGTTGATATGCTCGCGGTGATTGAGTATATGGATGGCGGGGACCTGCGTACGCTGCTGGATAAGAAGTCTCCCACGCGGCTTCCATGGCAAGAGGGTGGGCAGAAGTTGCAATACGCACGTGACACAATTGACGCCATTGTGTACCTGCACTCCCTGAGCCCTGTCATTATTCACCGTGATCTCAAGTCCCGAAACATCCTGCTGGACTCGAAGAAGGGCGCGAAACTAGGGGATTTTGGCGTGTCCGCCACCAAGCGACCGACTGATATGACTGCCGGCGTTGGCACCACTCGGTGGCTTGCTCCAGAGATCGCACGTGGCGAAGAAAAATACACGGAAGCTGTAGATGTGTACTCGTTCGGTATCATTCTCTCGGAGCTGGATACGCATCAACTACCGTTCGCAGACGCCAAAGCTCGTGGCTCGGGCGCCCCACTCAATGATATGGCTATCCTGCAGGGCGTTTCATCCGGCGAGCTGCAGGTCACACTTTCTGCTGAGTGTCCTCGTAACCTACAAGCTCTCGCAAGAAGCTGCATGAACTTGGATTCTAATCAGCGTCCGACTGCAGCCCAAGTTGCCTACGAGCTGAGGAAGCCAGATCTACTGCTGCGCTAAGGCAAGGTAGCACCAGTGAGAAGATGAAATGCGTGCGATATCCACTCAACTGAGATGTGTTTAAATGCAATCTACCGAATTCGGCAACCTCCGTGGTTAGAAGTGCTAATAGCTGGTGTCTGAGGAGTTGCAATTGGGATCTCTGTTGTCGCAGTCGATGGTGCCAGGGTCAGCTCGTTTGCCGCTGAGGGTGTCGGTGGCACAGTTGTTGTTGCTGCTGCTTCGACGTTGGCAACAAACACTGTGGTAACAAGTTGCGGAGCTGTAGAAGCAAACGAGACCGCCGGCGTCGCTACTGAGCACTGGAAGCGTCCGTCCGTGGACGATGGGCACGCTTCACTCGACACGCTGTCACCTTCCCACTGAAAGTTTCGGGGGTCTGGCGATCCCGAAGGGCAGGTTGACGTCTTGGCATGGTTCGCCGGCACCACGTAGCTGTCCAAGGTCGGCTCGTTCGAGCCATCGTACGCCGCGTACGCCTCCGCGAGGAACGCAAAGTTCGGGAAACGCTCGTACGTGCAGTTCGTGCCAGCGTCCGTGCAATCCTCAGGCGACAGGTAGCCCAGCCCGTAGTTCTGCGGACCGAACGTCGTGAACGGGTACGCGGACGTGGCCATGGAGTTGGCGTTCTCCGTCGAGTACTCGAAGGCGAATCCGCCGGCGAAGTAGTCGCTGTACTGGGCCATGTTCATGAACTCTGCATCGTGGAACGTGCGCTGCGCCTCGAAGCCGTCCACCGTGGGGAAGGCGGGGCTGACGCAACCGAACTCGCTGAGCACGACGGGGATGGAGTAGTCGTAGCTCTTGAAGCTGTCGCGCAGCAGGTTGAAGCCCGTCGCCTTGTCGGGGTCCGAGATGTCGTCGCACTGCACGTACGTGTTGATGCCGTACCACTGCGCGTTTTCGAGCTCGTCGCTCTCGTCAGTGCGGCAGTTGTAGTACTGCGCGTTTTCGGCTCGATCCGTGTCGGCCATGACGAGTCCCATGGGCACCTGGCGCAGGCTGGAGCAGGACTGCATGAAGGCGCGCATGTCGCGCAGGAACTTCTTCTGGCACGGCGCGTTCCACGTCCAGGGGTTGCCTGCGGTACGGTGGTTGATCTCGTTGCCACCGCTGAAGGCCATGACGTTGTCGTAGCGTGCGAATTGCTTGATGATCTTCTCGCCGCGGGTCTTGTAAGACGCAGGGTAGCACGCGGGTGCGGCGTCGGCCGTGATCTCGCAGCCTTCGCAGTTGGAGCCGAGGTCCACGACGACGTAGATGCCCTCGGCCTGCAGCGCGCACATGAAGGCGGAGTGGTCGACGTCCGGGTCGACAGAGTACAGGCGGATGGCGTTGGCGCCAAGCGCCGTGAATTGCGGCAGGTCTCGCTGCCAGATGTGCTGGAAGTCGTCGGAGAAGAGGTCGAGGTTGTTTTGGTCGAGAGTCCCGGCGTTGGGTCTGGGGTAATAGTTGACGCCTCGGATGGGGAAGTAATCGCCGGTGACGGAGTCGAAGAAGCGGTTGCCCTTGATGATGAGAGGGTTGGTTGCAGTTGTGGCTTCTAGTAGCAGGGATAAGCCTGCTACGACTATTGAAACTTTGGGAAGGTTTGGCATCGCTGTGTGTTTGTGTCAGCAGTTTTGTTGGTAGTTTGAAGAATGAGCTGATCCAAGTACGATTGGAGTTGAAAGAGCCTAGCCGTCATGGGAAGGCGGAGATTTGCATTTGCAAGGTTCTGCCCAGAACTAGCGGCATTTGCTTCTCAGCGATAGCCCCCCCCCCCCCCCCCCCCCCCCCCCCCTCCCATTTTTCCGATGAACGGGGATTTTCGTGTAACGCCGCCGTGGTGCAGGCGCTTGATCTGCTGGCACACACGGCACCATTCGTTGTCATCGTCTCGAAGCCAAAGCCTTGAAGGGGGCCAAAGCCACAGGCTACCGGTATCCGTACGTTTTGTTGCTCGGTACTGTAGACCCACCCTGGAACGAGCCTTAAGAAGCGCAAGTCTGCGCACTGGGTTTTCAGTTTGGCGAGAGCGATCTCTATACTACGAAATCAGCCATTGTACGCAAAAGCAACTCTTCCTTTTGATGATATGCGCGCGCTTTCCACTGCAGGTACCGCAAAGGCTCCTTGCTTCGTAGGTTACCATGATTCGTGCTAGAAGCTGGCGTTTCCCCTTAGGCAAAGTTCAAGCCCCGTGGCGAAGTACCAAAAGCGCTTTCAGTTGGAAATATCTACACGGGGTACGATTAAATGTATTAATATCACTAAGCTTACAGTGAAATCGTTCCCCAGACCTGGAGTGCAACGGAGAACTTGATCGCATATCGAAACTCCCGAAGAGGAGGTAAAACGTCATTATTGACGTTGTTTTGAAGCAAGACACGGTTGTATATTTTTATGGTCTTGCTCAGTCCTGCACTGTTCTTCGTAACGCAGAGCTTCACCGAAGTAGCCCGCAACTGTGCTTCGGTGAATCGATGCGCCTCCACCATACATACACATCGCAATTGCAACATGCGCTTGTGTGGGCCCGCAGAGAGCACACGAATCGTCGGTTCATTACTGTTCAGAGCGCTCTTGGTCTCACATAATGAGCGTACCTCGGCACCATTGCAAAACCGATCGGCTACACCATTCTCCAATTTCCAGTGAAATACGTACTCCACAGCGTTACCTCTTCCGCCTGAAAATGAAGATCGTGTACACCTGGTGCCTGGTTGCTGCCCTCGCTGCCGGCGCAGTCTCTGCTGAGCGCCAAATCCATTCGCTTCCAGAATTGACTATTCTCACTAACAGCAAACCTCCAAGCGCGAATCCCGAGTCTGCTGACACGTCTACACTCCTCGCCTCAACAAAGTCAGCCTCATCCTCTCAATCCAGCAGCACAACACACAGCACCGATAGTATCACTTCCAGCAATAGCCAGAGTATCGAGAGTAATGACGCTGGCTTTGCCAACACATTCAACCCTCTCATCATCAAGGGCAACCGCTTCTTCGACTCCGTCACCGGCGACTACTTCCCCATCCGAGGCGTCAACTACTACCCCAGACCCAACGCCGGGACTCTCGACCAAAACAACCTCGACCTCTTCTCCGACGACTTCCAGCACATCTGGCAGCGAGACCTGCCGCAATTCACGGCGCTTGGCGCCAACGCCATCCGCCTGTACTCTGTCGACCCGGACGTCGACCACTCCGCCTTCATGTGCGCGCTGCAGGCCGAGGGCATCTACGTCGTCGTGGACCTCGGCTCCAACTGCGAAGGCTGCGAGATCACGGCCGACGCCGCACCCGCGTGCTACCCTGCGTCTTACAAGACCCGCGGCGAGAAGATCATCAAGCAATTCGCACGCTACGACAACGTCATGGCCTTCAGCGGTGGCAACGAGATCAACCACCGTACCGCAGGCAACCCCTGGACGTGGAACGCGCCGTGCCAGAAGAAGTTCCTGCGCGACATGCGCGCCTTCATGCAGTCCTGCTCCAGCCTGCGCCAGGTGCCCATGGGACTCGTCATGGCCGACACGGATCGAGCCGAAAACGCGCAGTACTACAACTGCCGCACTGACGAGAGCGACGAGCTCGAAAACGCGCAGTGGTACGGCATCAACACGTACGTGCAGTGCGACGACATCTCGGACCCCGACAAGGCGACGGGCTTCAACCTGCTGCGCGACAGCTTCAAGAGCTACGACTACTCCATCCCCGTCGTGCTCAGCGAGTTCGGTTGCGTCAGCCCCGCCTTCCCCACGGTGGACGGCTTCGAAG
This sequence comes from Phytophthora ramorum, assembly GCF_020800215.1. NCBI lineage: Eukaryota > Oomycota > Peronosporomycetes > Peronosporales > Peronosporaceae > Phytophthora > Phytophthora ramorum. The sequence continues at coordinate 2,319,312 of NW_027150649.1, read as the reverse complement.
CGCAGCGCACGTTCCACGATGCAGAGTTCATGAACATGGCCCAGTACAGCGACTACTTCGCCGGCGGATTCGCCTTCGAGTACTCGACGGAGAACGCCAACTCCATGGCCACGTCCGCGTACCCGTTCACGACGTTCGGTCCGCAGAACTACGGGCTGGGCTACCTGTCGCCTGAGGATTGCACGGACGCTGGCACGAACTGCACGTACGAGCGTTTCCCGAACTTTGCGTTCCTCGCGGAGGCGTACGCGGCGTACGATGGCTCGAACGAGCCGACCTTGGACAGCTACGTGGTGCCGGCGAACCATGCCAAGACGTCAACCTGCCCAAAAAGCTCCCCGGTGCTAAGTGACTTTACTTGGGAAGGCGACTCGACTGGCAGCGAATCGTGCCCAGCGAAGCCAGATGCCACATACCAGTGCCCAAACCTTCCTTCCTCGAAAGATGGCTCCTTGCACTTAGCTGAAATCAGCTCTGGTAGTGGCGCGGGCTCAAAAACCGTGACGATGTCTGGTGTCGGGTCTGGTTATGATGGAGCTGCCATCAGCTTGTGTGTGTCAGCCATCGCTGCACTAGCGCTCACCCACTAATTCAATCTATGCTTCAGTCAAACTCCTGGATGCACGTACTGTCAAGAAGATAACGCATTAATTATACTTTACGTTCTCTTTGCATTTTTTAAAAGATCCAGACGAGAGAACCTACAAGTAGTATTCCAGCAGAAGTGTAAGCACCAAGTACATGCAACAAACCGCGTGCGAATCGTCAATCGAAGTGACACCTGGGGTCGATCCTGACGAACCGATAGATGTATCATCCTTGTTGGAGCCCGAATACGATTCTGCTTGAGGATCCGACCTAACAACCAAACTCATCTCACGGCAACTGTAGCGCTCGCTCTGCAGACTCAACGTCTTAAACAGCGTGTCGAAATCCAGAGAGTTTGCAGTAGCGCACCCCGTCGCCTTATCGCCTGAGTACTCGATGCCAAACACTGGCTTGTCCTGCTCAATGAACGGCACCAGTGTGTCACACTCGTCGTACTGCACACACTGCTCGTTCACGGAAAAGTCGAAGTCCGACACGAGGTCGGAGATCTGGTCCATGTCGTTCTTGAGGCCGACAGTCAAGTTGAGGCCGTGCGCCGTCGTGGCCAGGAATCTGTTGAAGGCGAGTTGGTCTTCTGCCGTGAGGTCGAACCCGTTGTCGTTGAAGGCGCCGTCCACGTTGTCCGGGTCGACGCCGTCGCAACCCTTCGCCTGCGCCAGCTTCATGCGGTCCGTGACGATCTCGCGCAGTCCCGAGCTGCGGATATCCACCCAACTCTCGCCCTCCCACTCGTCGAGCCGCGTGCCGATGATGTCGGTCGTGTAGCGGTCCTTGTCGGACCGCCAGTCCTCGTATGTGCCAGCACTAAAGTAGCAGATGACCTTGATGCCGCGCTGTTGCAGCTCGGCGATGGTTGCGTTGGGTGTGTCGAACATGTCGATATCGTACATGTCGACGTCGTAGGAGAGGTCTAGTGTGCCGGTGAGTTGGATCTGGTAGGAGGCGCCTGGCGTGGGTTTCCACCAGCCATGAACGTCGCCAAGAAGTCCTAGAAACAGAGAGATAGCGAAACTTTTCATGATTGAGTTGCGTGCGGCAAGCGGGCAATGTGAATATGACTCGTGCCCTCACCAAGACCAGCTCAGCCATCGGTAGCACGTGCGGGGGAGGGAGCCACTAGTTGACACCGGTCCGGTCTGAGCTGATGTGAGCTAGTGGAATAGACACCACCTTCGCCACTTCCAGCTGGAGGACACCCACCCATATGCGCTCTCCGATGTATCATGCCGCCCTCACGCATCTTTCGCCTACATATCAGCAGCAAAGTATGTATGCCTTCCGATGAACACCCCACAATTCAAACCATTCATTGATGTTGATTCAAGCCATTAACACCAATTGCACATGGTATCGCGGCGAGACCTATTGCTGCACCGCTGGAAGTGCCAGCGGCGTTCCTTCATTTCAGCTGCAGAAATCCTTTTGGCCCAGGTCGAACACCTCCGAGGAGAGCAAAAAGCCCAAGATGGCTCCAATGATGATCGCCATCGATGTTGGCACACGAAAAACTCCAACCATTAGAGCTGTGGCCAGACCGACCGCAGCGCTAGCGTTGGTATGCACCGCCTTATCCCAGAGCAAAAAGAAGGAAGCCACGATCAGGCCGGTGGCCGAAGCATTGACACCGGACAAAAAGATCTTGAGGCGCCTGTTGTTGCGTACGCGTTCCCATAGTGGAAGCAATCCGAAGAACAGGACGATACCTGGGCCGAAAAGACCAACGCTTGAAATAAAAGCCCCAGAGATGCCGTAGATGAGTGCACCAAGAAACGCCGAGATATTGAACAGCGGCCCAGGCAAAGACTGCACCAGCGCGAGACCAATTAGGAATTGCTCCTTCGAAACCCATCCCGCCATAACAATGTCGTTCAGCAACATGGGGAGCATCACTTGGCCGCCCCCGAAAATGATCGAGCCGATCCAATAGAAAGTGTAGAATAGCGATAGCAGTGAGTGATCTCCGTCATCTTGTGGGTGATACACTGCAAGCAAAATCAGCACCACCAACCACGAGAGCACAATCAGGACACCAGCAAAAGGATGAATTCCAATTTGCCTGCAAGCAAGACAAAGCTTAAGTTTCGACACCAGCACATCAAAATGAATGGGAAAGCCCCTACCTCTCCAGGTGACTGGATGGGACTCGATCGTTTGTAATTGGAGGTTGCGAGTATCCGCACATCGTCGACAACAAGATCGCAAGTCCGCCAGTGGCCATGACTCCCGGGAAAATAAGAGACGACATGCCTTGCGCGGCCAAAATCACGCAGGCTGAGACCGAGGCTACGAAGCTCTTGGCTATGTCGTCCTCACACGCTTTTTGCCACAGTCGAACCGCTGCGATCACGACGATGGACACCGCAGCCGGGGCCAAACCGGTCAGCCAGATCGGCAAGCCATCTGCGAGCACCAAACCAGTTTAGCTTAGGGCTTTCAGAAGCAATGGCCCTGAATGTCAGTCGTTGTAACCTTGGAGATAGGACCTCGCTCCGAAACCTGCGATCGTCATGGCAATCCAGCTAGGTAAAACCCAGAAGAACAGGGCAATCAGCCCTCCGAGTGGCCCGGCACGGAAGAGCCCCATAGCCGCGATCGTCTGCATCCAGCAAACAACAATATTTGTTACTTCTATCGCTCTGCTTTCCAGCAACGCCGCGGTCGACTCGTACCATGGTCGAGGACGGGCCCGGAATCGCCGAGGCGATCGACAAAACCTCGAGAAATCTCTCATCCGTCAGCCACTTTTGTTTGTCTACATTCACACCACAGCATCCCTCGTTACATGGCGTTTAAAACTGGTGAAAGTTCATCTCAACCTACACACGAATCGGTCGTGGGCGAGAGCGAGATGTGCCGGCGGGCCCCCGAACGAGAGCAAAGACAGCGGAATGACCTCCCGCGGGATCGAAAGAAGCCGTTGGCCGTACGACTCCCCGCGGTGCATCGAGTCCTCGTTGCCCAGCGGTAGCAGCGTCTTCGCCTCCAGGCGGGACATGATCGTTTGTCGAGAAGGATACAGATAGTAAAGTGAAGAGCCGTCCGAGTGATCGTCCAGCAGATCGATCTAATTCTGAACGTAAATGAGACTTTGTAAAAGAGACTTTGGCTTTTGACTAGGGGGTAGCATTATTTGAGGACACTGATCTTCTTGGACGGTGGCACAGTGTTGTGCTCTGCCCGATTTGCATTATACAGCCGCGGGGAAAAACCGAATAAAGCCGCGGTAGCCAAAATAAAGCCGTTGCTGGATCCATATTTTACAAACTCTGACCCCTCACTGAAGCGGAAACCAAGAAGCAAAGAGGCGCTTGAAGAAAGAAATGATGGTCGTCGCTACCGGTAGTGCTGCGCGGAACCAACATGAAGCCACCAACACTGCGAGTTTTACGCCAGGTCATTGTTCGGCAACTTTTTAGAGGTTCATGTATGGAAGTCGATCGGCATCAGTAGAACTACTTCGGACGCTAGATCGCTCGTCAAGGAGTGCGACTGGGAGCTCAAGAACTACTTGCGGACGTCATCAACAGAACGAGTGGAAGAACGTCGTCATCGAACTGGTGGCAGGGCAATGCCAAGACGCTTATCTCATTACCTCGAAAGTGGGTGGGTTGCATCGCGACATCAGTTTCTTCTAGTTTTGTTTCCAGTTCTTGATATTTGCTCCAACAGGAAACCAGAGGGTATTCTTTGATAGTCTCTCCGTGAAAGCTACTGGTCAAAAATAAAAGCGCTGGACAAGCCGATCGGATCTCTTCTTCTTACAGTCACCAAAATGAATTGGATTCGATTCTGTAACCGGGGTTTGCGGTGAAGAATGTTATGTTGTCCTGCCACTCCTGTCGGAACGAGATGATTGAGTTGGCACCTTAGAAACGGTTATTGCTGCGCTCATCGATGTATAAAACCACATGCGTAGTGACCGGATCACACCAACTTCGAGCAGTTCTTTTCAAGATGTCTCCTTTCATTTGTATCTGCTTCCACCTGTGGAATATGTCGTAAGGATTTACCTACCATGGGCAAACTCTTTTCAATACACGAACGGACAGATTGGTACGGCATTGAAGAGGTTGTCTCCAAACTGCAGTTTTTACTCAACCTTTCTCGTGGATCCAGACCCTGAAAAGTTACAAACCTCCTGCGGGTCCACCTGTTCGCGAAAGACATCCACAAATGTGATGTAGTAAGTGTGATCTTTGACACTGAAGTTCGTCAGAATCGTCGATTCATCTTGAGCAGCAACCTTAAACTGGTCCGCTGCATCGATGAATTTCATTGCGGCGAGTTCCTCGTAACTCAGCCGCGTCATCTCCACAAATTTGCGGACGCGCATGTCGCGAGCTAGCTTAAGCACAGTCACTCCATCTGGCGACTCAACTGTCTCGTCGTCAATAATGTTGGCGTTGAGTTCCGAGTCGGACGTCATACTGCGACGATTCCAGTTTGCGGATCCCAATGAAACGTACACATCGTCGATGAGGACCAGTTTAGTGTGGACGTAGATGTCGAGATCCTTCTTAGTGGTGTAGATTTGCACCTTGTTCGGGAACTTCTCCTTCATGGGCCCAATCATCTCGTATAGGTACTTTTCGTATCCTGAGGCCTTGAGAAGAGCGTCAGGTGGCTGTACAAGTACGATGAGACGCTGGATTCTGGGCAGGACTTCCATGAGTGCATCGAGGAGCTCAGGCACGTAGATGAAGTACTGGTCTTCGATATAGATGAAGTTCTTGGCATTTCGGAGCGCTTTGAGACGAGCTTTGAAGAGGGACTGTTCTCCACGTGGCGCGAATTCCTTATAGTGCTTATAGGTACAGCTGAAGGTGCGCACAATTTGGATATTTTGGTTGCCGAGCTTTGACGATGTATTGCTGCTGGCGTAGTCGATCGGCGGCAGCTTCTCGTAGTCCGGATTGTCGAAGCTGAGCAGGTCGTCCTCGAGTCCCTGACACGGTTTGTAGTCTGAGTTCCAGCGCTGGAGGAAATTGTTGGCCACTTCCTTCGATGCCGGCCCGTGGATCCTAAAGTGCGCGTCCATCCATCCCTTGTTGCGAAACGGGATGTTGGCGGCTTCACGGATGGCCGTGTTATTGTGGTAAATGGTGTCCCATCGATCGTTGGTGAGGTCAATGCCGCCAACGTAAGAGATGGGGTGGTCGTCTTTACCAGTCGACTTGTTTGCTGCGATGACAATCGTTTTTTGGTGGTGGGACGATGCAGCTAGCGGAAGTCGGTCGTCGAAGAGGTAGACAGCCTTGGCTCCGTTAACTTTGGACGGTGGGATTTCGTTGATGGCGTCGCGCGCGTTGGTGTTCTGAGACGTGAGAAGAAAATTTGGCCACGACAAGAGGTTGACACTTCCACCACGCTCGACGATGCCTTTGAACATTACGTCAAAGCCTGTCTTGGCGCCTGTAGGGTCGACGTCAGCCTCAAATGGAATGACACAAGTATCCCAGCCTGTATACATGACGCGGTCGCCCTCCTTCGTGGCCGAGAAATCGTCTACCACTGCACTGAAGAATTCGTTTGCCGCAGTGTAAACCGTAACATTGTTGCCGGTCGTGTACGTCTGCAATCCATCACGTGGGACACCCCCGCGCGAGTCGACAATGTCTTCTTCCGTGATGAACCAGTCGGTGGCTTTGAGGAGAGGTTGGATCATTTTGATGTCAGAGCCGTCTGAGAGATCAGCACTGCTACTTTCAGTTTCTCCCGCCTTTGGCGCTTTTAGCGTGCTGGGGTCTGGACCGGATTCGTCGTCGTCACCCCCGAAGAGCGACGAAAACGACCATGCCGTTGAAGGTGTTGGTGCAAGTATCAGCGAACCGACCAAAGCAAGAACAAACTTCGTGTTTCGTCGTGGAGTACGGAGATTCATGTCGCCACGCGTTGTGGAAAGTGTGCTCTCGAGGAGAAAGCGTGAACCGATTGTACATGTACGGGAATTCTGTGTGGAGTACATGTATTGTGTGGGGGCCACTGGAGGTTGTGTCGCTTGGGTAGGAGTCGCGGTGTAGTAGGGAGGAAGATGTTGAATAGCAGTATTAGATACATAGCTCACTGCGCGCTACTCAAGTCCAACGTCATGTACACCCTACGGGGCCCTGGGGCAGCCACGACCTTGGATCTTCACTATCCCGTTATGCATCCCAGTTGGGATGCCATCTCGGCTGTGTTGGCAGCACTGTGAATCATCATGCGGCATTGTCGGATTATGTCTGCCGTGCGCAGACTGGGTGGCATCGCCCTATAGTATTAATGGATGGATGACGTTACCGCCACATACATACTACCTTATAAATATTGTTGTTGAGGGAGAAGCTGTAAGAGATTCCTTCGTTTTCGTAAGATGAATATTGCAGTTTGGGCAACCGCGCCCGCTTATTTTTTCTTTGAATAAAACGTCCACATACCTGTTTGATCACTATGAGGAGCCATCCATCGAGATACTCCACGAAAACCGTAAGCGGCAGCCGGCTACGATAAACGCAACCCGCCTATTAGCCAAAACGGCGTTTGAAGCAACATTGAGTAGCAGAGTACACACAACCGTGACCGAAGTGGAGGGCGGAATCGTTCTCTTTATCGCGATGAACTTCACCTAGCTAGTAGAAATCTGATCTACTTTCGCAATAAATGTCATGTTATACTTCGGTCACCCGTTTTTTTCAAGACGTGTTCTAATCTCTATTCTAGCGTGATTGGGAGTGTGTGAATTGACTCCTGCTGCTCGTACAACTTTTTATACAGCTCGATTTGTGGTGGGGTTTCAGTTGGCTGCATACACTGACTCACCAAGTATCATGTCGTCTAGACTGTCCTTGTACTTTTCTCTTGCTTTCGCGAGCGGGTATACTTGTTCCCAACTCAAATCAGGCGTATTAATACCTAGGCTCTGCGGTGTCAGGCATGGTGGTAGTGGGGCTGTAGACGAGTAGTGTTGCCACTACGGCGTTCAAGATCGACAAGTCGGTTACCGCGTGAACACCGGCAATGAGATCCTGGAAATCAACAGGACCGTCGGCCCAGTCCCCATTGACGAAAAGAAGGGCAAGGGGGGCGATCAAACAATTCAGTGCGGGACCAGCATCGCGCCACAAAAACCACGCGGCCTTGCTTCGGGGGCACCCCGCACGGGTTTGCTACGTCTTCGCGCGCTCGCGCCGGCTCGCCTTAATAATAGTTGGTTGGGGGTACTGTCGCGCCTTGGCTATACCATCTCGATCTCCATAGTTTTTCCCGATCCGCAGCTGCCTTTACTGCGCGATAACACAACGCCTGCTATGTAACAAATATGAAGCTTACATTACCGCGCTCTTATCTGTACTGATGTCCCTGTTCGTGTCGGGTTCCGCTGTGTCCTAGTCAGCTTCAAAGTCAATGTTTTCGATCCTGCACCATACTACACACGCGTTGGCAGTTGTTAATCCTTTAATACAGTAGGAATTCACGGCTCGTCAGTCGGTTGGTCACTTAAAGTGTTTCTTGCATAATCACGTGGTCAGTCATTTGTACAATCATTTGCATAAACAAATTCTTGTCACCTCGCAGTCTATGATAAAGACTCTTTCTTTATCAGTCCATCTTTCCCCATCTTCCTGGGGAGTCTGCAAGGCAGTGTGTACCGTGCCGCACGGACCGTGCGTTCATCGCTGGGAATTCCAGCGACGAACTGATAAGACCGCACTGCGCGGTGGGCAATTTTACCAGATAGATAGAACCTCACTTTAAAATTCGCGTACCAGCCCCAAGCAGTCACAACCTCCAAGAACGAGCGCCTGCCGAAACGCCCGTGCGCTTCTACTACCTCTTGATGCTGATGGTTATCTTCCACGCCAGCGTTGATGCCGCCTCTGCTGCTACAAACTCCAAGCACATCAGGACGACGAAGGTGGCTATTCCTGGCGTTTCCGCCCTGCCCAGTTCGTTTACTGCTGACCAGAAGGACATTCCCTCAAAGAAGTTCCTGAGGGGAAACGACAACGCAGATGACTCAAATGACGAAGAGAGGGCCCCGATTGGAGCACTGCTAGGGGGTGCAGCCCAAATGATGAGCAAGAGAGCGAAAGCGGAGGCGTCAAGTATGAGCTTCGAGGCACTGGTGAAGAAAGGGGTAACCCCGGACGACCTCTTTGCGAAGTACGGCTATAACGAGAATGCTATGCAGGAGAGTTACAAGTACTTCTACAACAAACTACTGCAAAAAGCGGCAGAAACTGGGAAAAAGCCCGCCGACCTCGTCAAAGTATTCGACATAGATGACGGCTTCGAGGTACTGGTGAAGAAAGGGGTAACCCCGGACGACCTCTTTGCGAAGTACGGCTATGAACACCATGGATTGCAGGGTAAATACAACTTGTTCTACAAGAAACTACTACAACAAGCAGCAGAAACTGGAAAAGAGCCCGCCGACCTCGTCAAAATATACCACATAGATGACGGCTTCGAGTCATGGTTGAAGAAAGGGGTAACCCCGGACGACCTCTTAGAGAAGTACAGCTATCACTACTATGGCACGCAGGTTGAATACGAGTCGTTCTACAAGAAGGCAAAGGAGGCAGAAGCAGATAAAGCCTAAGACTAGTTCACGAAGGCCGAGAAGAGCACGTGAAGGGTAAGTCCGCCAGACAGTTTAGGCCCGCCTAGCGGGCTAGACCAAAACTATACTAAGTGGCGTTGTTACTTCGTTGTTAGTGTTTATTGGAATAAAGAGCACTTGAGGAGGAGTCATCATCGGTCAGCAATCGACGACTTTAAAATCCGAACGTGGTGTTTCTTCTGTTTGAACGTTCTACCAATAAATATTTGTTAATCGTTTGGAGCTCATGGCAAACTACGCACGCTAAGCTCCACAATTCAATTCCCACCGTTGGTGTTGCACATTACAGTCTCGGTCTAGAAAATGCGTTCGTCACTAGCGAGAAGATACTGAAAATAGGTGGATTCGAGTGCATTCCGTCTTCATGGAAACCGACAATCAGAGCTTCCGACTCGGTGATCACATCAACAATCACATGTCTGGTAATGGATTAAAATACCACGTAATTGACAATGGGATAAACTATGGAGATCGATGCTACGTAAATCGAGGTGCATAACATGACCAAATGAACCAACACATATCCTCAGCTCGTATGATCTGTATAAATACTTGCCATTTGTGCAATCCAACTTCCAACCATACTATGATTGACTAATAATTATATAAGCCATTAAACAGTAGGATCCATGTGCTTTCGTAAGACATATCTTGTCTTTTGAGAGCTGCCGTCTGACAGCATGTCTTATGTTTTGCCATCAATGTGAAATATCATCGAGATTTACACTAGGTTTTACTATGTGTCATTTCGTACGACAACTCGTCGTACGACAGACTGGGCTATATCATTGGCTAGAATCGCTCAGAGCACCGCACATAGTCTCCAGTTCCAGTTCCCGGCCCCCATGCCCCCATCCCGTTCTGCGCGATCGTCCTCCCCCGAAGACCCCACCATTATTGCGAGAAGCAATGGTGCTACTCCGAGCTCTTCAACGCCACCCACCGAGTCTCTCAACGCGAAGAACGTTCGCCGCGCATGTATAACCTCCAGGACTCAAACGGCTTACTACAGCTATCGCCGCAGCATTGCTGCATCGATTCATGCGACTAAGACGGATTCTGCGAGGTACTTTGACTCTAACGATGAAATTGGCATCAATGCATTTACGCCGAAAGGTTTTGAGGCCTTTTTGCCAGCTAAGATGAACGACACTGAAAACACTCTCAAGGTTACGACCCTCAGCGGTTATCGAAGTGCTTTTAAAGACTTCTTCCGGCAGAAAAAACTGCCACTCGCTGTCGCCTACATAGATGACATGAAGACATTTTTTGCCGGTCTGAAGCGCATCGAAGCTGAGCGCAACCAGGGAGGAGCAGGCACAGGTGATCTATCTACGAGGAGGAAGCGGCACACCTATTCAGAGTGGCGAATTATGATGCAGCACTTTTCTGCAGCAATTGAACGTGAGACTGGAGCGCAACCACCTACCTCTATGACTGAACAGCGATGCTGTGCATTACTGGGGTGAACGGTCTGCCGATTAGCTCTTCTCGTCGCTCTCGTCGGTTAAGACAACTCAACTCAAGATCACTACAATGCTTCGTCTAGTTAGAGAGATAGAACACGAACAGAGCAACAGCGCTCGCAATTTAACATTTTAGACAGAGGAAGAGAAGACGTCAAGCATAAAAACACTTACTTGAACGCTCTGCTTCAATTTTGTCGCACTGGCCGGATACGTTTGACCAATGATATCACTTAGTTAGCATTGTCGTCATAATGTCTTACGAATGCTCGACACAAGACACTTAGTGAGTGTGAAGTGCCCATGAAAACGAATGTGGAGCTCGGCGTAGACCTGCCTGGCGTACCACAGTTATTCATTTGCTTGCTACACTGAGTGCTGTGTACATCTTACAATTCTGCCGCGCAAACGCGTAACGTTCCCAAACTTCTACCCGACAACAAAGCTACATGACATGTAGTGGTGGGGTATCCTGGTAATGGATACTGCTATTTCCGGGAGCAGTAGGATTCAAGAACGTGCCATCTGCGATCAAGGTCAGCATGAGATCAATCTCCTACATGCGATTGTGCTCTTCGATGCTTAAGATAGATAGGAGTAGTGCTAGCAGGCGGAGGAACTGACCGCCCATTCCGGTTTTTCCTCCGCACCGTTAAGATCGACTCTAACTACAGCACACCACTTCAAGCCTGGCAGATGACCACCATTCCTGCTGTGGGTGACCTTGCCTTCGTTGGCCCCAGTCACATCATAGAATTCTACGATTTTCAATACGTTGAAGTCGTTGGTGTTTACGATTCGACAGTAACAGTGAAGCTGGTCGGACCGGCTGTAGATGAAGAGGAAGAACCCGACAAGCTGTTTTCGATCTCGCAAGAGAAGCTGGGCCGTCGCTGTGTATCAACCAACGAGCGGGAACTGTGGCCTGGTTCATATTTGGCGCACCCAGTTGCCTTCGCTCGTGCGTCTCCCGACGGAGTTCAAGAATGGTCCTTCGGAGTTGTCTCGGGGTACGACGTCACCGATCAGTCGGCTACTCTCCATATTGTTTTCGTCAGTGACTCGATCAGGCTCTCTCTCACTTCCACGACTCCTGTCATCAAGGCGGACGTACTTAACTATGCTCTCCAAACAGGAGCTGCAGTTAATACTGCTGCTGTTTCTCCGACAGAGCTTGTCGAGTAACAGAACAAAGTTATTACTTCCTGCAGCCGCCGACGCTCTGGTCTACCTAAGGACGTCACCGATTCACTTACGGTCTCATTCAACGGTGACGTGATTATCCCACTCATTCGACCAGCATCACTGCAACTAGTCCGGGTCCGCCGTCAGCATATCGTCAATTACTAAACTGCTGCTCGCAGTAAGCGCCCGGATAATCTGTATGTAGACCAAGCAGCTGTACAGGTAGCACGCGGAAAAAGATCCTGTGTTCTTGCTTCAACGGCAAAGGTAGCTGGGGTGGACTCAGATGCACCTGATATCGCCAACAGTGATGACGATAGTGCTGCGTCAATGCTCTCGGGCTCATCAGACGACAACAATGTGCGGGAAGTGCAGCATATGCACCGACCGCTCACTAAGCGACGGCGTGTGAAGCTATCTGATGTCAACTCGGACACCAGCAGAAGCTCTGAACTTGAAGACACCAGTTTATCAAGATCCCGACACCGCGGGGTGGCTTTTCATCCTTCAACTACGGATCGACGGGTTCACGCGGCGGTTGTGCGACGTCGTCATATAGGAAAGGAACCTCAAATGCTACTCCAGTCCCTCCAGCACTCTCAACACATTGATTTCATCGCGACCCCTCCAATGCTACGCGGAGTGTACCATTTCGGTTTTGGAGTGGGGCTTTCAATTATGCACTTTCGTCGAGTTCATCCTAGTGACGAGATGGATGCAACGGAGAGGGGAGTTGATATGTGGGACTTTTCCTCTCGAAACACATTTTCTGCACCAGCCCCAGCTGCGGGCCTCGCAGATCTTGTCGGTGCCTTATCATGCTTTCACAAGTTTGCGAAAATATTCTACACGCAAGTTCATCGGCGTGGCCCGAGATTTCGTGATTTCACATGCCAACACAGCATCGGACGACTCAGGGACGGCTCGCCTTCTCACACACTGGATCAACACGAAATTTAGCAAGTTTCGGAATCGGTTGGTTACCAAAAGCCATCGGTCAGCGCTCTGGACCAAGAAAGAATTCAGGCGTAACGACGAGGAGTTAGTGAGGCCCTCCCTCTCTGGAACACCACGGCTTTGGCTACTGGCTCACAGCGCAGCAGCTCCGGTGATACCAGTTCGCGGCGCCCAAGCAGTCCGACCATCGCCACTCAACCAAGTCGAAAATTCCACCTAGTGTTATATCATCACTGCCAAAGAGCGCCGAAGGTCGGCGACTTTGCATGCGGTATGTTTCCAAAGTTGGTTGCAGTACTTCAGACTGCGCCCGTGGACACTTCAAGCCCACCTCCTTGACGGACGAAGCTAAAGCCGTCATCACGCAACGTTGGGGAGGCCTCGCTGATGATTTTAAAGACTTATGACGCAATCCATACCAGGCAGACCATATCTCGACAGCCAACCAAGTCTCGAACTACCAGGAGCGTGAACAGGCTCGTTACAATCGCTTCATGAACACTCTTAAGAAGACGCACGCTGCTAACATCACAACTGTGGTTCAGCATTGGGAAACTCAAGCGAAGAAATTTGGTGTTGGTCTACCCGCCGTGAATACAACCGCCACAGACGATATTGACTACACTCACGTTCGATTCTGGACAGAGCTGGCCAAACGCGGCAACCTATCTCTACCGAACACAGTGCGCATTTGTCGGGGTCAAACGAGCGAGGATACTAGTCCAAACAAAGATTTATACGAATTACCGCCACCGGCTCACCCTGAGATGTCTGATAATGTCGACCATTCGAACAGCATTGTCCGTCACGGAGTCATCCCGCGTTGGTCACAAGACAAGCCGCTGCACCAGTCCACACCACCTCCAAACCATGGCAGCATTGATGAACACGGGAGCAGCATCCGTCGCCATCTTCGGAAAGGTCAACTCGAAGGTCGGTACCTGATCGTGGATGCTCAACTCCTCAATCAGTGGCCTGAAGTTTTTATCAGCCCGCTTGCAGTAGTCAACAAGCCTGGTGCTGTTAAAGTTGATATCCGTCTCATCAATGACTACTGATTTCCGCCTGATGCATCGGTGAACGATTACACAGACCGGAGTGATCATCCTCCGATCTCGTACAATCCACCAAAAGCCATCGCACGGCGAATCCATCAACTCAAGCAGTTGAACCCAGCTACATCCGTACTGCTGATGCTTGGGGACGTGGCGGGTGCATTCCGTCACGTTCCAATCCATGCTGACGCTGTACACATGTTTAGCTTTCTCTACGAAGACGTACTCGTGGTTGATCTGTCCTGTGGGTTTGGATGGTGTGGATCTCCCTCCTACTACTCACTAGCTGGCAATCTCATCAACTACTCGTACGAATTCGGAAACCGACTAACACAACAATTTACAGGCAACGTGTGGTGCGATGACCACACGTGCGTTGAACTCGACGAAGGCAGTCGCTGTTTTGACGCCAACATTGCGCTGAGGAGGGCAATGGCCACAATTTTGGGACCCACAGCAATCAACGAACTCAAATTTACACCTTGGTCAACCGTTGTGAAAGCGTTAGGTCTTCTGTGGGATACCGAAGCTGGCTGTGTTTCAATTCCGGCTGACAAAATCGCTACGGGTGTCGACCGAGTCAACCGTCTACTAGAAGCACGCTCGATCACCAAGACAGCAGTTCTCAAAACCATTGGAAGTCTTCGACACGTTGCAAGTTGTTCTAGACCTGCCCGTGCATGGTTCCAGCGGCTACAATTTAGCGCAAATTCGATGCCGCGATTTGGTCAACGAAAGCTGTCTTCAGAAGCTCGTGAAGATCTTCACTGGTTTCTAGCTGTTCTCAAGAATCCAAACAGATTCAACTCCATACCGGTTGCCCAGTTCGCAGATCTATCTGAACCCTCAGAGCATGTGTACATGGATGCAAGTGGAGAAGGGCTCTGTTCGTTAGAACCAGCTCTCCAGCGATATATTCGCCAGAGGTTTTCAGAAGAAGAATCTCGATCGCTGTCAATCAATTTGAGGGAATTACACAGTGCAGTTCTTGCCGTATTACACTGGGGACCCCGTTGGCACAGGCCAAGCAGCACAGCGCCACTTCATGTGCAATTCCACATCGATAATGACCTGGGCAAATAAGCGCGCGTCCAAACATCCAACTGCACAACTATACAACCGCCTTTTATCACTGGCAGAGTTCCAGTACAACCTCGTGTGTACGGCATCACACGTCCAGGGGAAGCTGAATATCATGGCAGATGCTGGATCTCGGGCATGGAGTAGCCATGATCACGTCTCAACACTGTGGACTAACTTATCCGCGTCTTGGTTGCAGGATCGAGTCGAGCCACCTTTCGACGATCTATCAGGCGTATGGGATCGATGCTCATCGAACACGCCCTGGCAAGCTCTACCCGTGCCAAGTATCTTACGCATTGGCATCAATGGTGCCGATTCACACGAAAAATGGGGTGGTCACGATGGTTGAACGTGGGCAATTCATCTCGCCGGCTGCGTCACTACGTCACGTTTTGTTGGGCTTGTGGAGCTAACCGCTATCAGCGTGGGAATCAACACAGCACCATCAACTTGAAAGTGGCCAGCATTAGATGGTTCCACCGTCGATACAAGGACCTATCGCTTCCTACAACTCCCCGCCTTACAATGTTACTCCAAGGCATCAAGCGCCTCTCCTCCCCCAAACGCAAGAAGCAACCAATCACTATGCCATTTCTTCGACTACTGTATCGCGACCTCAACTTATCTCGACCGCGCCAGCGTCTACTGTGGGGTAACATACTGCTTGGATACTTCTTCATGCTCAGAAGATCCGAGTATTTGATGATCGACCACACCAGACATTTCTACTGTCTTAAAAGCTGCAATGCATTCTTCTCCGACAAGGACGGCAAAGAAGTGAAGTATGCATAGGCCACATCAGTCACAATCGGTCTTGAAGGTGCTAAGAACGACCAGTATGGTCGAGAAGCGTGGAGGACTATGCATTCATCCGGTGATGCAGTGATATGCCCACTCCGCGGCCTACGCCATATTCAGAGAGCCCGGAAAGAGCTCAACATTCAGCATGAACCCCATCTCTGCGGCAATTTAACTGCAGCAACGGTATCAAGAGCTCTTAAACGCACTGCAAGACGAGCCGGCGTCCCGACGAAGAACTACGCGACACATTCGATTCGAATTGGCGGCGATACGGCTCTGATGGCTGGAGGAGCCGACGGACGAGCAATCAAACTCCTTGGACGCTGGGCCTCGAACTGTTTCGAAGAGTACCCAAGACAATCAGCAAAGGCTTCACTGGGGCTGTCAACGCGCATGGCGCAACGCAGAGAGTCCACAACGCGGCAAGCAAATTAACTTCGACATGGGGCCGCTCATCGCGCCCTCGACTCACTGCAATGCACTACATTAGCCCCAATCCGGTTGCGTGAAGGAAAACATGCTAGTACATGCTATCTACAATGTAGCCACATTGTCTCTAGTAGAGACTAGAGGACAAAATTGTTCGTTCTCCGTCGTGGCGCTACTGTGAAGACCGTCAACTGCATCAACGACTGCTGGCGGAGCAGGGTCGAGGGCATAGCACATCGAGGCACTACAGCTTGTCACACTACATGTACTCACTCGTACACTCACGGTGGCCAATTTTGCAACCCAATCCAATACAAAAACCGAGCCAGGGTTGCAAGCAGACGCCTCCAATACAACAACCAAATGGAGGCTGCAAATGATACAACGTGCAGCGGGAAGCATGGACGCATGACACGACAGGTTGGTATAAGTTAGCTCATGTTTGTATTATATGCCGTGGGAGACGACAACGCGTACTGCTATGTCTGCGCGCACATGATAGAGCAGGTCGTTCGGATCATTTTAGTTATAGAGACTTTGAAGGTTAGCTCCCCAATAGAGCGTATTTTCTAGGCCAATCACTTGAGTCGAGCCTTCGCAAAACAGTCAGAGAAGTGTTCATGGTAGAGTGACGTAGACTTCAAAGCCGACAGAGATATATCCTGTTGAAGGGTGAGTAGATTTAGGGGCGTTCTTAACGGGATAATGGATCATGATCCGTAGGGGTGTTTGGGATCACTCTTGGTTGACGAGATTAGAGGGTCCGTCTAATGCACTTTAAAAATGGTCATATTGTACTCGTCAGTGAAGGTTGGACCAAAACTTGTTAGCATGCTACACAAATGGCAATAGCTCTTTGAGGTTTTATCCGAGCAGATTAAGACGGCCACAACACTGTTCCTTAGTGCGTTGTACGTGCATTACAACTGTTACTTCGCTAGCAACATGTCCGGGTCAAACACCACGGTGCGAGAGCTGACCCCAGGTCAGAAGGGCTTGTTCGTACGGTGTTTCGAGTTCATGACCATATCGAAGGAAGAAGGGCTCTTTAGGGGTGAGCGGACCCGAGACCTTGTAACTGCCTGTATGAAGATTGATCGTGGCACCGTAGACACTCAAACAATAGTCGCCAGTACCCTAAGTCGAAGTGGGCTCCCTATGAATGTCCTAAAACAGCCAAATGGAAGCCTTCAGCACCCAAACAATATCGACCTCATTGATACATGGATATAAGTAGTGGATCGCAGCGCAGTACGCAGGCGTTTTTTATTTTCGCTTTTGATTTCGGAAATATATCAGCGAGAGAAGGTTTACACTCTTCTAACTCCCAGCCGTTGGTTTCAACAACAACACCGCTAAGCACTCTCTGGTGTGAAGGAGGCCTCCTCCACACAACGCACAAAACAACACAGAGCTTACATGCAACAGACGTATTAACCCCTTGACTCCCAGAAAGATGGCCCCAAAACGATTTATTCAATGTCGTATCTTACGACATTCACGAGTATCTATGGGCAGAAAACGACACGCGGGTAGGTGTACATAAGTTGTCAACAGGTTTCTCTGCTAAATGTCATATATCCGACTGCATAGATCACATCTTGATGGCGTCAATGTCGTAACTTCAGATAAAATGAGCACATCGCCAAAAAAAAAAAAGGTAGGACTGTTGAACAAAGAGGCCAGTCAGTTCGAAAAATGAAGCGCAGAAGATAGGTGGTTTCAAGTAAACATGCATTGCAATTCTACGAAAGTGACTGCTGGCATGTGCCACACTCGCGCTTACACATCCACGAACGCGCTTTTGTACGCGCCCTTGTCGCTCCCGCTGTCACCGTCACCAGCGAGCTCCAGTTTTCGACTTGTCTTCTTCATCTTATTGGCGCGCTGGCCTGGGCTACGCAAGACGACCCGATTCCCCAACATAGCTGAAATGCTTTCGCCTGCGTCGAAGTCGTCGTGCCAGATTTCGAAACAGGTCTTGTTCACGCCCTTGAAACTCCGCCGAGTTTTATTGCAGAGCCACAGCTTGGCGGTGTTCACCGAGCACCGCTCGCAAAAGAAGGTGGTGTTGTACGACTTTTTGGCGTCCGCACGCAGCAGCGCATAGACCTTGCATGAGTGCTGCCGGCGCTTTTGGATGTCGCTAACTGTCAACCAACCCTCACTCTACTCGAGCAGGTGGGTGATCCGGACCGGTGCACGCTTGCGCTGCCGGAAGCATGGCTGTGTGGCAACAACACCAGCGAAGACCTCGGCCTTCAGCTGCAGGAGATGATTCTGGAGTATTGCGTACCACTCCCCGCGGTTCATGACTGGTTTGCCAGCCATCACGGCTGCCTCGTGGTGGGGGATGAACGCGTTGACTACTGCTAGGTCGGTGAAGCCAAGTAGCAAACTCTTATAGTACTTGGTGACCTTTGTCGACGTCTGCAAGGAGTATCGCTGGAGGCGGAGTTGGTCATGCACATCAATTCCCCTATCCAGGTTTGGTAGATGGTCGCCGGTTTTGGA
The DNA here is from genome assembly GCF_020800215.1 of Phytophthora ramorum. NCBI lineage: Eukaryota > Oomycota > Peronosporomycetes > Peronosporales > Peronosporaceae > Phytophthora > Phytophthora ramorum. Next base: position 2,300,611 of record NW_027150649.1, on the reverse strand, counting down.
CACGGTACCGTGATGGCGCTTGATTTTTCGCCCGATCGATGACTCGGACATGACCGCACCCGTGCACGGGTAGTGCATTGGCTTGCGATCCCACCAGTGGAAGGCAAACCTGTTTGGAACGGCAAGCGAGCGTGAGAACGTGAATGTGCCACGGGGGATGTTTGCCGTACGGGTCTTGCGCTTTTCGTTCACATTATTATCGTACCCCAATCGTTTGGTTATGATGGCGCCGATGACGTACACCCCCATGCCGAGAAAACTTAATGGAGAGCAGGACGGACGTGTAAAAGCGGTCGACGACGACGGCATGCCACTGATGGCGCGCGCTTGATCCGAGGACGATCTTCAGGTTGCGGACGACTGCTGCAGCACCTGTCTTGTGATCAAATGAGGCATCTCCACCATCACCTGCTTTTCGCTTTCCAGCATAGAGCTCGAATCTAGTCGGATACGACATAGAGAGTTGACTTTGGACCCGTAAGTCGCAAGACACGACATCCGATTTCGTCCAAAAAGACTTACCTATGAAAGTACGCCGTCCTTGAGTCGCACGCCATAAATATTTGCATCCCCTAGTGGTGAGGCTTGTACTTAAACATCCGCGTCGTGTTCCGAAGGGACGTCGACAGCAGCACACTTCCATCGAAGGAGAAGACTGCCGGGAGCGACCAGCCCGCCAGGAACTGCTGCTGTAGCTTTGTCGCGACTGGTCGCAACTTCCAGAGCTTATCGCGCGAGCTAGGAGCCTCGTTGTCCACCACGTGAAAGTCCCGGAGGATGTCCTGGCAACGGTTCCTCGACATGAATCGCCCGAAGTTTCCGGCTGGAAGCACTCCATCCTCGGCCATCGACCAGTGTGCAGAAAATCGCCGCTTCTGTGAGCACAACATTTGCGCCACGAGTAGCCCGATTACATGCAAGATCCCGTGGGTCTGGTACCTTGGCTTCGCCTTTAGCCGGCGGTGGGTTTGGACCAGCGTCTCGCGCCGCGATGCGGTCTGCTTCGCCTGCATTGCCATGGCGCGGCGTTCAACTTGCTCGAGACTGTAACGGTTGGTCTCGACGTCGATGAGCACCCACAGCGGCTTGAGCATAAAGAAGAAGAATGACTCTAGTGGTGAGTCTTAGAGCGCGCGCAGCTCCTCGACCGGTTGCGCACCTAGCGCATCATACGCCGAGGAATCGCTCTCAAACGTCGAAACCGCAGGCGTCCACTGCATCGCGTGCAACGTGTTCTCACGTGCCATCTTGGCCTTCTTGTCCTGAGCGTCATTACCGATCTGCAGTACCTCAGTGAACGCAGTATTCAGCTGGACAGTGTTGCCATCGGAGAGCACCTCCTCGTCGCTGTTGGCGCCGTTGCGGTCTGGACTCTCGTATTCGTCTTCATCGACAACGTCACAGCCGTCACTTTTGCCAGAGCTGGAGCGCTCGTTGTCCGCGACAAAGTTGACGTCCCGCTTGACTTGAACCCGAGGGCGGAGAACTCGGCCGGAAGAAGCCATTGGTGTCGTTGAGACAGGTGGGTCTGTATCGCCATCGAGTCCGGACTCTTCAGATAATAACGGCACCAATGCAGCAGTCATATGCGACGCGTCTACAGCAAGGTCACTCGGCGACAGGTTGAATGCCCTCGGCACAGCCGTCTGTAGGAGCTCGACTTCCGACTAGCTGTCGAACAGCGCATTGAGTGTGGACTACGAGAGATGCGCACTGGTGTCGATCTGGGACGTCCGGGTAATTTTGTCGCTCTCCATGTTTAGCTCGGTGGCCGTCACCGGGAGTTTGCCCGCCGCATCTTTGCCCCCAACACGCTTGCCAGCTGCGCTGGCGTGTCGCAGCGTCGAGAACGTCTCGCCTTCGGATACCAGGCTCACGCTCTCGGTCTCCGCGCTCGCAGCGTCCTGAGCTGCCTCGACTGCGTCCTTGGCCACCGCGTCGATGACCTCCGTGACCTTGGCCATCTTGCCCGCGTGGTCGGTGCTTGTGCGTCGTGCTCGATCCTGTTCGCGCTCTCCGTTGGGTCGTCCTGGTCCAGCAAGCCGGACGCGAGCGCGTGCGTCACGAACGAGCGCTCGCCGGAGAAGACTCGGGATTCTCCACGCTCTCTTCCGCCTCCATTCAAAGCTTACGATTGAATCCTAAGATTAAAGCTGGCTTATCGGTTTTTATATATAATTTTACTGTCGCCATATGGGCTGTTTTAGCACTGGGACTGTACGCAAAGCCGTATAATAATCCGGTCTTTTCACAGGACAAAGTAAGCGGTTTTCACAATAGTTGTATCTCCATCGTTACTGGGTAAGGTACATTGATAAGCTTACAGTTCATCGCCGCTGCTAAAATCGCTATCGTTGCTGTCGCTGTCCATAGACTCAGCCGACATAGGCGAACGTTGAAGCAGCCCTGGGGGCGCCATGTCAGGCGGAATTGCGACGCGCGGGGCTGTCTCCTCTTCAATACGCATATTACGCTCGAGATTTTCGTTCAGTTGGCGCATCTTCGCCTCGTTTAGGTCGTGTTTCACGAACGGGAGGCACTGCTTCTGTTGGAATTTGTATCGGAGGTCAGACTCAACGGTGGAAGCGTGAAGCCTGACGCCAACTGAGACCCGGCATTGCTGGCGAAGCTTCGAGGTATAGTGAAAGTAGGTGAATCGGGTCTCTACATGTTGAAGAAGCTACAGCCCGCTTAAACAGCAGTGAAGCGCAAGTGCTGTAGAGAACTATCAATCTTTACTTCTCATCTTTCCTCATCGTGTACGCGTTCAGGCCATACGGATCCAAATTAACTTCTAACAGCTTCACCCGATCATGCGTGCGCAGTAGGTTGAGTAGTTCGAACCCGTGGTTGTGTTGGAACGTCCAGCCGGTTATCGGGCTCTGGTTTTTCCTACAGTGGTGACAATAGACGCGCGGGAAAGTCGCTTTCACCAATCGACTTGCACAGACTGCTCATGGCAGAATCGCGGGTGGTAGACGGGTGTGGTAATTGGGCTTACCTGGTGGGGTCGACATCGCGAATGCGGAAATGTGGTCGCCACCACACGCTAGCACGCAAATAGTGGGATTTATTGATAGCACCACGCGAAGTGGATTGCCTGAGATTTGCTGATATCAATTGATAACAGTAATTTGTATGACGCGAATAGTGGAATTTATTGATAGCACCAGGATGGCTTTGATAGTTTATTCGTGATAAATAAAGTCTATAATATTTACATAGATTGTGTACTTAGCAGATCAGTATCTATTAAACAAGGAGCGTATCAAAGCTGCTCAAAAGCGCTATTATCTCAAAACGAGATATTCGCCTATCGCTAAGCAGCGGGAGTATGGTGATAATCACCGCGAGCAAATTTATGCTCAAAGGTGAAGATTGTACGAAGCAAAGAGACAAATCGAACTTAATTAATAAAAACATTTAGAAGTAGAAAGACGATTTCCTGCGATCTGTTAATTAACACGAGTAACTGCATTACATTTTTGTTTTACTTTTGTTTTCGTTTCGCAGGTGTCAGGTCCTTTCCACCGCTTTGTTCCAATAGGATTATAGCGTTTTGTTACCCGTTACCCCGTCAAAACGACCTGAGACACATTTCCGAACCACTGAAAATCATTTTTTAACACCATAACTGTACTCCAAATGGGCGCTTTTACCACATATCTAAATGTCGTATCAGGTTTTCTCAACGTTGCGCTCACCATGGGATCGTCTTTACTAGCCCCTTCATTCTCTGCCACTACAATAAGCGGAGCGTGGAGATGGAGTACGGCAATTAAGCCACTTTGGTTTGGACAGAGTCTACTTTTGCTTGAACCAATTTGCATTTTTATACATTAGAAAAATCAACTTTGAATTTTAAATACTAACGTTTTAACTTTACTCCACTTTGGTATGTATTCTTGCCGGATTGGACGGCTAAAGTGTAGTATTCGGAAGGTAAATGAGACTTTGGCTTTTGATTGGGGTTAAGCAATTACTGTTAGAGCACACTGGTGTTTTTGGACGGTGGTAAGACTGCTGTAACCATCGAGTGAGCTGGTACGACAACGGTGAAGGTGTTGGAGTCGGGCTGCTCCACACTCACCACCTCCTCGGACCCCTCAATATTCAAAAATTGGATGACGACCTGGTTCTCTGGAGTGACAAACGCGCAGTGTTGCAGCTCGCTGTCTGCGTCCTCCAGCAAGGACATTTTGATGCGGCGAGACCCGGCCGGCACGAACTTGGCAAAGTGCCCCATGAAGTAGAACATTGGCTGCTTGTAAAACTCGGCACCGTTCAGAGCGTCGACGAGAATGGGGGAATCCACGTAGTTATCAGACCAATTTGGGCCTCCGTCGGTGTCTAGCACCATGTTCCAGTCCGTCCACCCAGCCGCGTAGCTGTTCAAGTCCCCGATGATGTCACGGCCGTAGTTTTCACCGCGAGTCCAGCTCTTATCAGCGTCTGTGAGAGAAGGACCTTTGCCGGTACCCAGTGGGTTGGGCATATACCCTTCGCACGCTTCTGTCGGGAGGATAAAGAGGTCCGGGTAGGAATCGTGGAATTCGACAAGGTCGTCAAAGTGACCGCCCATGCCAAGCACGAAATCTACATTCCGATACCAGTGCACAGCGACTCCACTAACATACTGAAGCGATTCGGGATCCTCAAGCGGGTCTAAGCGCGTCAGGATGCTCGGCTTTTGGTCATCGTTTGCGATAATCTTCACGCCAGGATGATTCTTCGCCATCATCGGTCCAAGGTCAAATTTGATGAAATCTCTCTCTTCTTCCGAAGTGATCCGCAGTGTTTGCCACTTAGCAAACGCCAGAAAAGGCTTCTCGGGCTCATTTTGGACAGTCATCGCCCAGAAGTTGATTCCTTCTTCCTCGTAGGCGTCGAAAAACTTGGAATAGTACAACGCCAAGGCTTCCCAGTTCTCGTCACCTGGAGCGCCCTTCATATGGCAGTTAATCGTCGAGTTCTCCTTCGTCATCCAAGCGGGAGGTGCCCACGAGGATGCAAACAGTTTGATGTCGCGCGATGTCATATTCAGCACACGTTGAATTAGCTCGATCTTGTGAGAGTTTGGAGCCTTATCCACATCGATGGAGAAGTTTTCCATAGCGAGATCGCCCTCCACGTCGTTGTACGAGTACACACTCGTCGAGAAATCATTCGAGCCGATCGATACCCGGCCGAGGTTGTACTGCAGCCCCTTCTCCGAGAAGTATTGATCTAAGAGAATTTGCTGCAGTTTGGACGATAACTTGTACACGTTGATGGCCGCGGAGTCCGTGAATGCGGCACCAAAGCCAATGATGGTCTGGTACTGCGTCGAGACATCGACTGAGAAGGTGGGGCTGCTCACCGGGCTGGCATCAACCTCTCTCTGCTTATAATCGAGTCGCGCTCCAGCTTGAGATGTCGTGTAAACACCCACTTGGCCTGCAGTAAGCCTAAGGTACTTGTTGGAGACCGAGTCGCACTGGGTTTCGTTGCAGACGCAGACGCCGTCCAAGTTGCCCTGGTACAATGAAGACCAGCTGGAACACGCAGCTAAAGCTCCACGCAGCGCGGTGGCGCTCACAGCCGTCGTCAATATCAACGTCTTGATTGTCAGCATGACTGCCTGGGAAGGAAACTCCGCAAGCCTTCGCTGTCGGGCTTCGAACAGTTCACGAATCTGCAAGCCAGTCTGCCGATTCGATGTTGGGAATTGCACGATACCAGGTGTTGTGTAGGGAAAGACCACTGCCAAGGTCATGAGATCACGAGTCTCGTGACGAGAAGACCAAGGTCGCCCAGCCATGAGCTGCTCAAAGTGTATCAAAGCTACAATATTCTATTGTGAACAAGAAACATTTCGACGTTGGAATCGAGCATCTCATTGCTAAAGCTAACTTGTCCACAGGTTTTTATAAAGTCTACAAAATTTTGGTGTCCTCAGACGCTGGCAGGATCACCGTCGACATCGAGTTGGCCGGCAGCGTCAGGGTGAAGGTGTTGGAATCAGTCTGCTTCACGCTAATTGTGGCATCATCACTGTCACGGTTCAAGAACTGCATCACGATCTGGTTGTCCGGCGTCACGAACGCACATCGGTGGAAGTCATCGAGCGTCTCCGTCTTGGGGAACTCAATGCGCTTCGATCCCGGCGGGATAAATTTGGAGAAGTGACCCATGACGTAGAACATAGGCTGCTTGTAGAACTCGGCGCCATTCTGCTCATCGATGAGAATGGGGGCGTCCACCATGTTCTTCGCCCAGTTCGGGCCGCCGTCGGTGTCCAGGTACAAGTTCCAGTCGACCCAGCCGGACGCCATGTTGTTGGAGTTTTCAATGATGTCACGAGCATAGTTCTGCGCGCGCTTCCAGGCTTTCTTTGAGTCGAGGAGGGAGGGTCCCTTACCAGTTCCGATGATTCCGGGCAGGAATCCTTCACACGCCTCCGTTCCGAGCATGAACATGTCCGGGTACTTTGCGGAGAACTTCTCCAGGTTCTTGAAGTTGCCAGCAAAAGGCAGAATGAAGTCAAGGTTTTGATACCAGTGGAAGGCCAGTCCACTCAGATACTTCATCGATTCCGGATCATCGAACGGCGCAGAGCGGTCCAAGATGCCCGGCTTCTGGTCGTCGTTCGCCATGATCTTCATGTCTGGGTAGTTTTTGGCCATCATCGGGCCAAGGTGCATCTTGATGAAGTCACGCTCTTCCTCCGCCGTCAAACGCAGCGTCTGCCACTGCGAAACAGCAAGAGGGGGCTTTTCGGGTTCATTCTGGACGGTCATGCCCCAAAAGTCGATCCCTTCCTCCTTGTAGGCGTCAAAGAACTTGGAGTAGTACAGCGCCAGCGCCTCCCAGTACTTCTCACCTGGTTTGCCCTTCATCGTGCAGTCCACGACTGAGTCCCCGTTCGTCATCCAAAGCGGAGGCGCCCACGAAGACGCGAACAACTTCTTCTCGCCCGTCGACATGTTGAGCGCGCGTTGGATCATGTCGATCTTGTTGGAGTTCGGCGCCTTGTCGGACGCGATGGTAAAGTTGGTCATTTTAAAGTCGTCCACCTTCTCGTTGTACGTGTAGGTGCTCGTGGAAAAGTCCGTGGAGCCAATCGGGACACGGTTGAGGTTGTACTGCAAACCAGAGTCTCCGAAGTACTGATCCAGCGCCACCTCCTGCAGTTTTGGAGAGAGTTTGTACAGGTTAATAGCCGCAGAGTCCGTGAAGCCTCCGCCGAAGCCGATCATGGTCTGGTACTGGGTCGACACGTCGATGGAGTAGGTCGGTTCGTCCACCGCGGCCTCATCGACGTTCGACACTGTGTAGGTCAAGCGGGCGCCGGCCTTGGACGTCGTGTAGACACCCACTTCACCCGCTGTAAGCTTGGTGTGGCCACTGACGATGGAGTCGCATTGGGTCTCATTGCAGACACAGACGCCGTCCAGCACGTCCTGGTAGAGCGACGACCAACTGGAGCACGCAGCCGACGCGCTGTAGGGAGCGAGCAGCAGACTCGAAGCGAAGACAGCAACGGGGGCCAGTACTTTCATGGCGATGCCAGTCCGCAAATGTCACGGGCAAATTGCCGGTTTCTTCGAGACTCGCGCAAGATTGGCAGCAAGATGGAAAGTGCTTGCCAGCCTGGACCAGCATTGGCAATGCCATTCCTGGTTCTTGGACTGTACGGCTCGTTGCTGTATCACTACCGCACTGGGGTATAATAACCGCAGTGACACTTCGAGGTTGTGCCGCTTTTGCTCCGTTCTTCTGTTGCAGCTGAAGCCAGATGGACCTGAAAGAAGTACTCGTTAAAATATCGATTTAGCACCGCTTTGCCTTAGGATGGAGAAATTACATATACCTCGATAAAGTTGACATTCCCATCGAAAATGCTATCCCGGTTGATGGCAAGAGCTGGGCCTAATCGACATGGATATTCGCCATGATGAGACTTGGCACCGAGGTAGGCTAGTGCTTACGCTTCGTCTTTTGCGGATGTACAGTGTACGAATCAGTTGGAAATTCCAGGAATCCGAAATATTGAAAATATTCGAGTGCTATTCAGACGAGCTTTCAGGTACTAGTAATACGAATTGAAGCCATATTTCAAGCTTACACCGAAACGTACCCCTTTGAAATGGAGATATTTTTTCAGGTGGCCGTCGTGCATCGAGTGCTGCACATTTCAAAGCAACCAAGGCACATGTTTTTCCAATGGTATGCGATTTGTACATGTACAGCAGTTAGGTTCGTACTCTAAGCATCTTTTCGTTTGACGATGTTGTCTGACATCACCATCGCCGGAGTGTGGATTTTTCGGTCGGATCCAACGCGTGAACATGCCGTACATGTAATCTCCTGGCTCCAGTACTGGTAGCACTCTCCTTTCAAACCACTGGATGCCTCCTTCAATCAACCTTCGATTGGTATAATACTTGAAGTACTTCGTCTTCACAGTACGCTAATGTGACTGGTATCTTGTCCGAGTGTTGAGAACACAATGGCCTAGGTTACGCCTGAAAATGTAGAACAAGGGGTGAAATACATGTTCTCACTTGCTTACTGGCATTGCAATATTGTACATGAATTGACATGGTAACACAACACACAATACCTCATCAATCTAGGTGGGATCACGCGGACTCGGTGGAAAGACACCATTAGATACAAGCGCTGCATATGGCGTGTAAGCTTAGTAGGAAATAATACGTCGTGTGTGGGCAATTTCCCTTGGTGTGACCTGGTCTGGTAGATCATCGTGAATCAACATTTTGACAGCCTTCGTGTTGGGATTACCATGCCAATTCCGGCTCCATTCCACATCGTCTGACAAAGGAGTATAGCCCACCATTTCAAAACCGTTGACCATGAAATGAAGTTATATTAAACTACCAGCTCGCTTGCTATTCACGATACCTTCTCGATCCACATCACGCAGCGAGGCAGAACGGCGGTCATATTTTCCTACTCTCCTTTCCGCAGATGGAGGAGTGACTTATATCAATTTTACAGGATCGTGGTGTCATTCGACGCTGGCAAAATGACCGTCTGCATCGAGTGCGCCGGCAGCGACAGCGTAAACGTCTTCGAGTCCGTCTGCTTCACACTAACCGTCACAGCTGAACTAGCACGGTTCATAAACTGCATCACCACTCGGTTGTCTGGGGTCACGAACGCGCAACGGTGGAAGCTACTCAGCGTCTTGGTCTTCGGGAACTCGATGCGCTTCGACCCAGCAGGAATGAACTTGGAGAAGTGGCCCATGATATAGAACATGGGCTGCTTGTAAAACTCGGCACCGCTCTTCTCATCGACCAAAATCGGCGCGTCCACATAGTTCTCCGCCCAGTTCGGTCCGCCCGTCGTGTCCACCGCCAGGTTCCAGTCTGTCCAACCAGCAACGTAGTTGTTGATGTCTTCAATGATATCGTGGCCGTAGTTTTCGGCTCGCGACCAGCTCTTGTCTAAGTCCGTAAGAGAGACACCAGAGCCTGTGCCCAACCAGCTTGGTAGGTAGCCCTCGCAAGCCTCCGTTGCCAACATGAACAGATCCGGGTAGTCCTCGTTGAAGGTCAACAACTTGTCAAAGTCGCCACCAAGACTGAAGAAGAAGAAGTCCAGGTCACGGTACCAGTGGACACCAAGACCGCTGATGTACTTCAAGGAGTCCGCGTCTTCAAACGGAGAAAGGCGATCGAGGATTCCAGACTTTTGGTCATCGCCAGCGATGATTTTCAGGTCAGGATGGTTCTTTGCCATCAACGGGCCCAAATCCAACTTCACGAAATCGCGCTCCTGATCAGCCGTCAGACGCAACGACTGCCACGCAGAAGTCTGCAAAATTGAGCTGGACGGCTCGTTCTGCACCGTCATACCCCAAAAATCGATACCTTCTTCCGAGTACGCGTCGAAGAACTTGGAGTAGTACAGCGCTAGCGCCTCCCAGTATTCCTCGCCGGGGTTGCCCTTGAGCGAGCAGTTGATCGTCGTGTTCTTCGTCGTCATCCAGGCCGGAGGAGCCCACGACGATGCAAACAGCTTGACGTCACGCGATGAAGCGTTGAGCGCACGCTGGATCAGGTCGATCTTGTGCGAAGACGAAGACTTGTCCACATCGATGGAGAAGTGCTCCATGTCGAAATCGTCCACCACGTCGTTGTACGAATAGATGCTCGTGGAGAAGTCCGTGGAGCCGATGGGAACGCGACCCAAAGTGTACTGCAGACCCGTGTCCGAGAAGTACTGGTCCAACACCATTTGCTGCAGCGTCGAAGTCAACTTGTACACGTTGATGGCCGCCGCATCCGTGAAGGCACCGCCGAAGCCGATCATGGTCTGGTACTGCGTCGACACGTCGATGGAGTACGTGGGACTGCTCACAGCGGTCGAGTCAGCGCTCACCACCTTGTAGGCGAAGCGGTCACCGGCCTTCGACGACGTGTAGACGCCCACCTGGCCGGCTGTGAGACTGGTGTAGCTGTTGGAGACGGTGTCGCACTGGGTGGCGTTGCAGACGCAGACTCCTTCCAGGTTGGTCTGGTAGCGCGTGGACCAGTTGCTGCAGGTAGCCGAGGCTTCTTGAGAGGCGAGCAGCACGCCAGCCAGGGCGGTGAGGAGGTACGGGGCCAGCATGGCGGCTGCGGTGCTGCTGGGGCTGGACTTGGTGCTGGTTTGCGAGATCGCAGGCGATTTTGAAAATGAGTATGGATATCCTACGGAGATCTCAACCAACCTTATCGGATGGATACCGGATGAGAGGGAGACTTCGTCGAGTTGATCTGGTCTCTGTGGATGGCCACGATGAGGCACTGCGCCGGCGCGCGGTGCTCGTCGTCTGCGTGTGCGAGCCACGACAGCACAGGCTCAATAGGGCTCGCCAGTCGACGCCGTTACTTACAGCAACAGGTCCACACAACGGGTACAGGGTGTCACGGTGCTGACCGATTGAACTGTTTTTGGTTTTGCAGAGAGAAGGGGGTCATCAAGACGAGTATCGCACTTCATCGAGAACCCACGCACTCGAGAGACGTCGGCGTGCACCAGAACTGGGCTAGTACAAGAGCGAACAGAAGAGCAGACGCGCTCAAAACTAAAGTAATTGATGGACACATCAAGAACTTGCTGTGTAGCGCCGAACGACGCGGCGTCGTGGTGAGCGCAGCTACGCGTTGAAAGCGACAGTCTCGACGGATGCGACAGATAAACTACGTGTATTCCAGGTTTCCAGCTAATCGCCTGCAGCAGTATACTCGCTCGTTAGCGCATAGAACCCACAAACCATTATTTGATAATGACCTTCAGCTCTCGTTGGTCGCTCTTCATCTTACCCATGTTTTACTTCACGACAGCGAACGGAGTTTTGTACCAATGGGGGAGACTCGATGCATCGCCCTCGTGAACTGCCTTGGGGACTGGAGAGTATTTCTGTGTTTGAGGTGCGATCGAAGGAATATTGCTGCAAATTGATAAAGGGAGGCTTTTATTTACAAGATCTTCGTGGCCGTCGACGCTGGCAAAATGACCGTCTGCATCGAGTGCGCCGGCAGCGACAGCGTAAACGTCTTCGAGTCCGTCTGCTTCACACTAACCGTCACAGCTGAACTAGCACGGTTCATAAACTGCATCACCACTCGGTTGTCTGGGGTCACGAACGCGCAACGGTGGAAGCTACTCAGCGTCTTGGTCTTCGGGAACTCGATGCGCTTCGACCCAGCAGGAATGAACTTGGAGAAGTGGCCCATGATATAGAACATGGGCTGCTTGTAAAACTCGGCACCGCTCTTCTCATCGACCAAAATCGGCGCGTCCACGTAGTTCTCCGCCCAGTTCGGTCCGCCCGTCGTGTCCACCGCCAGGTTCCAGTCTGTCCAACCAGCAACGTAGTTGTTGATGTCTTCAATGATATCGTGGCCGTAGTTCTCAGCGCGCGACCAGCTTTTGTCGGCGTCCGTGAGCGACACTCCAGCACCCGTGCCCAACCAACTCGGCAAGTAACCCTCGCAAGCCTCTGTTGCCAGCATAAAGATGTCTGGGTATTTGTTATAGAAAGACAAAAGTTTGTCAAAGTCGCCTCCAGCACTGGCAAGGAAGAAGTCCAGGTCACGGTACCAGTGGACACCAAGACCGCTGATGTACTTCAAGGAGTCCGCGTCCTCAAACGGTGACAGGCGATCGAGGATTCCAGACTTTTGGTCATCGCCAGCGATGATTTTCAGGTCAGGATGGTTCTTTGCCATCAACGGACCCAAATCCAACTTCACGAAATCGCGCTCCTGATCAGCCGTCAGACGCAACGACTGCCACGCAGAAGTCTGCAAAATTGAGCTGGACGGCTCGTTCTGCACCGTCATACCCCAAAAATCGATACCTTCTTCCGAGTACGCGTCGAAGAACTTGGAGTAGTACAGCGCTAGCGCCTCCCAGTATTCCTCGCCGGGGTTGCCCTTGAGCGAGCAGTTGATCGTCGTGTTCTTCGTCGTCATCCAGGCCGGAGGAGCCCACGACGATGCAAACAGCTTGACGTCACGCGATGAAGCGTTGAGCGCACGCTGGATCAGGTCGATCTTGTGCGAAGACGAAGACTTGTCCACATCGATGGAGAAGTGCTCCATGTCGAAATCGTCCACCACGTCGTTGTACGAATAGATGCTCGTGGAGAAGTCCGTGGAGCCGATGGGAACGCGACCCAAAGTGTACTGCAGACCCGTGTCCGAGAAGTACTGGTCCAACACCATTTGCTGCAGCGTCGAAGTCAACTTGTACACGTTGATGGCCGCCGCATCCGTGAAGGCACCGCCGAAGCCGATCATGGTCTGGTACTGCGTCGACACGTCGATGGAGTACGTGGGACTGCTCACAGCGGTCGAGTCAGCGCTCACCACCTTGTAGGCGAAGCGGTCACCGGCCTTCGACGACGTGTAGACGCCCACCTGGCCGGTTGTGAGACTGGTGTAGCTGTTGGAGACGGTGTCGCACTGGGTGGCGTTGCAGACGCAGACTCCTTCCAGGTTGGTCTGGTAGCGTGTGGACCAGTTGCTGCAGGTAGCCGAGGCTTCTTGAGAGGCGAGCAGCACGCCAGCCAGGGCGGTGAGGAGGTACGGGGCCAGCATGGCGGCTGCGGTGCTGCTGGGGCTGGACTTGGTGCTGGTTTGCGGGATCGCAGGCGATTTTGAAAGTGAAGAACCAGTAGCAGCGGCAGCAACTCCGGGGCCTACAATGGTATCAGCTGTGCGGGCTCGAACAGCTCAAAGACATGCTGATGGGCTTGAACTGCTTGCTTGTGCCCTATGGACAAAGTCAACTATCGCATAGGCAGTCACGAGTCGTGGTGAGCGAAGTTGGTGAGCGATTTGCTTGATCATCCGCCGACAGTTTGGGTTCCCGTGACAATGGTTGAACCCTGGCAGAAAAGAGGCCAAGGTTACTCACTCATCCAGTCTCCCTTGCTGACCCGAGCTCAAGAAACTGACCGCGCAAGTGGCCGCCCCAGGCTGTCCGTCAGCTCGAGGCGTCCTGGTCAGCGACCAGTGGTCACACGACAGACTCCGTCACGGAAGAAGCTGATTAATGGCGGCGCCCTGCTGGCGAAGTACTCACCAAATGCGTCAGTTGGCGTGTCCACTCGGTACTGCAGCACCAGCCTCACGATGCATCACGCATTCAACGCTGAAATCCAAACCTAATATGCCCAGAGGGTTCTGTATTGAAGGAGTCTACAGCGAATAAAATGATACCGCGAAGCTTTCGTCGCATTCGGGATGCTGCACTTCTCGCGTGTTCAGACTTACGCCATCGAGGCCAGCGCAGCCAGCACGCTCGCCACCGCCAAGGTCAGGCTCGCGGGCGAGTTCACCGACATGGCTGCGCTCGATCCGCTGGCGACGGTTGATCCGGTGCTGCTGGAGGCTGACAGGTCCGGCACGAAGGCCTGGGCGGCGGCGCTGAGCACAGTGATGTTCTCGGCGTCCGAACACGTCTCACTCTCGCAGATGATGCTGTCCACGAGGTAGCGTGGCTCCGAGGTGACACTGTTGAGGTACTCGCTCTTGCTCTCGGTGGACGCGAAGTAGATCTTCTGGCCGTTGGTCAGACACACGTACTGGAAGTTGCTTGTGGTGACGTCGTCGCCCGTGACGGGGTCCTGGATGCCGGCAGCGCACTCGTCGCACGAGTCCGCGCACTCAGCGTACGCGGTGGCGTCTGTGGCGTTGACGATGAACTCGGCCATGTTGGCCGCCAGGTACGCCGTGTCGGTCACGTCGAACGAGTAGTCGTCGAAGGAGCGTGCCGCCATGCCGCACGTGTAGACAGTCTGGCCGTGGGCAAAGCCGATGTGGTTGAGGTTGTCGTAGCCCATGTCCATGGTGGACATGCCGCACACGGGGCACGTGTAGTCCTCACTCGAGACCGAGGACGTGGTGGCGGTCGAGGAGGACGTCATGTCCATCGACATGCTGCTGGAGGACGTCATGTCCATCGAGGTGGACGACGACATGTCCATGCCGCTCATGTCCATCTGCAGGCCGCGCATAGCGTGCGCGTGGTGCATGCGGTGCGCCGAGGAGGTGGAGACGGCTGCGGCTGCGACGGCGACAGCCAAGTACGACGAGACAGTGTACATGGTGTGGGGCGGAGGAGGTTCGAGATGTGTCGGCTTGAGCAAATTGCAAAGTGAGTGGCCATGTGGAGCAGAGGGGGGAGAGATTTGGGGCCAGAGTTGAAGGTCTTGTACCTCGTGTTGCCCTTCCCAATAACTATTGTTGAATGGATTGTCCGTATTAACATATCCATATATCAACCGTTTCAAAGTCCAGAAAATAATGTTAAAGCGTACAAGTTGTGTTTTGCCAAGGTTGCTGCAGTTGGTCGATCGCTAGCCGTCTCTCAACGGTATCATCGTCGTAATGGATCTGTCGTGGAGTGGCTTCATTGGAGCGGAGCGAGAAGTGTGAAAGTCTGGAGCGGGCACCTTCAAACTCGACTCAACTCGAGCTCGTTTTGGCACCTTTCGATGGTCGTCGCCGTGCCGCTTCGTGCGGGCACAAATTGCAAACGAACCGCTCTGTTTCTACGGGGCTGCCTGAATCTGCCTCGCCTTCGCGCGCAGTTTACATCCTGGCCAGCTCTTGAAGCGTGCAGATCGCTGTCGTCGGATAGTTGAAGTTTGTCGAGAGCCTCCGATTAGGATAGGATACATTGCTGTCATTGCTGCCATTGACGAGCAGCGAAATGGCGTGTGAAATCGCATCGAGGCGACCGCTTTGCCAGCAAAATGACCCCCAGTGGGGATTCGGGATCCCCGACGAGTGCAGATCGATGTTTGAGAGATCAAGTGATCTTGCCAAATCAACATTAAATGTATCCATCTTCCCGTGCACGTTTCTCATGAACGCCTCCGAGATTGGTGGTGGTCGGCGATCACTGATCGCACGCTTCGATCGTGAAGATGAAAAGCAAGCCGCACTCAAAAGTGTATTCGTTCGTAAACTACGCTTGCCTCGATGCAACAAATCCACTGAGTATCAATGCAACTACCAAGTTCATCGTGGTTGGCGAAGTGGAAGTCGCCGAGCTGCTGGCCGATGGCGATCCCTCGCTGCCCTCGGAACCGATAGCAAGCCCAAATGCAGGAAAGAGCACGGTTTGCACGGTGTTCGCGGGAAGTACCACCGTCACGGCTCGCACTTCGACCATGAGTTTTATGCGAATGCTCTTCTCGGTGCTGTCACGATTCGAGAGCACCACGACCACTTGGCCCTCAGGCGTCACGAACGCCACTCGATCTACGTTTTCCAATGTAGAACTGGCATTGCTACTCACGTTCATCTCGACTTGAAGAGACCCAGGGACGAGGAACTTGGAAAAATGACCCATGACGTAGTAAATCGGTTGCTTGTAAAACTCAGCACCTCCCTCTTCGTCCACGAGGATCGGCGCGTCGACTTGATTATCTGCCCAGTTTGGGCCTCCAGTCGTGTTGAGAACGAGGTTCCAGTCTGTCCAGCCACTGGCAAAGCTAGCCAGGTCATTAATGATGTCGCGAGCGTAGTTCTCGCCACGTTGCCAGGTAATGTTGTTGTAGTCGAACAAATGCGGGCCCATTCCTGTGCCAAGTCCTTTGACCAGCGAGCCTTCGCATGCCTCGGTCGCGAGGATGAAAATGTCGGGATACTCCGCGTGGAAGGTCACCAAGTCATCGAAGTCACCCGATGTACCAAAGGCAAAATCCAAGTTCTTATACCAATGAACTCCAACGCCTGACACGTAGCCCCGTGCCTCCTCGTCCAGAAGTGAGGCGTTCCAATCCAGCAGCAAGTCTTTCTGGTCGTCCAAGATGATAATTTTCACGTCTGGGTGCTTCTCTTTCATCAACGGACCCAGATCTCGCTTGATGAAGTCGCGTTCTGTTGTCGTATTGAACCGAAGACTCTGCCAGAACTTTGTCGCGAGTTCTTGTTTCGTAGGTTCGTTCTGCGTCGTCAACCCCCAAATGGGGACCCCCTCGGCCTCGTACGCGCCGATGAATTTCGAGTAATACAGCGCCAGCGCTTCCCAGTACTCCCCTCCAGGGTACCCATTCATCTCGCAGTTCAGAGTCGTGTTGCTCGTCGTCATCCACACTGGCGGTGCCCACGACGACGCAAACAGTGTGAGGTTGCGGCTGGCCGCAGACGTCTCGCTCAGCGCGCGCTGGATCAGACTCAACTTGTTCGAGAGCGGTTCCTTGTCCGCATCGATACTGAAGTTGGCCATTTCAAAGTCATCCACCGATGGGCTGTACGAGTACACGTACTCGGAGAAATCCGTAGACGCGATGGGGATACGACCTAGCGAGTATTGAAGCCCCGTGTCGGAGAAATATGCGTCTAGGATGAGCTGCTGGACATCCGTATCCATGAGGTAAACGTTGATCGCTGCAGCATCGGTGAAAGCGCCTCCGAAGCCGATAATTTCTTGGTACGTCGTTGTTGAGTCAATGATGAGGTCGGCTGCGTCGTCACTTCCAGCATCAATCCCCAAGGTGGAGTACACGAGTCGGTCACCTGCTTTGGACGTCTGAAACACTCCGACCTGGCTGCTGGAGAGCGACAAATACTCGGTCGACACCGAGTCGCAGCTCGTGGCGTTGCATGTACACACGCCCTCGATGTCCTGCTGAAACCGAGTTGACCACGAAGAACAGGATGCCGTCACGCCACATCGACCGGCAAGGAGCGCGACAGCAGCAGGCAGAAGACGCGCTGGGGGCAGAACTCGCATGGTTCCTTTCTTGGTGACAGTGAGCGCTCTTGACGGCGACTCTAACCCCAGCGTAGAAACAAGTTGCATTATCTGATCCGATTGGACAGCCCACAATGGGCCAAGGCGGACACAAGAACACGCTGCATGGTCTTTCTTAAAAACGTTCCAGTACTTGCAATCTACCGTTCCGGTAGTAGTCATGAATCCATGCTTAGCATGAATTCTGTTCCGGCGTCGTGGGTTCCGCGGTCTCAGAAGCCGATGAGGCAGCAGTCGATCTTGAACCCGTCGCATAGCTCGTGCCACTTGTCGAGGAGGCATAGTTTGTCGTCGTGGCAATAGGTGCCACCGTTGTGGCGCTAGAACTGCCCGAGCTCGTCGCTGAGCTGGAGCTAGTTGAAGTGGCCGGGGTTGCCGTCGTGGTGGTCGGTGTCTCAGTTGCACTGCTAGAACTTCTGGCGGAAGAGCTGGAGCTGTTCGCGGTAGAGCTAGAACTCGAGCTGGAGCTGCTGTTGCCTTCAACCTCACCGATGACAATTGTCTTGATGGAGAGGGCCTCCACCGTGACATTAGTGCTCAGCTGTTGGCTAGACAAACTCAGCGTGATGTCGTGCGCAGAACTATCGCGGTTGGAGAGAATGAGCACGACTTGGTCGTCGGGGGTCAAGAACGCCACGCTGTCTACGTTGCCCAGACTTGACGAAGCACTTGAGCTGATGGTCAAGGCCACACGCACCGAGTCAGGCGGCAGGAACTTGGAGAAGTGGCCCATCGCATAGAACATAGGCTGCTTGTAGAACTCGGCACCGCCCTCCTCGTCAATCAGAATCGGCGAATCATCCGCGTTATCGACCCATTTGGGGCCACCGGTGGTGTTGAGCACCAGGTTCCAGTCAGTCCAGCCCGAGGCGTAGTGCGAGAGATCGCCGATAATGTCCCGAGCGTAGATTTGTGCACGCTGCCAAGCGTACGTCGGGTTTTGAAGCGTGGGGCCAGCACCAGTTACAATGCCGTCAATGAGGTAGCCCTCGCACGCTTCCGTCGCCAGGATGAACACGTCAGGGTACGACTCGTGGAAAGTCTCGAGGTCGGCAAAGTTGCCCGCCGTGTCCAGCAAGAAATCCAGGTCCTTGTACCAATGAACGCCAGCACCCGAGACGTACTGCGCCGAGTCCGCATCGAGCAGCGTAGCATCCCAGTCTAGCAGCAGGTCCTTCTGGTCATCCATCATAATGATCTTCAGGTCCGGGTGGTTCTCCTTCATAATGGGACCCAGGTCACGCTTGATGAAATCGCGCTCCGTGGTGACGTTGAAGCGAAGGCTCTGCCAGGACTTGAACGAGAATTGCTCTGTAGGCTCGTTCTGCGTCGTAATGGCCCAAATGGGGATGTTTTCGTCTTCGTAAGCCGACACGAACTTGGAGTAATACAGCGCCAAGGCCTGCCAGTACTCACCGCCCGGATAGCCCTGGACGGCACAGTTAATGGTCGTGTTTTCCGTAGTCATCCACGCCGGCGGCGCCCACGAGGACCCGAAAAGTTTCATGCCTCGAGTAGACGTACTCAAAGCCCGCTGAATGAAGGGGATTTTCTTGGCCTTGTCCATGTCGATGCTGAAATTCTCCATGGCCAAATCGCCCTCCACGTTGTTGTACGAGTAAATGGTGAGCGAAAAGTCCGTCGAGCCGATGGGAACACGGCCAATAGTGTACTGCAGTCCATCGTCACCGAAGTACGCGTCGACCAGAATATCCTGAAGTCCAGAGTCCAGCAGGTACACGTTGATGGCCGCCGCGTCCGTGAAGGCGCCACCGAATCCGATGATGGACTGGTACGTCGTGGTGGTGTCAATGACAAAGTCCGCGGCGTCGTTGGCGCCAGTCTCCAACTCAACCGTCGAGAAGGTCAAGCGGTCGCCAGCCTTGGACGTCGAGAACACACCCGCCTCGTTCCCCGACAGGTGCAGGTGGCCATTGTAGATAGTATCGCACGTGGCCTCCGAGCACACGCAGACGCCCTCGAGATCCGCCTGGAATCGGTCCGACCACGACGTGCAGTTGTTCGTCGCAGCATTCGCGGCTTGCAGCGCGAGCAGTGCCAGCGCGTAGCTGAAGGGATTGATAACCAGCATGCTCCGACGTTCGGGTGCAGGGTACGTTGTCTCGACCAGGCGAGTTGGGAAATGGTGTGGTCAATGACATTGACCACCACCACCCCGCCCAGAAAGCTCGCGAAAAAGCGCGCGAGTGTATCCTTGCGAGGCTATAGATCCCACTCGGCGCACTGCACGTGTAGCAGATTCAGCTTCACAGACGAAATTGAAGGCGTTGCACACGCCACGCTAAGTGTTTTGGACTCCAGCACTCCATCTACAGGAAACGATGGCCAGAATCAGCTCATTTCGTAATCGATCCGGCAGAAATGATTACCACTGCGGAGTGTGTCCACTGACACCTACGGTACTTTATTTGATGTCGTATACATAACATAACCCTTTGTAGCTCTCCTAAGGCCTGGAATACAGTAAGCGCTCTCTGTTCCGGTACCACTTATAAAAATAATACCCCGAATCGTCTGATAGAATCGTTTTAGACAGGTGACACAGCTTCACTTATGGCGGGAATCGCCACGCACCATTCATCTCAGCCGCGCCACACATCACAACACAAGCACTTCCTCGCACGCTCCGCCCCATGGGCTGGATGAGGATAGAGCAGAAGAGAGGTCTTATCAAGAAGGCACGCGAGTGTCCGGCGATGACCCAGGTGGCGCTCTCCGCCTGGGCCAAAGCTACCTACAAGCTGAAGCGGGCGCCAGCTCAAACAACCATTTCCGACATCCTCAAGATGGCCCCGGCAATCATGAGCAAGGCGTATGGGGACGGCAAGCGGCGCTAACCGCTGAAGGTGACCTCGGAGGCGCTGGGAGAGCGCCTATGGGAGTGGATACAGAAACTAGAGGCGTAGAACGTGTGTCTTTCTCGGGAGCTGATCAAAATGAAAGCGCGAGATTTACAAAAGGAGCTATGTGATGCTTGGGAGCTGTCCTTTTCGGACGGGTGGCTCACTGCATTCGAGCGCAGGCATGGTCTTCGTTCTCGCTCACGACCTGGAGAAGCTGCATCGGTCGACCCTGAAGTCGTTTGCGTTGGTCTTCAACGGCTTCAGGAATTGACGGACCTATACTCTCCCGATGACGTCTACAATATGGACGAGACGGGGCTGTGCTACGCAATGGCCCCCGCTCGATCGATCTGCACAAAGACATGAAGAAGAAGAAGACGCGGATTACTCTCGCGCTTACGGCAAATGCTGATGGATCCGACACGCTGCCGGCACTCTTTCTTGGTCACGCAAAGCAGCCCTACTGTCTCAACAAAAGCACGGTGGCACAACTAGGCTTCTCGTACCGCTCGAACAAGAAATCCTGGATGACAGGACTACTGTTCCGGGAGTGGCTTCTCGATCTGGATCGCGACATGCGTGCGAAGGGCCGTCAGATCCTGTTGCTGCTTGACAACGCATCGTCCCACCACTGGGGCGATATCGTGTGTACTAACGCCCGCGTAGAGTTCCTGCCACCGAATACCACGGCATTCCTACAACCCATGGACGCAGGAATCATCGCCGCGTTCAAGCGCGCGTACAGGGGAAAGCAGCTTCGTTGGGCGTACGAGAAGGTCAAGCGCGGTGAAGAGCTAAAGAAGGACGTTTACACTGTCGACCAGCTACAGACAATGTAATGGAGCAAGGAGATCTGGCTCGAACTACAAGGTAAGACCACCATTCAAAACTGTTTCCGCCACACTGGAATAGTTTTTAATGCTGTAGATGAGAGGGACAAAGAGGACTAGCTATGGAACCGACGTTGATCTGGAGGATATCATCATTCGGGCTTCACAGTTGAGTCTTTAAGTAGCCGACGATAATGCACAGCAAATCTTAGGATAGGGTCGGACCACGATACCGGAATTGGGAGCATATGCTGTACTATCAACAGTGATTTCCGATGATCAGCAGTATTCAGACTCAAGGTTGCCAACTTTTGACAAAGCAGTATGCAGACTCAAGCAAGATGTTATCCTCACACTCAGTTGTCAAACGGAGTACAAAGGCCCACCCTCTTGTTGTCGTTAAACGGCGTCAAACTTTTCCTTTTCAAAGCATCCCAACCGATTTCCATGATTTAGGGCAAATATTCATTTTACCCTAGCCTTTTTCAGGCTACCCACGTGATCCAGTAAAACAATTCGAGCAACTATCAGATAAGATACCGGTGTGGAGTGCAGCATGTCAGCATCAAGGATTTGGAAAACAGTACCGGAAAGTTACGAAAAGGGCACTCAGATTTAATCGCCGCACGTAACGGTTACACTACCACAAACTGAGACTTCAGCACCCAAGACTTTACCTAAACCCGCATATGCTGAATTAGGACGGCGGTCTGCCGTGTTACAAAACTCATATGTCTACCGCATTACTTCACCAGGCTTGACCGTTGAATCCTTGTTTCGTTTGGTTCGCTTTTCTTGGACGTATTCAGTATCACGGTGCATGCCATTGATGTTAGTTCTCGTGAAGCGGAGGTCTCGAGTTGTTTAAGCACAACTAGTAGAGTTGGAGGGCAGCGGCCAACCCGAGACAGTTCTCCCTCTCCAGCTCATTCTCAAACAGGTCGCTATTAGTGAAAGTCGAAGGGAAACTCTCCCAGCGCTTCTTTTGTAATGCTGAGTGCTGCTTCACATCATTTAACTCTGGCGCACGGCTCTTACTTGCTAATGCCCTGAAGATGCAGCTGGTGCCGTTCAGGCGTGTGTATAAGCTCCGGTTACTAACCTCGCCAGTCGCTGGGTGTGAACACAGCCGCTAAGCCTGACATCCAACGCACTGACGATTCTGGTCCAGCTTGCCTAGTCGCGTTTGGTCAGCGTGACGGAGGCGACACGTCAGCAACTGGGAACGTGGCGGTGCCAACCAGTGTATTTCGTGGATGAAGATAGTGTATGTCGACGCCTCGCACCGAGGCTCATGATGCAAGTCGAGTGCGAGCGGTGGCACCATTGTCACGTGCACAGCTTCCGCGCTTACTGTGGCTGATCCCATCATTGTGTTGCTCTTGCGAAACGCACGCATTCCTCAAGACGAAATAAATATCTGGGTGATCTGGTGAACATGTTTGTGCAACCATCGTGAATTGCATATTGGGCGATCCGGTGAAACCCACTGATCGTGCCAGCCGTCAGGTCGATGTCGTGCTGGCCGATCCACCAGGTTTCGATAATACCCCGGCGGCTGACCCACCAAGTACGTGGATTGAAGTTTGCAGCGGGAATCAGTTCTATTTTACGTTTCAATGTGCGCTTGATTACATCCACTACGTCGGGTGACCCGATAATACAGACCAAGGTGTATGTGCTCCACCAGTCTCCTTCCCTCGGCCTTTGATAGCAATAAATGAGTTACGACACCGATCACAGCTGCAGCGGTATCCCCCCTGTAACGGGGTTACCTGAAGAGTGCCCGTCACTCTTCCGAGTTGGGTACATGGTGTACCCAACACCACTGACACGTGGTGGTGGCTCACAGCCACCCATACATAAAACATATAGGATAAACTATAGTTGACTTAGGAATTGTATTGCAAGACGACCTCTAGGTAACTAACTATAAATATATCAGTCTATAAACTACGTTGTCTAAGTCAACCGTTCCCCAAGACCGGGAACTAGTGAACCGCCGTTCACTTGGAGTTTGTATACTTCTAAC
Source organism: Phytophthora ramorum (assembly GCF_020800215.1). NCBI lineage: Eukaryota > Oomycota > Peronosporomycetes > Peronosporales > Peronosporaceae > Phytophthora > Phytophthora ramorum. Next base: position 2,277,614 of record NW_027150649.1, on the reverse strand, counting down.
ACTTCCTCAAGCGCAAGGTGCTGTGTGACTCCCGTCACACACACACACACACACACCAAAAAAAGAAGTTCTCTCTTCGGACTCGCCCTTTGTATTTTTTTTATTTGGTGAGGTGTATTGTGTTACTGTTTCCGTACGTCCACTGAACTCTAATAACCATTCCAGCTAGGTGCCTATCCCCTAGCCAGTATTCTTTTGCGTGCCCGCCCCTGTCGACGCCTCCTTGACTCACTCCTACCTTCCTGGGTGGTTCGACCCTCCGCACTCCTCCTGTGCAGCTCGACGTCCATCTTCTTGCTCCTCTCTCCACCTATTAAAATCGTTTGCCAAATATGTGCTGACCCCCGTCCTCAAGTCAACCCGTTCGGTGTCTCCTTCCGTCCCGTACATCTTACTCTTACCAGTATCCATAGCCTTGTTGGCCAAGGCATTCGCCATTTTGTTGTGAGTTCTGTAATGGTGTGTCCAAGACTCCACCTCACATCGATCAGCTAGCTTCATGGTTATCTTGTACCAGTACTGCATCTTCCTCGTTTTCGGCTTCGTCCGCTCCTTCATCATTTTCAGCTATCTCCGACCACGTGTATTCCATTCCACTCCATTTTGACTGCCCTTGCCAAAAGTCTATGCAGCCCCGTAAATTCAGCTACGTTGTTGGTGGTAGCTCGACTACCAAGCGCTGTCGCCGCCGCCCACAACACTACAGGTAATACCTCGGCGCCCTTGTCCTCGACGATGATACTCCCACTGCCTCCCGCACCTGGGTTACCACGGGAGCCGCCGTCAAAGAACCCAACCCAAAGCACATCGTTCCTCTTCTCCGGCACTGCGACGAAATCCTTTCTCCTCCAGTGCCGAAGGATTTCTCCTGCAGCCTGTATCTTGGTATATGAAGCGGTAGTCATTGGGTACAGTCCCAAACGAAAACGCTCAAAGGCTTCCACTACACTTGTCTGGTATCGTCTGAGTTGGTCCGCAATCGCTGCAGCTTTTTTCCTTCTGGGTGAAGTCGATCCACATTCCATCGCCACAAAGCGGTCAACGTAACCGCGCAACCGAAAGCCCACATGGAGCAAGCACTTCGGTGACTTGATCCCATGGCTCCACCTCCTGCTCGACACCCCATGTAGTTAACCACCCCGGCATCTTCTGCAACTTGAACCCGAACATTTTCATGATCGCCTCCTCTTGTGTGTCTTTGATTTCCCATCTCATGCACTTTGCACCCTCCCATTTTGCACAGTAGAACCTCAAGTGATCTTGCGCCTCCTCGCAGTCCCATGCCAAATGTGCCGATCCCAATGTCTTGCTGTTGGTGCATCCAGCAGCAAGGCACTTGAAATTATTTTCTTTGCCGGCCCACAGACGAAGCCTGTTGTTCTTTAACCGTACCACCGTATGAGCTTGATAGGCGGTGACGCCTTCCATCCTGTGAATCCTCTTCCATTTCAACTACTCTAGGGCCCGGGCCATGCTAGCGTGATTCGCCTTCCACGCCTCCCCAATCTGAGCTTCGGCCTTGATCGCTGCTGCCTCTCTCCGTTTACCAATGAACTTCTTGTAGGACTACCTACTCTGCTTCCATCTCCGCTTTCCAGCCCAAAGCGGCCTCATCCGAGTCAGCCATGGGTGGGGCAGCACCCAGACGGACGATGTCTCCGCCTCCAAATAGTTGGGACTCACCCTTTGTATCTATGGTAAGGCCACTTAAGCTTGAGAAAGTGAATTGCATTCTGGTCGGCTATGGGGACCTACCAGCTCGCTGCCTGCTTCCGTGCTGCTCCTTGTCCTCGTGGCGCTGTCGCCCAGTCACATGAGCAAGAAGCGCCTTCGCATTCACCACACGTCCTTGCTTCAGTATCACCTTGTCCTTGTAGCGCCTCCCATCGTTTCTTCGCAGCACTGCATCTCCTACAGCGTCCTTCATCACTTCTTGGCGCACCGCATCTCCTGGGACATCAGCGTCTCGTTGTTGTTGTTGCTGCTTTCTGCTATCAGCTTTGAGAGGTATGCTCCACAGCATCTGACGACGACGAGACAGAGGTAGCGACCCCTGCCTCACCGGCTTCATATCTTCCCCGGTCTCTCCTGTCTACAGCGCCTTAAGTACCGGTATTGTCAACGAGCAACCGCTTGGCCGCGGTAAGCGAAGCCGAGCCAGAGTTGCTGACGTATTTCGAGACCTCGAAGCCCGCTGAGCGGTCGAACCCACCTCGCACCGTTGTCACAGCTATGTCAGTGACGTTGTTGCCCGCTGTCGCATCAAGTTCGCGTTATCATCATGCTCGTCGCTCGCCCCCTGACAGGTACGTCGCCTATATCACGTGTGGATTTGCTGATTTCGTATTGTGTCGTCCACTTTCGGCCGCATCCCGTTGTGTTGACTTGAATTATCGCTTTCCCGTTCGGCAGCCGTGGTCTCGTGTTGATGCACCCATTTACAATCAGCCAGATGGAGCGCATGAGCGATGTCGTCAATCTAAAGAACTTCGCAGCATCCGTGGAAGCTCCGCAGGCTCAAATGCCAGTGTCTGCGCGACGATTCAGAGCGCCATTGCCTGCCCGCGAAGGTACTCAGCGAATGTATCTGCGGTGGGAGCCGTACAGCGCGTGGGTCGCATGTTTCGGTTTGATCAAGAGCTCATAAGATGGCAAGTTCGGGGCGTGGACGATTTGCCGTTTCTTGTGTACTGGCTGAACCACGCTCTTGACAACTGCAGGTCGAGCGTCAATCGCCACAGCTTGGGTGAATCCAGTGCGAGGCTGCTCGTCGTTGGCCAACTCTAGACAAACAACGACGAGCATTTCCAGCTCTTCCAAGTCATGAATGTGCGCCGATTACCGCTCATCCAGACTGACGAGTTCACGCTGGCCAACCTGGTCGGACCTGCTGGATCCGTTAGGAGTATAAGATTCCGAAAAGACCCAACATTTACCCTTCCCCGACATACGCGCAAGCAGCGACGCGTATTCCGGGCTGGTACTACTGGGAGGAGCAATGAGGATATAAGGACTGAGAGATCTACGTGCGAAGTGAGGTTTTCCTCCAAAAATACAAACAGATTAGAGAGGAGCTGATGGACTTAAAGAAATGTGATTTGGTCTCTTGGAAAGATCCTCCTAACCTATCCGATTGAACGTCTTTGACCACCCCAGACGCAGAACCAAAAGTCGACAGAGTGTACAGCGGGTGAAATAAATGAACATCCACCCGCCAAAACACAGAAAATGTATCGATTACAGAAACTTTACAAAAATTAAGTCGAAGTTGAAGTTGAAGTCCATTTCATTTTAGGCTAACTCGCACAGCCTTCAGTCGCTTCGATATTGAGAAGATGCACTTCTTGACAATATCATCGTCAATTTTTGTCCAAATACGACGAAATTTGATCTTCAAGTCATCAATTGGGGAGGCCGGGGTACGATTTAGCTCGCGCTTCATGACGAACCATAGATTCTCGATCGGGTTACGGTCCGGACTCTGTATAGGATGTCCAAGGGAAATCAGTCGTAGTTCCCGCAAATAACCCGCGGTAAATGTAGCGCTGTGTGCCGGAGCATTGTCCTGCAGGAATAATGTCTCGCCTTTCATCCCGAGAAACTGCTTCGTGATAGGAATGTTTTCGCGAAGAAAACGCCGGTAGTAATCTCCAGCGACAGATTTCGCGCAAAAATGCTACCTTCAGCTGTCATGGAGCCCCACATCATTAACGACTTACCCCTGGATTAAATGTGGGCAAGACGCACCTAGTATCAAACGCCTCGTGAGGACGTCGCCATACCGATACGCGTCCAGGTGTTCCAAGCAGCTCAACACAGGCCCCATCACTAAAACGCACCCTCTTTCAGAAGTTCGTCGTCACCCTTTTAAACCTGTTCGCGTAGCCGAGGCGGCGTTGACGGTGCCTTGGACTCAGATATGACTTCTTGCGGGCGGACCTACCGTGAAGACCATACAGTCGCGCACTAGGTCTCCAGACACGGATCTGTTAATTTTTTTTGAAACTTGAGCTGCAATGAATTTCGCACTCACGAAGCGGTTCTTCTCATTCTCCCTCTCGATATGGAGGCCGGTATGGTGAGGTCGGCCTGGACGGGGTTTAAAATCGATGTGACCGTTCTTCTTCCGGTACCGAATGATTGACTGCACGCTCGATCCCGGAATGTCTAGGTGGCTGCTTATCGTGCGTGTACTGGTGCCGCCCGCCCACTTCTTGACAACACGAGTGCGGATGTCTTGATAGTACTGGCGCCTTGCCGTACGCGGAGGTACGCGAGGCATTGCCACGCTTAGCAAGGTCAAAGGAGAAGTGAGAGGGCTGTAAGCGCGGCAACCAACAGCCAGGATGATAAAAAAAAATGGTTTTATATTTGTATAGCAATGCATATTGTGAGATTGACTACCAAGATGCAGTACTCCTCTGCCTCCTGTGGTACCTGTTTGAGCGTGGCTCGGACCTCTCAATACTCCGCAAGCGCAATATCACTATTGACGCAGGTAGCGTACTCTTCTTGCGCTTGATCCGACTGAAGACTTCCGAAGAACAGGGGCTGTCGCTCTTCCCAGACACCGACTTCAGTACCTGCCCAGTGCTGTCCATCACGACCACATTGGTCGTCCAGGCCGCTCCGTGCGTCGACTTGATCGGGAACCTTCCACAGCAAGTAGCCCAGACGATAACCACGCTAACTGCTGACGTACCGCTGATTTTGCACTGCTTAGCGCCCCCACAATATCCACAACACTCGCAGGCCCTGGCACAAAAGGAGTTGACACGGCATCGACAATATACGCTCATGTCAATCGAATTCTGAACCGTGTCGCTCCAGCAGCAGGTGTGACGGGAGCACTGAGTTCCCATTCTTTCACATGCGACGGGGCCCAACATGCCAACGGCTGCGACAGGCTGACCGAGCGCTGGATCTTCGACAGAGGGTTCTGGAATATGAGTACGACAAACAAGGGATTTAATTACATCTTCAACACGAGCAAGGAAGATCACAAGGTTGCCAAAGTTCTCGCAGGATACAAACCAAAGATTGAAGTGACTCTGCAGAACCTGAGCAGCTTCGATTTGCAGACGCTTGGGCTGATTATGGGATGCAGCACGTCTTGTTCACAGCCTGCATGAAGCTCGATACGACCAGCTTCAACGTCAACCAAGAAATGCTGGATGTACTCACGGCCGCAATACTCGCAACTTCCCGCTTCTGAGAGCTCTGAATCATGAGGGTTCTGTCGTCAAGCGTGTTGAAAGCACGATCGCCCACAATGGCAGTCAACTGGCTGATCTTTTCGAGTGGTCTTCACACCTTGCGCATCCACCTGCTAAATCTAACAACACCAAGCCAACAACGGACAAATAGACCAAGCAAGCATCCAAGAACCCGCCATAACGAACCAAGGAAGAACAGATCATCGATCACCAAGTGGATGAGATTGAGCACTTAATCGCTCTATCCAAGCGACAGGAGACGCGGATGGACGTACTAGAAGCCAAGCAGAATAATGACCCAGTGACTACAAACAAACACGATCATCCAGAAGATACACAAGAAGCACAAGACATCAGCACTCTAAAGAAAAAACAACGCGGGGGCGCAGTCACTCACCTTCATGCTGTGTGGTTCTCGTGGTACGCACACGGCCCACGCTGGCAGGCAGCTGAGCCGAAGCGCCAGCGGTCGAAGACCAAGCTGCTGGGGGCCTTCATGAAGCTGTTCTTGACCGACGGCTTATCTGGGCAAACACAACATCAAATCGCGAGGGTCCAGCACCGTGCTTAAACACCTCCACGCGCTCCATACCGCTGGAGCTCTGAACGCAGAGATCCAACGTCATCAACGGCTGCTCCAGACTGCCGCTATCCAAGACCCTTCTCCAGGTTACACGCAAGACGTACTTGAGGTCGTTAGTAAGTAGACAGAGCAAACGAGATTCATATGCATACACACTATCCTTGCAGCGCACAGGGAGCACCAAAGACACAAACGCACACCAATGCTGAGCGGCCAGCTAAAGCTGGATTCTTGAACCATGGGATTCACGAGGCCTCCAACCCGATCACGAACAATAACGATGGCCCGATTTAAACAGGCACCTCAGGGCCAACGCCCTGCGCTCTTCCAGTCGAGCTACATCGTGGGGGGGGAGGGTCAGGGCGCTCTGGTCGCTGTGTTGGACTTGGAGACTGAACAGTCTGCACCGGAGGCCTTCGCAGTAGTGATGAAAAAAAAGAGACTGATGACGGAGGCCTGCCGTCGGCGACAGCTCGATTTAAACTGAGAGGCTGGAGGCTGGTAGCCACTAGCTTGCCGCGTATTTCTTCACTCCCGAGTGGAAAGTTCTAACTGGCCAATAAGCAACCAATACGCGCGCATAACAACGATGACTGGCTATCGCCATCCTCTTCACATCCGGACAGATGCCTAATTATCCGAATGATCGCGAAGATTGGGTCTCATTGTTGAATTCACCGGCTCGTGAGTACATGGCTCTCGAGCCAAAATTGCACACAAATACAAAGGACCGATTTTCTCACCCCAGAGGGCGTTCCAGGCCATTTCCTGCCGCCTATAAACTACACCTTTTCAGCTTCAAAATGGCAAAAAGCAAATCCAATGTGTCATAAGGTAAATCAGTTTGACACGAATAGAGAAGTGTCTGACGCAGCATTTATATGATGCTTATTCACCTACTGGCATGTCCTTCTCCTGAATAGCTGAAGCATGAAACTTAACGGTGTGCAACGCGCACTTGTGGCACAGATGCGGAGTTATAGCTTCGTTAACGAGCAGGTCGGCAGTCATCTTCAAGTATTCTTCTCGATGTTCCTTGATTGAACGATGCGACGGGACTTGTAAAATAGCCTGGCGGTGGTGAGTGAGGAAGTGCTTCACCATGGCCTTGAACGTCGAGAAACAGTTCTCGATGGGGTTCAGCATGGGAGAATACGGCCCCAGTCGTAGCACCTCGGTAGCTGAAAATGCCTCCTCATCGAACCCATCTTCGATATGAGTGTGGCATGGGGCGTTGTTCGCAACGATCACGACGTTGTGGAGCGGCGTGGTCGTAGCGATGTGTGTGAGAAGACGCCGCATGAATGCATTGCACTTCACCGACGTAAGGAGCCAAACCGCTTCTCAGAGTACGCTAGTCCGTCTTCCGCAATGCACGCATTCACATGAATGTTCGATCCTTTGCTAGCATGTGTTCTTGTCGGCAGCTCGCTTGCCCTTCAAGCTACGACCGCGGCACCGAGTGCACCACAGATTAAAGTTAGTTTCATCGACATAGAAAATCTTCTTACCTTCCGCTTTGTAGGCGAGGAGATTGACGACGTAGTCGCGGCGGAGAATCATGTTTTTGGGGAGGTTGCGGTAGGGTTTGTCTCGATGTGTTTGATTCATCGTGTACATGCGGCCGTCGATGTGGTGCTTAACCGTTTGGCGAGACACTTTAAGAGCAAACTGCGCTTCAAAGCATCAACCATCTCATCTAGTGTGAGGTAGCAGTTCTCGTCCAGGAGACCAAGCAAATAGTCGACGTGGGCATCGGTCACCTTCGAATTCCTCTTTCCGCCGCGCAACTTTCTCGGCGAGTCATCCCACGATTCAGACGTGCGCGCGGTTGCGATCCAGCGATACGCCGTGCGCAAATTAATGTCGTTCTTGGACGCATGTCGCGCCAGTCTTTGTCGGCCCGTGCGGCACGAAGAACGCGTTGGATTGTAGCTTCGTCGTACAACATGGTGGAGGGGTGGAGGGGGCGTGGGGAGAAGATTTGTTCCGTGTGCGTTGGAAATTGCAAAATGACCTTAAGATCCGCGCGCACCGAACGTGCCATCAATGGCATTAACGGTGGCCATCGGTTTTGGCGCGAGCAGCTCGCGCCATAAAATCACTGCAACTGGAAATATCCTTTCATATCCGTTGCCTGTATAATATCACTTTTATTATCTGTTGTCAAATTAATTTTATCGTATGATACATTGAATTTTCTTTTTGCCATGTTGAAGTTGAAAAGGTGTAGACGGAAACAGACTCTTTGACCTTTCACGTCATGTTAACCCCCCCCCCTAAACGCCTCGAAAGTTATTAGCAGCCAAAAGTTTTGGCACATTGATGGAAGGTATGGATCTTGGACACCGTTAAGCTTGACGGAGCGGAGGGAGGGCAGCACTCTGGGCGAGACCGGAGCGGAGACTGGAAACCACTTGAGGGGTAGAATGAAGATTCGAAAGTGATTAATTGAGGTCTTTAGCTCGCTAGCCTTTTCGCTACTCTAGACCTACTGGATACACACTACTTGATTCTTTACTGGATACTGAGTTACTTCAGCCAATGAGAGAGCGCCACGTCGAAGCCCATCTTGTACCTACAATCTTGTACCCACAGGTGGCGTAATCGACAGTGGCGTAATCGTCGTGGGTTCGGATTGGACCGGTTCGGGTTAACCGGTTCACGGTCAACAACCGATACCAAACCGGTAACCCTCAATACTCTCAATACACATTACTTGAAAATCTATGTACCGTACACAGTTCCGATAATTTCTCCAGTCGGATATTTTATGGTATGGCGATTAAGTACTAGAGTATATTGTGATCACCAGCTTTTTTGCCTGTTCCAATTGTAAATCCATCGATTTATCGCCCGATTTATAATTAGGAACCCAGATTTAGTATATAAATACGGCGCCTAACACTGAATTAGGACACATCACCCGGGTTTGCACTCATGATTGGGCTGCCATATTTAGCACGCGTCTGGCGGATTTATTGGGGTGCAAGCGATTTATTTTTAAATCCTCCCAAATGCCCGAATGCAAATCGGCATTCGGGGAGTTGCGCATATATATATCGGCCACGTCGACTGACAGTCATGCTGATTCAAGTTGCTGTGAAGGTCGGAGACATAGGGCGATCAAGCAGAACAAATGTGCGTGTGGAGGATGGTAGGTTCCCGCTCGACGACGAAAGCGAGGACTTTGGACAGCTCTGCGCCAAGGTTGATGAGCGCGTCTCCAGTGCGCTGCGGAACTATGAGCAGAAGGCCATCCGCCAGGACTCAAATCTCTACCTGAAGCCTGGCCTAACTGCTGCGCAGAAGGATTGGGTCTCGCTGACCGCCGATAACTGGATGGCCAAGATCGACATAGCGCGCAGCAACTATTTGAAGCGCACGAAGGCTGGTGGACCATTCGTCGTTGAAGTGTTCGTCTTCGTCGCCAAGAAACAGCCCGGTATTCGGCGTGCCACCGCAAATCGTGTCGAAGAGGCTTCCCGTGCAATTGACGACATACTGATTGAGCGACCCGACATTCAAGTCGGTGCTATTTCGCGCACTCACTGGGCCATGTCACATGCACGACAACCGGACGGGACGCTGCCGACAGTGCCGGACACGGCTACCTTCCGTCAAGCCCAGCACCTGGATGCAATGCGAGCGGCGCAGCAGCCGGACGACCGCGAAGAAGAGATCATGCGCACGCTTACCGTCAGCGTGAACGGCTCTACACCTCTGCAACTGACATTCAATGTCAACGATCTTCGAGCGCTGCTAGGACTTCCCGGGTACAACTTTCTGGCAGATGGCATCTTCTCCTCGTTCCAGCCCCCTTCGGAACCTGATGACGTTGAGGACACCGACCACACATAAACGGCAGGAGCGGCATCTATTTTCTTAAGGAAATGCATCAACATGTATATTTTCCTTCTCGCTACGCTCGCAAAATCTTCCACCACCCACCCCACCTCCCATTCCGCCTCCCCGCGGTACTACATGGAGTCGAGGTCAAAACGAAAGACAGCGTCATTCAGACCGGCATCACCGTAACCACAATGGCGAAAGAGGTTCACACCTGTCTCGTCGGACTTGACGCATGCTTTCATTGCTACTTCCAACACACGCTCTGGATACAGTGGGAAAGTCAAGTTGGCGTGCCGAGCTAACCACTTCTTGAGCTGGCCAAACATTACCTCGATGGGGTTGTACTGCGGGCAGTAGGGCGGAAGAAATAGTAGGATAGCCCCACAGCCGTGGACCGCCTCCTCCAGTTCCTTGTACATGTGAATCCGCGCGTTATCGAGTACCACAATCGATCGTGGGAGCGGCCACGGGTTCAACTGACGAACGATGCTGCCAATGAATGCTCGGTGGAACTTGAGCCGAGTGAACGTGCCCCGCGTCGTCTTCCACGCAACGAACCCCCGTACGTCGCACGCCGCAAGAATAGACACCCGATTTCCACGGGCAAATGGAACCCGCACGACAGCCCGCATCCCTCGCTTCGACCAAGCGTACCTACGCATACTGTCGAGCCCATTCTTGGAGGTCTCATCGAGAAAGAGGACCTGCTCGGGGTACCGGTACCAGCAGCGTAGCTTGGCGACGAAAGTCTCAATTTCATGAGGGAGCGCCTCTCGTGCCCGGCGCTCTAGCACCTTGCGTGATAGACTCAACTCGAACCGGAGGATGCGCAGGATAGTAGAGGCCGACAGCTCGCTATGCGTCTCTGCGAAACGGCGCCGCAACTCGACTTGCAACTCTTCCACGAAGAAGGTTGGGTGTTCCTTCACGTAGTCAGCAATAAAGTCGACCAGCTCAGGTGCATGTCGTCCTTGTGCCGCGCGTTGGCCAGGTAGCACGTCGCCTGACTTCTTGAATAAGGCGTACCATCGCCGTACAGTGCGCCCCGCAACCCCAAATATTCTGGCAACGCGCTCGCATGGAATCGCGTACACATAGTGGAGCACGACAGCTCTCCATCGAAAGTCGGAGGCATACATCCAAATGTAGGTCTTGCGTATGAACGGAACTGGTGGTCTCGCTTTCCAGCGTCAGCATGGCCAGTCGTGTTGAATTCCCCCAGCCGGTTTCAGGCTAATCGGCCGTTTTGAAGTTCCCTTTATTACGTTCTTTTATCCTGTTTTGTACTCCGATTTATCACCCTTTGAAACTCTGATTTCACTCAACATAAATCCGTCCGGAACCCTTTAGTGATACCATTTTGCCAGGGACAAAAAACCTGGTGATCACAATAGCTGTACCAGTATATAATAATGATATATTCCATAGTATTTTCCAATTTTATTGCTTTATTATTGCTACAATATTAGTTGTTGACAACAACTTTTGTTGTGACGCAGCAATGCACATTACTATTCATTTTCGTTAACTATCGGTAGTCATCCCTGCCCATGCTTAGCATGAATTGTGTTCCGGCGTCGTGGGTTCCGCGGTCTCAGAAGCCGATGAGGCAGCAGTCGATCTTGAACCCGTCGCAGAGCTCGTGCCACTCGTCGAGGAGGCATAGTTCGTCGTCGTGACAATAGGTGCCACCGTTGTGGCGCTAGAACTGCCCGAGCTCGTCGCTGAGCTGGAGCTAGTTGAAGTGGCCGGGGTTGCCGTCGTGGTGGTCGGTGTCTCAGTTGCACTGCTAGAACTTCTGGCGGAAGAGCTGGAGCTGTTCGCGGTAGAGCTAGAACTCGAGCTGGAGCTGCTGTTGCCTTCAACCTCACCGATGACAATTGTCTTGATGGAGAGGGCCTCCACCGTGACATTAGTGCTCAGCTGTTGGCTAGACAAACTCAGCGTGATGTCGTGCGCAGAACTATCGCGGTTGGAGAGAATGAGCACGACTTGGTCGTCGGGGGTCAAGAACGCCACGCTGTCTACGTTGCCCAGACTTGACGAAGCACTTGAGCTGATGGTCAAGGCCACACGCACCGAGTCAGGCGGCAGGAACTTGGAGAAGTGGCCCATCGCATAGAACATAGGCTGCTTGTAGAACTCGGCACCGCCCTCCTCGTCAATCAGAATCGGCGAATCATCCGCGTTATCGACCCATTTGGGGCCACCGGTGGTGTTGAGCACCAGGTTCCAGTCAGTCCAGCCCGAGGCGTAGTGCGAGAGATCGCCGATAATGTCCCGAGCGTAGATTTGCGCACGCTGCCAAGCGTACGTCGGGTTTTGAAGCGTGGGGCCAGCACCAGTTACAATGCCGTCAATGAGGTAGCCCTCGCACGCTTCCGTCGCCAGGATGAACACGTCAGGGTACGACTCGTGGAAAGTCTCGAGGTCGGCAAAGTTGCCCGCCGTGTCCAGCAAGAAATCCAGGTCCTTGTACCAATGAACGCCAGCACCCGAGACGTACTGCGCCGAGTCCGCATCGAGCAGCGTAGCATCCCAGTCTAGCAGCAGGTCCTTCTGGTCATCCATCATAATGATCTTCAGGTCCGGGTGGTTCTCCTTCATAATGGGACCCAGGTCACGCTTGATGAAATCGCGCTCCGTGGTGACGTTGAAGCGAAGGCTCTGCCAGGACTTGAACGAGAATTGCTCTGTAGGCTCGTTCTGCGTCGTAATGGCCCAAATGGGGATGTTTTCGTCTTCGTAAGCCGACACAAACTTGGAGTAATACAGCGCCAAGGCCTGCCAGTACTCACCGCCCGGATAGCCCTGGACGGCACAGTTAATGGTCGTGTTTTCCGTAGTCATCCACGCCGGCGGCGCCCACGAGGACCCGAAAAGTTTCATGCCTCGAGTAGACGTACTCAAAGCCCGCTGAATGAAGGGGATTTTCTTGGCCTTGTCCATGTCGATGCTGAAATTCTCCATGGCCAAATCGCCCTCCACGTTGTTATACGAGTAAATGGTGAGCGAAAAGTCCGTCGAGCCGATGGGAACACGGCCAATAGTGTACTGCAGTCCATCGTCACCGAAGTACGCGTCGACCAGAATATCCTGAAGTCCAGAGTCCAGCAGGTACACGTTGATGGCCGCCGCGTCCGTGAAGGCGCCACCGAATCCGATGATGGACTGGTACGTCGTGGTGGTGTCAATGACAAAGTCCGCGGCGTCGTTGGCGCCAGTCTCCAACTCAACCGTCGAGAAGGTCAAGCGGTCGCCAGCCTTGGACGTCGAGAACACACCCGCCTCGTTCCCCGACAGGTGCAGGTGGCCATTGTAGATAGTATCGCACGTGGCCTCCGAGCACACGCAGACGCCCTCGAGATCCGCCTGGAATCGGTCCGACCACGACGTGCAGTTGTTCGTCGCAGCATTCGCGGCTTGCAGCGCGAGCAGTGCCAGCGCGTAGCTGAAGGGATTGATAACCAGCATGCTCCGACGTTCGGGTGCAGGGTACGTTGTCTCGACCAGGCGAGTTGGGAAATGGTGGTGGTCAATGACATTGACCACCACCACCCCGCCCAGAAAGCTCGCGAAAAAGCGCGCGAGTGTATCCTTGCGAGGCTATAGAGTTCGGTTGATGCAGTGCCTTCTCTTGCCTGGTCGGGTGTCCCAAGAGCAGATTCAGCTTCACGATGAAGTTGAAGGCGTTGCACACGCCACGCTACAGTGCAAAGTTTGCACCACTCGGGCCATGCAGTTTGCATTGCAGAGGCAGGAAACGATAGCCAGAATCCGCCAGCGCCGCCTCCTTTCGATCCTGGAGAAATGTTTGCCACTGCAGTGCCGGCCGCGGGGCGGCAATCAACATGAAGTGGTGTCCCGACAAGTCTGCCCGCTACAAAGAGCTGACATCTACGGTACTGCGATCTGATGTTGTGTACACAGCACACTGCAACATGTATGTGTACAAAACGAAAGCAACGTCACACAAGCTGCCGCGCTTGGGGTCTATCGACTGCTACTCAATTGCACGAAGCGCGTCTGCCGTCCATAGCGAGTCGATACTAGCGACAGTGCCGCCGCTTGAACGCTGTTTTGAACGTTCATCAACCACATATGTCGTGGTTGATGCTACCGCTACCATCGCGTTTGTGAAAACCAACTACTGCAACCTGCTGTGTCCAAGATCCTCTCGAGTCTACATATATTAGCAAACACACAGTACGCTAAACTGAACACGGAATACAGTATCCTGTCATATTCAGATTTGGTCTAGTGTTTTTCTCTTCTCAGGGCGACGATGGGAGGACTGTGAAGATCGTGGCGCCCAACGGCAAGCTGGCGAAGGTTCTCATCTAACATCCATCCAAACTGTTGTCTTCAACAAGTAGCTGTGAAAGCTGGAGGTAGATGACCTTGGAAGAGATATGACGAGAAATTCAGATGTGAATCTAATGAACCGCGTGAGTTTGTTATCACAGCGAACTAATGTGCATTCCCGAAAGGTACTTGCAATGCACGTTGCAAAGCAAAACTAGAAGCGCTAAAACAATGGCAGGATCAGCCTGCGTCATCAAATATGACTCACTTTTTCATGGTCAGCTCGATTTGCGATAGCATTTTGCTGGAAAGATTCTGGCGCTGCGCAGATGCCAACTTTGAATTCCGACATTGTATTGCGCGGGGATCAGCCTGCGTCATTAAATATGACCCTCCATTTCCTGGCTTGATCAGTCACCATGGCCACCATTTTTCCGCCAGCAGTCACTTTCACAATCGCTGGCGATCTCGCAAGCCATCACACTGACCTAAAGCTTATCGCTGGTGATGACCAGAAGTCTGGGATCCTTGACCGCCTTGCTGCGTTCGAAGACGTGGAGTCACTAAAATACATCAGCTGTCTTGGACTTCTTCTTCATCAATCTTCAATCTTGGTGGAGACTTCGCCAAGTTGCTTTCCTTCCACGAGAAGTACCCAGACATCTTTGTACTATCGACAGAAGCTAGCGAGGGGCACGGGATCCAGCGTGTCCCTCACCGATTCTGACAAAAGCTGGTCGCGTGCTGAGAACTATGGTCACGACATTCTTGAAGACCTGAACAACTACGTTGCTGGTTGGACTGACTGGGGCATCGCACTCGACACCACTGGAGGGCCGACATCGGTGGAAAACAGTGTGGACGCCCCAATTCTCGTGGACGAAGAGAGAACGGCACCGAGTTCTACAAACAGCCATGTTCTACATCATGGGTCATTTGTCCGATTTCACCCCTGCTGGCTTGAAGCGCTTCGAGTTCTCGAAGTCGAAGGTGCTGAGTAATTTCTACCACTGTGCGTTCGTGACTCCAGATAACCGAGTGGTAATCCAATTTATGAACCGGAGAGCTTCGCTGTGGCAGTGAGCGTGAAGCAGACGGACTCGAATACATTTACGCTCTTGCTGCCCGCGCACTCAGCGCCGACGGTGATTTTGCAGATCGTGAGAGAGAGGCAGCTTTAACTTCAAGTCCAAAAACAGGATCGTGAAGCTTGCAGTTTTCTTGAAACGGGTACGACGAGTTGTGACTCTGTGCAATCCACACAGGTCCTGACTATGAGCGCGTGCTCGCCACTGCAATTGAGCGCGTCTTTCAAACGCTACTACGATCAACTGCGGGATCCGACTTCCCCAACGACAACAACTCCTCTGCACGTGAGTGTCCTCAACAGAGACTGCAGCCGTGTGCTTCAACTTCTCACTAAGCAAGGTGTCAATCCGCGCATCACAGACCAGGTAGAAAACTGCAATCGATCGACACGTTGCTCTGCATCCTGTGTCACTCGTTGGACTCTTCTTGCGATTTCAGAATGGCTGTACCCCGCTAAACCACGCGGCACTTCTTGGACATGTGAAAATTTGCGAGCTGCTGATCACAGCTGGAGCCAATATTAACGCTGCAGCACATGATGGAAACACACCTCTTCACAAAGCTGCACAGGGTGGGCGTGCTGAAGTCATCCAGTTGCTTCTTCGTGAAGGAGCAGGTCCGTTTGCAGTGAATAAGGCAAGTGAATCACGTTGCATTCATTTGACCGTCACAGAGCTAACGATTGGAACCCTTGTCTCCCCCCAATACACACACAGAAACAGGAGAGCGCATACACGATTGCAAGTCATCGAAACCACGTGCAAGTAGCAATATTGCTGTACCCGTACTCAGGTGAAACCCGTGTCTAGCCGTTGGCGTAGTAATAGCACTGCAAGCATTCAGCGCTTCGCTTCACACGATAGTCTTGATTCATCGATGGAGCTCGTCTTCAGCTTTTTCCGCATTCGAATAGATGATGTTCCACTCTGAGGAATATCTTCTCCACTGCTCCACACCAGGTGCCAGATTTGGCTGCATGTAGCATTTCGATATTCAGCAGCACCGCGTAGCCTGACTTTATCGCACAAGAACACCATGCCACCATTGTGCTGCTTCGTGCACTCCTCGCAGTAGTAGGACGTCTGAAATGGGCGCTTGCGGTCTCCTCGCAGTGCGGAGCACACTTTACAAGAGTGCTGGCGATGCTTACGCACCACCACACCCACAGAATTTCGAGTTTCGCGGAATTCTGGTGTCTGCACAAGCTGGTGGCACGGGTGGCCAATGATGTCGCTCCAAACTTGGTCTTTGCGGGACAATTTCGGCACGGGAAGTCCATTTTCAACTGTATCCCCTACAGAAGGCGGCACAGATTCCGAGGACTGACTCGAGGCGGTCGACGCTTGCGAAGGCGACGAAGGTGTCGGAATCTGTTGGGATGCAGCCTGAGCACTTAGCACAACCGCCATCTGCTCCTTCAGCGCCTTTACTTCCTGCTGAAGTTCCTGAACTTGAGCGGTTAGGAGCTTAATCAGCTGCGACGACTGAGCCTCCGCTGGTGGGGGTTCCTGAGGCAGCAAAGTCATCGGGAAAACGTATTTGGGTGTCCAGGCAAAGTCCGCCACCCCCAGTTTGATCAGCACTTCCAATTGCAGTGTCTCGTCCGCATCTTCCCGCACAAGGTTTGGCCCGAGGTTGGCACTGTCGGGAGATGCGACGGACTCCTTCAAACTAGCCTGCAACGTCCAAAAAGTGTCAATTGACGAGTAGAATGCCAGTGAATGGGACAGCAAGACGCACCGCGACATAGTGAAGCACCGTATTCTGAGGCAGCACCACATCCGTTGGCGCAAAGGCCGCGACATCTGCCACCTCGCACACCCTAGAGACAGAAGATTATCAATGCATTTCAGCGGCACTGCACGACACCGAGAGACGCACCAGCGCTGCTTGGAGACCTGATTCTCCAGCCAGATATGTCCCACCCCATTGACGCGCCCCACACTGAAGCGGAAGCCCTCGCCCGGGAACGACTTGAAAGCGGCGACACCTTGCTCCTCCTCCATTTTGCTTGATAGTGTTAGCGATATTAAGTAAATATGTTTCGTGCACTGGCCCCAGAATGCTCAGTCTTGCAATAAAAATGATTCTCTTAGACCATATTTCGTGGCTAAATTCAGCAGCCTTGATCAGGGATATTTTTCGCAATAAAAAATCATTTATTTGCATGAAAGCCCTAATATTTACATAAATAACCCTGACGCATCCGTTGCGAAAGGACGCAGAGTTTGACCAGCATGGTGCAGGGCGACAGCATTGCGCGCGTGTATAGCGTCATGCAGGAGTCGCAGCAGCTTCGAGAGAAGAACTGTGCGCTGTCGGAGAAGAACCGCCAATTGGCGAAGGCGCTGGTGGGTTGCGTAGACCTGCCGCCGGGCGGGGAGTTCGTTCTGCTCATGATACTTTCATTTGCTGGTGGTGGCGACAGACTAAAGCCAAGCAGGAGCTTACAAAAGGTGAACGTGTCCATAACCTATAGTGCATTGAGGCTGAAGCAGTAGTGGCGGCAGATTGTGCTGACGGTGTGTTTCTGCAGCTCGAGTGGCACAGAACACCGCGTTCTCGGACAAAGGTTTGCTCTTCGTGATGAGGGCACACAAGGCAACCGATACTTAACGCCTCGTCTTATGCTTTGGTATGATTGTTGTGGTAGTTGCCGAGTGGATGCATGCACGATGCAAGCCCGTGGGAGGCAAGAAGTGGACGCACGTGCGTGCGCGCACGACGTGGATACTGACCGGACTGTTTGTTGTTGGAGCAGTGCAACATCAGGCAACTCAATGCAGCTTCGCGGAATTCGAGCAAGGCACGTGTGTGTCCATGGAAAATCTGCCTCCTGAACCAGACCCGCCTCTTTCCCCACAACAAAATGACGGAGCTACACAGACGTGTTGTCCGGTACGTGAATTAATATTTACTAACTTACGACGCTTACTTGCTGGATGGACAGGATTCGCGAGTACCATCGCCAATTGTGTGTATGAGTGCAAATTACGGCAAGGCCGCCAGCCTGACTGATGTGTGCATGTTCCGGCCGTTCCAGTGCGAGGATGTCACTGTGGAATATGAAGCTGCAATCGAGGACAATAGCACACCTAGTACAACTACCAACCTTATTGGACAGGCTGGCATTCACGTAGGGTCCGAAAGCCCTCAAAACTCTCGATCTGATCCCGATTCGGGGCGTTCGAGCTCGCAGGTACTCTGATTTTGATGTCTACGGAACGGAGCTCTCTCATCTGATATTTCTTTATCGATGCCTGCAGGCTAGGCGGCTGCGCCATCGAGATGCAGGCATTTCGTATGTGGAGCCCAAGTTGAACACGAAACTCCGACAGGTAAGCTCCACGCCCCTCACTTGCTATTCTTTTGCAACAACAGCTAACGTACGTGCCAGGGGGATTACTACGGCTTAGGCAAGCGGACAGGCCAGCAGAGCTACCGCCACCGACCGCCGAAACACCGCGTGGTTTCTGAACCCCTGCGCGCCGCGCTGTCTGGCCAACAGTGCCGCAGACGCATCATGCAGCGCGTTCAGCGTGTCTCGTACGCGGAGCCCAAGCTCAACACCAAGCTCCGACAGGTACGTGGCCCGCACCACATTTGCTAGGCGCTGGCCTTGATTCTAAGCCTCCACTGCTGCAGGGCGACAAGTTCACCTTCACCACCTGAGCGCGCAGCCATTTTTGATACCGAACCCGATCTTAGCTGAATCACCCGAAATACACCTACGCCTTATCTATATTCTGCTACTGATTGGCGCAAAACGTCTATTTTTAGAGTCCGAACGGTCCGTTTTAGAGCAGTGCACTCCAGCACAGTCCCGGCAACGCCACAACGCAACCAGAAGCGGCAGCAGCACTCGACCGAATCCTTCGCGCTCACTTCCTCCCCCGGCCTACCAGAACGACATGGGCTGCGTCAGCTCCAAGCCAGTAAGTGCAGCATCGAAACGGGTGCGATCTCCTGAAGTTGTAGTCGCTAAATCTTATGCTGCTTTTAGGACCACGATGTGGTGAACGGGAACGCCCAGGTAGATGCCAACGGCGAAAACAACGCGACCACGAACGGCAAACCCGCGCCCGCTGCTGTGAACCCCAACAGCTTCGAGGAGCAGTACACGCTGGGCAAGGTCATTGGCTCGGGCACCTTCTCTGTCGTGCGCATTGCCGTCCACAAGCCTACGAGCCAGCGCTACGCCATCAAATGCATCAAGCGCGAGGGTCTCGTGGCGGAAGACATTGAGGCACTGACGACCGAAGTCGCCATCCTCAAGCAGGTGCGTTGAAAAGTGGTGACGTACGCAGATGCAGAGATTCTAATCTGCTGCTACCTTTTCTGTTTTGTGCCGTAGATGAACCACCCGAACATTATGATCCTGCACGACTTCTTCGTCGAGGAAAAGTTCTACTACCTCGTGACGGAGTTCATGGAGGGAGGCGAGCTCTTTGATCGTATCGTTGAAAAGGTTGGTTTCACGCTGATCACTTCGACGCGACAGTCGTTGGGTATTTTTATTGACCATCCTGCTATCCTTTTGCTAGTCGTACTACAACGAGCGAGAAGCACGTGATCTGGTGAAGTTGCTGCTCGAAGCCATCAAGTACTGCCACGACGCCAACATTGTGCACCGCGACCTGAAGCCGGAGAACCTCCTGCTGACCAGCAAGGACGACGATGCCTCCATCAAGCTGGCCGACTTTGGCTTTGCCAAGAGGATCGAGTTCGACAGCGAGGGTCTCGTCACGGCCTGCGGCACGCCCGGCTACGTGGCACCAGAGATTCTGGAGGGCAAGCCGTATGGCAAGACGGTGGACATCTGGAGCATCGGTGTCATCACGTACATCCTGCTGTGTGGCTACCCGCCGTTCCACGACGACAACCACAACGCGCTGTTCAAGAAGATCAAGAAGGGCAAGTTCCAGTTCGACTCGCCGTACTGGGACCACGTCTCGGACGACGCCAAGGATCTCATTTCGCAGATGCTGGTGGTGGACCCGGAGAAGCGGTGCGTCTGTTGCTGTTGTTTATTCGGGTTTTGAGTTATTCAGGGCACTAATTGGGCTGTTTTTTTCTGTCTGCAGTGCGACGGTGGATCAGCTGCTGGCACACCGCTGGGTCACGGGCACGGAGGTGGCCACGGTGCAGCTCACGAGCGCCCTGGAGGAGCTGCGCCGCTTCAACGCGCGCCGCAAGTTCAAGGCCGCCGTCAGCACAGTATCCACGACCGTCGGCTTCAGCAAGAAGTACAGCAAGTCGTACAGCCAGCCGCAGTCGACACTGGACGAGGCCGCGGACGACGACCTCGAGGTCTCCCCGGAGACGGTGGACGTGGAACTGGACGACGGCAAGGCCAACTAATCTACCAAACAGTAGATCCTATGGAGCGGCCCAGCAAACTGAAGCATCCGCATCCCACTTCAAGTATTTTCAACCAATAAGAACGCAAATTGAACTTTTAGAACACAATAACCAAAGAGACACAAGGAAGCGGTGGGGGCAGCGCCGAAAGGGCCGCCGATGTACGTGGCGATGGAGGGAGACCAGGCACACAAGCGCAAGATCGTGCGCCACTTCGCGCCGCACTTGGACAACGAGGCACTGACGATCCAGGAGCGCCGCTACTTCGCGCTGGGGCTGACGCGCGTGCTGCTGGTGTTCGTGGTGCCGTCCTGCATCGTCTTTTGCACACGCGGCTGGTTCGTGGACACGATCGTGTTCCTGGTGGTGGCGCTCGTGTGTCTGGTGGAGCTGGCACTGGCGCTGGTGCGAAGATCAGCTGGATCTGACTGCTGAGAGTGCTAACAATTGCTCCGATGTGTCAATGCTGTGTGAACAGTACCGTTACTTTATCCTATGGCCGGAAGGACTGGAAATGCGCTGGGCCTACTGGAGTGAGGTTAGTGTATCGATGCGAGGCTATGAGCTGTCGTGGAAGATGGGGTCTTAACGCGATCGAACGGGGTTTTGTATGTGGAGCTAGATCGTTCAGGCGGAAGACCAGTACAGACTCAAGGTCCTAGGTTACTACATCCGCAAGATCGACAAGTTCGTGGGTCGATTCCCATCCTCATTGAACGCAAACAAGATCAAACGTCACTACCGCAAACGTACATGGCCTCTGTTGGTGCTATTTGTGCTGACATACGCGGCGTGCCTCGCGTTCCTAGTGCAGACCAAGCGCGAGAAGGCAGTGATGCGCACCTGGGCGTTCTACCTGCTGTCTATCGGCAGCGGCCTCGTTGTACTGCGCTACGCCAAACTGCATCTTGTGGAGCTGCCGCAAGTGCTAGCGCTACGCGACCATCCAGCGGTGAGTGGCCGTATTTTCTTGACCCTGTGACTGATTGCCACTAACTTCCAATTGATGCCATGTCTAGTTCGCGACGGGCGGACTTGCGAATACGGCCGAGTCTACTCCTTTCGTGCGCCCGATGCCATCGTACAGCGGGCACGTCGAAGTCGATGTGCCGAAGGTCGAGATCTAATGTCACATGCTGAGAGGGACTTCGCTGACGAGAAAATAACGACGACCTCGACACAAAAGGAGATAGCATAAAATACCGCGTAATATATAAGACAGGACTGCCGTTAGTGTGAGTGAGTGAGATGCATGCATGAGTCAGCGGTAACTACGAGCTGAAGTGAGGCCCGAATGTTGGTCTGGTTTGGTGCCTTTCAGCTGTCAGGACTTGGCTCAAGGCGGAGAGACTACGCGAGACGGCTCATGCTGAGTCAGGTGCACCCCGTGAAGTCGTAGCAGCAGCGTCGTGCTAATCTGTAGTCGGTTTTAGAATTTCTAAATTTCTAAATTATTACCCTTTCTAAAATATGGCGCCAAATGCTGCAACTGTATCAATCGATGCCGGGAGAGCGGCGGCAGCTGCCGTACGAGGCGCTGGACCCGGAGTGGGAGGCGCGCGAGTTCCACAAGTTCCGCGCTGCCGCTGGCGACGCCCGACAGCAGGCCCCGTATGGCGCGTATCTGTTCGGGCGACTGATGCAGTCGGATCTGCACCAGAGCTGTCGAGCGGCGCTGCCCCCGGACGTCGCGAAGCTCAACGGCTGCACCATCCAGGGCGTGTGCATCCTGCAGGTAGGACGACGAGCGAAGTGTGCAATAGATCCAGGATCATTGCTCACAATTGGTTGCGACTGAATAGGTAGTGGACGTGGCCAACATCGGCGCCAACTACGAGCACCGAACGGAGTTGTCGGCTGCGGGGCCAACACGCACGCTCAAGTTGGGGCTCACGGATGGACACCAACTGGTCTTTGGCTTTGAGTTTAGCTCGCTGCCTCAGTTCAGTGTGAACATTGCACGTGGCACCAAGATCGTGGTGGAGAACGTACCTGTGAGGCATGGGCTGCTCATGCTCGCACCCGACAATTGCCAGCTACTGGAGACGTCGTCTGACCGATCGGGACAGGGCAATGGACAAGTACAACGGCCGGCAGACCCGAGCGTGGTTAGTGCTGGAGCGTACTCGGCAGCTCTAGTAACGTCGCAGTTCAATACCTCGCAACAGCGGCCATCACCCGCAATGCCACCTACCCGTTCACAACAGTCTACGGCAAGAACCATCACGACAGCACCAACACCGGCCTGTAACAATCCTTTGCGGGCAAACCCAGCAAGAATCACGAGCGCGACTACTGTATCAAACCTAGAGTCTACACGGCGTCTTAGCACGAGCACAATTCCAGAACCTGCCAGAAGCGGCCCCGTGCCGTCCGTGTTTGTAGATGTACCTTCGTCGGACGAGGATATGAACAGCGATACTACCGACCCCATGGTGGAACACCTATTCTACAGCCCGAAGACTCCTCGACATCCTGCTGATGCCGGGAAAGCACCAGTCGCCAGCAATGCAGTCCCTTCCAGGAAACGACCTCGCTCACCGTCTATGAATCAGCAAGTGAGGACTACAGCTCAAGTCAGACCCCAATCACAACACAATTCGATGGGATCGAGTACTGCGACCATGGATCATGATAGGGATAGTATACCGAGGACAGCTCCAGCGTTGGATCCCACTCGCCCATTCCTGTACTTCACAGCACGATTATCAACGCTGTCGATGCTGCCATCAACAGCAACTAGATTCCAGATTCGCGCGTGCATCAAGTCGGTGGTGGGCTTTCAATTCAACACAGGGCGATACCAGCTTCGAGTGTCCGTGGAAGACTGCACTGCCACGAAGGAGGCGGACGTAGCGGAAGATTTTGTGACGCGTCTCATGGGTGTACCGTGCTCGGAGTTCTTGCAAACGATGAAAACAAAGGTGCAAGTTGCGCACGGCTGGGCGGCGACTATGCAGTTTGCGCTCATGACGCTCGAAGGCGTTATGACTTTCGAGAAAGGCGCGGCTGGGTCAGCGTCTCTGTTGCTAATAGATTGTCGCGATTACCAGTCCGCGGATACTCGGGAGCTACTGCAGCGAGTGAAGGCTTCGTTTCCCCTCACGCATCGTTAAGCCGTAGGCATATAATGCGCCACCAAATCATGCAGTCTATTATTCGTTTATGAGCTGAGCATTGCTTTGCGAACGAGCGAGTCCGTCGATAGCGTAGCTTCACATGCGAGCTGGAAGAATCTGCCACCCTCCTCTGTCGAAACACCCTGGCCCTCCTGCACCAATGGGCTGCGTGGAATGCCAACCAGCACGTCATTTTTAGGAGTGGCCGTCGGCGGGTGCATGACGAACATGAACGTATCATACTGAGCTTCCTCTGCACGCATGTTGCGATCACTCTCGAGAAGAGTCTTGCAGCGTCGACGCCGACGGTTGATGTCCGTGTGCGCTACAGCCGCAGTGCTCGAGTGTCCAAAATCGGCAGCCTTCGCCAACACCTCGTACTCGGTACGTGACAGCTCAGCTGCAAGAGTGGCAGAGCGGGGGTAGGCCAGTTCGCTGAGCTTAATTTTGCCGACGCAACACGGTGCTAACACGTACGCGGCTCGCTCCGCTAGACATTTTTGCATGACCATGTCGGTGGCCTCCCCGCAGGCGTGCAGCGCAATGCCCACGTCGAAAGGCTTGTGATAGTCATCGATGAATCCGCAGAAAATCTCAACGTTCGTCAACTGGGCAGCAGCAATTCGTTCCTCGGCTGGAAGGCAGATACCAAAATCAAACGCACAGGTCAGCTATCGCCCACACCAGCCTTCTTGCAATGCGACTCTAGCTGCCCCCTACCGATAGCAAGCGAAGGTTCCTTCTTGTCAAGCAAGACGAATTTGCACTGCGGGAAGAGGCAAGCAAGTGGCAACGCCACGTATCCGGACCCTGCGCAGAACTCGACAACGACATCGCCCGGTCTGGAGCAGCATCAACATCATGGTCAGCCTCGCATTGCTACTGCTGCAAAATCCACCAACTCACCGGAGTATGCGCTGCAAGAACACCGCCAAATTGTCCACTTGCTGCCGCTTGTTTCTTGCTCGTTGCACCGGCAGTTTGCCATCTCGCGGGTGAATTCCGTCGGGCAGGTCCGTCCAGGGGATGCCCTGCTGTGCCTCTGCCGTCTCGCTGCATGACTCTTCCGACGCGTGCAAGCATCTGAGCGGGTTGCAGCGATATGTGGCCTTGGCTTGGCCGAATGATGTGCCCTCCACGCGCTCCAGCAGCTCCTCGAACCAGAGCTGAGAGTTCTTGGGCGCCTGCAGCCCCTTCTTGCGCAGTTTGCGAAGACTTCGCTGGTTTTGCGACGCATTCACGGGCTTACCGACCTCAGAGACAGCGACGGGGATGAAGTTATTGGCGGCATCAATGTTGGAAGCCGCCGGGGTCCATTCGGCATCGTCCCAAGTGCCCCATGTCAGCGAAGACAGCACGCTGTTCATGCTTTTGCTGGCTACGGTATTATTACCCATTATATAAAATGTACATGCGGTTTCATGGGTGCAACCAAACGCAACCAAACTGCCCGCCTTTCACTGCTTCTAGCGCTGCCATCGTCGCTAATACGCAGCCGATATCGAGATGGCTATTGTGTAACTAGCTATTTGCAAAGGATATGATCGATATCTTAACATCAGGTTCAAAGTCGGTAAGGCAAAAAGAAACTCTCCGAGCGGAGGGAGCTTGCGACCACAGCTTATCTGAGCTGTTGTGACGTTAGCGATAGCAACGAGCTGGTAAGTAATGCTGCATCATTGACGCCCACTAGCATCAACGCCCTCCTCCTCGCTGTTCACAGAAGAGCTCATCTCCTTCATCCAGCGGGCAGGTCCTCGATGACGAACGTGTCAGTCTTGCTGCAATGCTGGCACGCAGCCTGCTGCCTAAACTGACTTCTAACGGCCGCAGTTACACGTACGCCGCGTTCAGGTCTCGGCAATCGACTTAGGAACCCCAGTTGGGATAAGCCTGGCTCACCGCTCGACACCGTAGTCGTCCGTCCTGTGCACGCGAACGTGATACCGCAAGCGAAGATGTCCACGCATCGATTACCTCGCACGCTGCAATGTACGCTCGCCAATTTGTTTGCCGCCGCTGCGCTGCGAATGGCGAATGCAGATCGCCACAGTCTCGTCCGGGAACTGCGTGTTTGCGCAGATCTGCGTGTTCAAGATCCATAGCACTGATTGGCCGGTAAGAGACCTTTGGGATAGAATATCCCTGTGGAAGCGGTTAGCTACACTCTCTTATTGGACTGGAATTTGTAGAATCGACCACCTGCAAAAATCAAAGGTCAACGAGGGAGATGGGCGCGGGAGAAGCCATTTTCGGCCACCGCAATCGGGCCACGTCGGCGCCAGCCTCCAGATCAAACACGAGGCCTGCGCTGACCAGGGCTGAGTGCCAATACAGACAACACCATCACGTATTGTGAACACGGTCCCAACAAAGACGCACTATCCTATCCTAACGTCGCCGTCGCCGTCGGCGAGGTAGAATGGATGCGAGTCCAAGGGTGTGCGTCAGAGACCGTCCTCTGACGGTGGTCCAAAATCGTGCCCTGATTGGTGGGAAGTGAAGCACGTGGGGCGCCCATTGGTCGAAAGCGCGTCGCGCTGGGCCACCAGTTTCCCTCCAAAAACCGACTGCTGGACATCCGTGGCTGGCGGGCGGCTCTCATTCTGGAATTTGCTTGCCGGTGCCCACACCCAGCTTCTCAAGACCTTCTCTCAAGATGACTCAGACTGCCGCCCCCAAGGACCGCACCTTCCTGTTCACGTCCGAGTCCGTGAACGAGGGCCACCCGGACAAGCTCTGCGACCAGATCTCGGACGCCGTGCTGGACGCCTGCGTGTCGGAGGACCCGAACTCGCGCGTGGCCTGCGAGACGTGCGCCAAGACGGGCATGGTCATGATCTTCGGCGAGATCAGCACCAAGGCCATCGTCAACTACGAGAAGGTCATCCGCGACACCATCAAGGAGATCGGCTACGACGACCCTGCCAAGGGCCTCGACTACAAGACGGTCAACGTCATCGTCGCCATCGAGCAGCAGTCGCCCGACATCGCCCAGTCCGTGGACTCGGTCACGGACGAGGACGTCGGCGCCGGCGACCAGGGCATCATGTTCGGCTACGCCTCGGACGAGACGCCCGAGCTCATGCCGCTGTCGCACGTGCTGGCCACCAAGCTGGGCTCGAAGCTCACGGAGGTGCGCAAGAACGGCACGCTCGACTGGATCCGCCCTGACGGCAAGACGCAGGTGACTGTCGAGTACAAGCAGGAGGACGGCCGCATGATCCCGCAGCGCGTGCACACCGTGGTCATCTCCACGCAGCACAACGACGACGTTACCAACGAGCAGATCGCTGCCGACCTCATGAAGCACGTTATCCAGACCGTCATCCCGGAGAAGTACCTCGACGACAAGACGGTGTACCACCTGAACCCGTCTGGACGCTTCGTGATTGGTGGCCCGCACGGCGACGCCGGTCTTACCGGCCGTAAGATCATCATCGACACGTACGGCGGCTGGGGCGCCCACGGTGGCGGTGCCTTCTCCGGCAAGGACACGACCAAGGTCGACCGCTCGGCTGCCTATGCCGCTCGTTGGGTCGCCAAGTCGGTGGTGGCCAAGGGCCTTGCCTCTCGCCTCCTTGTGCAGCTCTCGTACGCCATCGGTGTGCCCTACCCGCTGTCGATCCACGTCGACTCGTACGGCACGGTGAAGGAGGGCCTGTCTGACGACGAGCTGGTGGAGATCATCAAGAAGAACTTCGACCTGCGTCCGGGTATGATCCAGAAGACGCTCCAGCTGAAGCGCCCGGTGATGCAGAAGACTGCCGCCTACGGCCACTTCGGCCGCGAGGACGTGGACTTCACGTGGGAAACGGTGAAGGAACTCGAGCTGTAGAGGGCTGGCAGCCGGATGATGTGTATATTGTCTCCTGCTTATTATTTGCCCAGCAATCTGCCGCTCCGAGAAAATCACTCCGCCGTCAGCTTTCCAGCGATGGAGAGTGGGGTGGAATCGGCGCTGTCGTGTCCGGCCCCTGCGCGGTCCGTGAAGAAGTGTGCACTTTTGACTCCTGCTGTCAACCGTCCATTCTTCTCACGAGCCTAGCGTAGCGGTCACGAACAGTTTGCCCATTCCACCGTCTCACACGATTCGTCATTAGCGTAGTTAACGATGAAATGCAATAGGTTAGCGCTCATTCCTGCGTATTGATTAGTTGTCAAGCGCATTTGCTGATGCAGCGCATGCGTTTCTCTTGTTGTTGCAAGGCGGTGACGAGCGAGTTGAAGGGTGCAGAGGCAGCGTTGGACTTGCAGAGGGAGCCACTGGGGTATGCTGGGACAGTGTATCGGACTTGTCTTGCTGATCTCTTTTCGCAATGATCAGCACGCCGCACAAGTCTAGCCGTTCCACTCTCACGCAGCGCTGCGCAGATTTCCTGCGAGTGCCTCGAGAGCTTCGGCTTGTGCGGAAATCGCTGTTGGACTGCACGCCCCGATCGCCGACGCTGCACGCACCAACGGTTGGCATCAGTCACGAGCTCTACCTTCAGTTCAAATGGCCAAGTTGAAGCGTACCTGTCGACCCACCAGGTCGCGTTCCTGTCGCGCGATGAAGGCAGCCTCCGCCCGGGGCGAGATTCTCTTCGGCGTCGTGCTGCCTGCGCACTGGGATGCTGTCACTGCCGGTGCATCTGCCTGGGGTCTGAACAACCGCTCAAACACGTCTCCATCCGTCTCTCGACGAAAAGGTTGTGGAGCTGGTGCGCTAGTTGAATTGTTGCTGCTTGCACCACAAGAAGGTCGGCATGCTTTCAGCTTGGAGGTTGCGGGGGCGACAAGTCGTACAGGACGCCGAGGCTGAGCTATGAGACGCGGGCGGAACGTGCACTCGGCCTCCTCTTCATCAAGCTGCTGCTGCTCTCTAACCGCTTGAAGCATCAACTTCTTCCAGCGGAGCTCCCCAGCTGCTTGGAAATTGCGAATAGCAGCAGCTTGCACCTGACCCTGCGGTAGTGGCTTGGCTAGCGAAAGAAACGAGTCCTCTTCCTCAGCACGTGCATCTTCTTGGAGCCTCGCTTTCACCTCGCCTACACCAGCAGAACATTCAGCACTTCGTCTCCTTTACCAGCTCGCACCAGTCAAATACGTCTGGCCAAGCACGCACGCTTGGCATCGTTGTGCTTTTTCCATTGCAGCAGCCTTGCAATAGTCGAGGCTTGTGAAGGAGCCACTGTCATCTCCCTGTTTGGTCGATTGCCTGCGCCATTAACCACACGTTAGGTTTCTTCCAGTCAGGCGAACACACGTGCAGCACTTCAGTCTTGCGTACCCCTGGAACTTCCGGCCACAAGCTTCCTGCTCATTTGACCCCAGGTCGTTAGCGAGCAACTGCCTAAAAGCACCGAGCCATCATTCGCGAAACCCCCGCCATACACTTGAAGACACAAGACCCATTCACCGCTAATACTGCAGCGTGTTACTCGTTGCTACCGTTTTGTCACGGACTCGCGATCCCAAGGACACACTCGACGCGAACCTGTAACATTCTTCCCGGACGGTGGAGACAGCCGCGACCAGCATGACGTACACACGGCGTGGTTGCAAGGGCTCATATGTACCAGAGCACGCTCGCTGTAGCAAAGCCGACACAAGTCCGAGTCTTCCTCGCCCACCATCTCTAGGGCACTTGTCTCCCGGGTATAACCGTTAGCAGAATGTCTGGGCCGCGGCGACTGCGCATTTTGAGGCGTTCTGTGCTTGTCCGCAGTCTTCATCTTCTTCTCCTCGCCTTCATTGGTCCAAGTCACAGGTAGATCCACAGTGCTTACGATACTTTGACGTCGTGCCTTTCGTTTCGATTTATGGGCTGTGTCTGACTTCTGCGATGCGGATCGACTTCGCTTTGCGTGCGGCTGGTGGGAATCGCCTCCACTTGAGGGCATGCCATTAGCAACCTGCGACTTCTTCGGCACAGTTGCTTCAGACGTTGCTTGAAGATCGTCTGAGGTAGGCAGAACGAGACTTCGTCGCCTATGTCGCGCGCGTTTTCGCGTTGATGAGTGACCTAACAAACAACACAAATGTTAGCATCATGACGAAAAGCAATGCACATGCCACCTCGATTGGCGCCGCACCTGAAACTCCACCCACCACTTGTGCAGGGCGTTTTGAGTGGCCAAGTCGAGGTTCAGCTTGGCCAGCACTGTTTCCAGACACCCGGGCGAAAGCAGAGCCCCAACTATCCCATAGCTTCATCCGAGCACTGTCCACGGCAGTTCGAAACTCCGTATCCTCAGCCCTGTGTGTTGGGGGATCCGTGGGTGCAGGTGTATCCCCCGACGAAAAGAAATCCTCGCCAATGATGCAGCTTGAGCTGATATCAACTCCTAACGTTGCTGCAATCAGAGAAGCAACCCGCGCCGCGCTTTCCACACTATTCGAGGCTGCAGCAGATGCAGATTGCTCTGCAGTGTCGTTCTGCGCTGACTTCTTCGTGTTCTCCGGGACAGGAAACAGGTGGATCACAGGATTAACCTCATGTGCCTTGGCGTACTCCAGATACCGCTGCTCATACGTCCGTAGCGGAATCCGCGCACCCGTGTCAGTATCCGTGTACTCAAACAGACCATCGTCGTTGCGGGACTGCTGAGTCTTGGTATGCAGCTGACGATGTGCATCCGCTTCGCTCCACTCTTGATTCATCCGCTTAATGAAACCAGTGAGCTGCCCCACCGTTTTCTTGCGGTATTCCATGTCGGCCGAGAACTTTGGTATCTGCTTAGTCGTCGGGCCCAAGTGATATCCCGTCCCCGCGTACACCTGCTTGGCGATTCCAAGTCCTTCCTCACTCAGCGGGTCTAACTGGGTGTATCTGCGTACAAGCTGGCGGAACTCTTCCTTCTGATTGACGCTAGATGGTCCCTTCTCCTCTGGCGTTCCTGCAGTTTTCCTCGCCTTCGTTTCCGACCTGACAGCACCAGCTTCACGACCCCCAGCAACACGTCCTGGTGTCTGCACTGCGTTCTCCGTAGACATCGTATCTGTATTAGCAGTCGCAGCGTCCATCTGCCTCTTGAGCGCCGTGAGAAACTCGTCTCGATGGGACGCGTCTGCAAAAGGTCCTGGCATGAACGTGAGCTCCAGTCTGTGGCCGTCCACGAGCTGCAGCTCCACGCCCAGCACCATGTTTTGTACCGTCCTGGGCTGCACTTTAACCACGTTTTCCAGCGTCACGAAGAGCGCAGCCGCCGACATGGCGCCGTCCTGCGCCCGACCGCGGCTCGAGATGTCCTGCAGCTGCCTCTTGCGCCGCTGCAGCGCGTCCGAGTCCGACTGTGTCGTCTGCAGCCACATGACGCCGCCGCTCTCCAGTGCCAGCGCCCCCAGTCCGCCGTCGATGCCCACGCCGTCGAACTTGGCGGCCACGTGCTGGAACATGGCGCGCTGTTGCTGCTGCTTTTGCTGCTGGAAGCGCGCGAGCCGCCGCTCGGACATGCAGAAGCGGCTCAGCGCACCTACGTCCAGATGTTTGACGACCCTCGCCGGCCCGACGTCGAACAGCTCCGCGTAGGACCCGAAGCCGTACGTGTCCTCGACCTCATCCATCTCGCTTTGTATGGCGCGAATGTTGCACACAAAGCACAAATTTGAAATTTGGGAATGGGGCGAAATTGTCAACTTGCCTTTTTGAACGTTGAAAAGTCACTTTACTTTTTTACGTTAATGAACACTATGAATACTAATTGCTTAGGCTGCAGGCAGCTACACGACTCGAGGGAAGTGGGCCAGGTAGCGCGACCTGGGGTCCACCGTGTACTTGCGCACGTTCTTCTGCATCTCGTCGCGGTGGCGGCCCGACAGACGCTGCGTCACTTGGTACATGACTTCTCGGTCGGCCAAAAGCTGCTCGTCCGCTTTCCGGCCGATCTGCGCCACCATCCACACGCCGTCCATCGCACTGAGGAAGCCGCGGCAGACCCCCACGCTTTCGTGCCACAGCGGCTCCAGGAGCGAGTCGCCGACGAGACCGACGTAGAGCTTATTGCCGTTCGACGAGAGGATGGTCGCAGCCTTGTCCGCGCGTGTGCGGGGGCTGAAGTCGAACAAACTGACTCGAGTGAAGTCAGTCTTCCTGGGGATGCCGGCAAAGTCCACGATGGTCTTGACGAATTCTTGGAGAACGCTCTGGTTGACGTTGGTATCCATGACTAAGTCCACGGGGCTTGCGTGGTTCTCATTTACCACCTTCCAATCCAGCAGGTTCTGCCGCTTCGGGGTCATCACCAGGTAATGCATCTCACCGCGGTAATACATAATGTTCTCCATGTCGATACCGCCGTCGCGCAACTTGTCGAGCATTTGGTGCTTGAGTTGGGTAGTCCACGAGAATTCCTTGACCTTGGTCTCCTCGGAAGTTCCGAGGTTCGGGAAATAGCACACAATACCGAGAGCTTCCTCACGACAGAACACGAAGCGATCGATGCCGGCGAACTCCGCCAGCTTGTCGTTGACACCAGACGCACCGAGAACCGCCGTGAACTCCATCATGGGGATCTGCGGTTGCGTCGTCAGGGTGTAGAATGGCCTGCCGCCGTTCTCCTCCAAACCAGGAGGTACAACCGAGTCGAACTCTGTCGACGAGAAAACCGTCACGCCGAGGAGCAGTGCCACCTTGAGTAGGATAACCTGCAACTGACGCGTGCTCACGTGGAAGTACGAGTTTGACTTGGAAAATTGCGAAAAGAGGACCTTGGCACCCAACGAGGTCAAGTCTTGAACAACCCACGGCCACAAGTGAAGCATGTTCTCGCGGCTGAAGTTTTTGCGCTTCTCCAGAACAACCACCTGACCTCCAAGCAGTGCGGCCTCAACCGCAGCGCGGAGACCAACTGGCCCAGCACCGATGATGCAAACACGCTTCCTCGAGGCAGGTCTGCGCTTGTAGACATCAACATTCAGGCGCGCATCCAGCAGCTTGAAGAGCTGTTTGTGACGAAAGCTGAGCTTGCTGTACACGGCTGCCTTGATGTGGCAGTACACGTGCCACGGCTCGTCCACCATGATGCCGTTGAGTCCACAATCCGTCAGCAGGTTGCTGAAAGCGGCTAGTATGTCGCCCAAATCTTGTGCTGCGTCAAAGGCCTTGAACGAATCGAACACTGTTGGAGACACCTTCGCCTGAGGGTTGTCGATGATGGCTGGAGGTGCAGACGGAATCGACAGGTACTCAGAAGGAGACGCTGCCTTAGGAGGTGCCGGGTCTCGGAATTCCTTTTCATGGTGGGTCGATTCCTGGTCACTTTTTGCCCATTGCGTGTTGGACAGTCGACGCAGACCTCGCTTGAGCTGCCCGCTCTTCTTATCCATATCCTCGCGCGCGATTTGTTCAATTGCAGTCAAGTGCGAGCAAATTCGTGCCATGGACGTCTCCGAAAGCTCCGTCCGCTGGCATGTTTTGGCAACCTGTTCCAGCGTCGCTAGCAGCGCCAATCGAACCGACGACTTGCCAGCGACGAAAGCCTCCTTGTTCTCTTTGCCATGAAACGGAGCAGAGGGTTTGAAGCGCGGCTTCAGTGCCTCGGGCATGTCCTCATCGGAATTCT
The DNA here is from genome assembly GCF_020800215.1 of Phytophthora ramorum. Classification (NCBI taxonomy): domain Eukaryota; phylum Oomycota; class Peronosporomycetes; order Peronosporales; family Peronosporaceae; genus Phytophthora; species Phytophthora ramorum. The sequence goes on along the minus strand of NW_027150649.1, from coordinate 2,244,544 downwards.
GCCCCCGATTCAGGAGCTGCGCGAGTTTGTTTCCCATTCGGTCCATGTGACTCGCCAGCTTCTGTGGTAGATCCTTCACTTGATCCTTCACTTCGGGGGCGGGCGTGGTGCTGTTGGTCTCGCCGGACGATGCAGCCGGTGGCTGGGCGAGTGACGAATCCACTACTGGAGCGGCGTCGCCGTCTGAGGAAATGCTGCGGTTGTAAGAGAAGTCCTCACCGCTGGATCGAGCCAAGGCGTCCATCAGCTTCACCGTATTGCACCTCTCCTTATCCGTATCTCCACTCGTCAAAAGGCTGTCGGCGGACGAGTTGGTGCTTTCAGCACTGGGATCGTTGCGTGTCGTAGCCTTCTCCTCTTCCTCGACTAGGAGCTGCCTCACCTTCTGCCAAGCCAACTCCTTCTCTGCGCGAGCTCGCTGTTTGCGCTCAGCCTCCTCCGCCACCATGAGACTCAACTGGATCGAGTCTACTTCGTGAGGGTTGATCACCGCGTTGCGACCACTATCTGAGACCGAAGACGGAGCCGAGTGAGATGGAATCGATCGGTGTCGTCCAGAGCGAAGACCTTCGCTCTCAAAGCCGCCATCGTCTCCGTCTGTGCTGCCATCGCCGTCGTCTTCTCTGTAGCCACCATCCAGGTAATTTTCATCGACGTTGTTCGCGACATAGTCCAGCAGATTCCGGCGACGTTGCGAGGACTTGCTGTCGACATCACTTCGCCGCTCCAGCACGTTTAGGCCGGCATCATGACGAGCGACACCATTAGCTCGGTCGAGCGACTCACGAGAGCCATCGTGCACAGGAGGGCGGGCGCTGAACTTGCTAGGCAACGGGGGTGATGCATGCGCACCTGGTTGACCCAGCGTTGCCATTTTCTCGAATGGAGGTGAGATGCCCACTGCAGAATCCGAACTGATGGGGCACGACTACCAACGCGATCTCGTCTTCAACCGCACGGTTGCGCGTGCTCGAAGACTCTCCCTCGGTTAGGTGCAACCTCGGGACACAGACTCTGTCAAGGCTGGTACTGGAGCATCTACTTCATGCTCAGACCATGTACTGATTGGAAAAGCAGCCGGCATAAGACTCCATAGGGGACAAGACCTATAACTCTTATCTTAGCACGACAGGGATTGTTCAAAGCCAGTCAGTCACCTTGCAAACAAGCAGCTTGCATTGACGGCTGGAGTCGGCAATAACAGGTGCATCAAGCCATCAACCAACGCTCGCAATAGGAAGGGTTTATATTGGACACTTTTCAACACAACTGAGGGAACTTGACCGTGTAGCGCGACTTGGGGTCCACCGTGTACTTGCGCACGTTCTTCTGCAAATCGTCACGACGGAAGCCCGAGACGTGCTGGATGACACGGTAGGCCATCTCGCGGTCGGCGAGTAGCTGCTCGTCGGCCTTCTTGCCGATCTGAGCCACCATCCATACGCCGTCCAGTGCGCCCAGGAAGCCGCGGCAGGTCCCGACACCCTCCGGCCAGAACGGCTCAATCAGCGAGTCGCCGATGAGGCCGACGTAGAGCTTCTTGCCCTGGGCTGTGAGGATACTCGCGGCCTTGTCGGCGCGAGTGCGCGTGCTGAAGTCGAACATCCGGATACGCGAAAACTCGGCCTTCTTGGAGATGCCCAGGAACGACACGACACGCTTCACGTACTCGTGCAGCGTGCTCTTGTTGATGTTGTCGTCCTGCACCAAGTCTTGGGGCTCCGGGCGGTTCTCCTTCAGGACCTTCTGCTCCAGCAGGTTCTGGCGCTTCGGAGTCATCACCAGGTAGTGCATTTCCCCGCGGTAATAAACAATGTTCTCCAGGTCGACGCCGATCTCACGCATCTTCGCAAACATTTGCTGCTTGAACTGGATCGTCCACGAGAACTCCGTCACCTTCTTCTCCTCCGTCGTCCCGAGGTTCGGGAAGTAGCACACGATACCGAGCGCCTCCTTGCGACTGAACACGAACCGGTTGATGCCGGCGGGCTCAGCCAGCTTGTCATTCGTACCCGATGCGCCAAGCACCGCGGTGAACTCCATCCATGGGATCTGCGGCTGCGTTGCCACAGTGTAGAACGGCTTGTTGTCGCTCTCCTCCGCGTTCGGGGCAACCACCGACTCAAACGCCGTCGACGAATACACCGTCACGCCCACCAGCAGCGCCACCTTCAGCAGGATGACTTGAAGCTGCCGTGTGCCGACGTGGAAGTACGCAGTCGAGTGGCAGAACGAGGGGAAAAACACCTTCGCACCCAGCGCCGTCAAGTCCTGCACCACCCAGGGCCACAGGTGCAAAATGTTCTCGCGACTGAAGTGCTTGCGCTTCTCCAGCACCACCACCTGACCACCGAGCAACGCGGTCTCCACAGCAGCACGAAGACCAACCGGTCCAGCGCCAATGATACAGACGCGCTTCTTGGCCGCGGGTTTGCGCTTGTACACGTCCAAGTTGAACCGCGCATCCAGAAGCTTGAAGAGCTGCTTGTGCCGGAAGCCCAGCTTGCTGTAGACGCCCGCCTTGATGTGGTTGTACACGCGCCACGGCTCGTCCACCTTGACGCCGCTGAGACCGCACTCAGTCAGCAGCTTGTTGAAGCTCGAAAGCGTTTCGATCAAGTTTTGGGCCGCGTCAAAGGACTTGAACGCGTTCAGGACCCCAGGTCCAGCCTTCACCTTCGCGTTGTCCACCGTGGCAGAAGCGGACACGACGGGTGCAGGCTCACGTGGGATTTCCGCAGCCGGCTTCGGCACAGGAGGTCTATGCGGCTTCTCGTGCTCGTGCAGTTCCTGCTCGCTCTTGACCCAATGCGCACCCGATAGTCGACGAACGACACGGTTTGGGTGACCGCGGTGCTTCTGCACGTCATCGCGTACGATCTGGTTGATAGAGGTCAGCAGCGTCGAGATACGCGCAATGGAAACCTCGGACAACTCGGTTTTCTGGCACGTGTGACTGATCTGGTCTAGCGTGGCCAGCAACGGCGTCATGCGTGCAGTGGTAGCTCCGTAAACAAGCGGCGCAGGCGATTCAGGAGGTTTCGATGCGTGGAAGGCAGCTTCCAGGCTCATTTTCTCGTTGGACCCCTTGGAATGGAACGGCGAGGGCGGTAGAAGCCGACGAGCACGCGGCGTGTTGCTTTCTTCGTCATGGCCGTTTGCTGCGCCTCCGCGGTGAAGGAACTGCGCGAAGCGATTGCCCATTCCTGACAAGGTGCTCGGCGTCGGTGGCGCCACGCCATCATCGGGTCCCTGTGTGAAGGACGTGTTCGTGTCAGCCTCGAGCGACGATGCCAGAGATCGGGGAGACGAAGTGTTGCTGGGCGGACCCGACTCGTCCATCTCGGACGGCACGCTGCGACTGCGGCCGTCGTCAACCACGCGGTCCAAGTAATCCAGCAGGTTCACCTTGCCGTAGTCGTCCACCACAGTCTCTCGTCGCACCGTGGACTCGTCCACCGACTTGATAGTGGCCTCGTTGCCCGAACCTTTGCGCTTGGCGGCCTCCCGCTCCTCTTCCAGCAGGAACTGGCGCACTTTTTGGCGCGCGAGCTCCTTGTCAACGCGCGCCTTCTGCTTGCGCTCGGCCTCCTCGGCCACCATTTGGCTGAGCTGCGTCGAGTCGACGTCTCCCGGGTTCAGGAGCACCATGCGGGCCTTCTGGGGCACCACTTTGGTCACGAACTTGTTGCGCGGCTCCGACGACACCGGCGCCGAGTGCACGGACGAGAAGGACTGGCTGCCGTCGCAGTTGTGGCGTTTGCCCTTCTTCTCGTGGGCCAGGAAGGCCAGCAGCCGACTGTTGGCGCGCGCCGAGCGGCTGCTTAGCGTGTGCAGGTCCTCTGCGTGCGGGAACTTGGGCTCGTCGTCGTCGCTAACCAGTCCGTCCAATCCGGTCTCGTCATCGCCCGCCGCGCGCTCCTCGTCCTTGTAAACACCGTTGAGGTACCTCTCTCCGACGTCGTTAGCTAGGAAGTCCAGCAGCTTGCGGCGTCTCTGCGTCGACTGCTTGGGCGTGTCCCCCTCTGCGGGGTACGTGGCATTCAGAAACTCGCTGAGCTTCGGGGCCTTGGCGTCGACTGCGGCGGCGTCCGTCGACGGGGCGTCGCGCGTCACGGCCACCGACTGCTGGACGAGGTCCGCGTACGCCACGTCGCTGAGGCGGTCGATGGCCTCGAGGCCGCTGGCGTCGATGAGCCCCTCGCCGATCCACGTCTCGCGACGGCTCGCAGTGCTGCGCGGCTCCGTCTCCGGCTGGCGGTCGGCGTCGTCTTCGCGCACGGTGGGCACTGACTGCACGCTGCGCTTGCTGGCCACGGACGAGCGCGGCGAGAGGAACACGTCGCCGCCGCCGTCCGACGACGACGACGAGTGCGTGTCAAAGTCCGCCATGCTGCTCTCTTGGTCTCTCGTGCGCTGCGCACCGCAGAATTCTCACTGACTGCCGGCGGGCGATGGCCATGGGAAGCGCGTGGCTGTGCGCGGTTCAACCCCGAGGCGTACGCTCCGTAGTGAAGACTCGAAAGGTCACAAAGACACACGCGGTGCAGAAACGACTACTGAGGTGCGTAGCCGCATACACTTGCAGAGCAGCTCGGGCTGACGGCACCACCGCTGCCAATGCCATGCTCTACAAGAAGCTGCTGCCGCCACTCACGCTGATGCTGACCGGCATTGGGCTTCCTTCAGAAGCTTCAAGGCGAGCCCGACCGCGCTTCAAGTCGATGAGAACCCGGTGGCAGCTCTGACCTCTATATAGGGGACTTATTTCACTTACAAAACGCAATGATTTACCTCTGTACAAGCGACTTGGTCGCATGGATACGAGATGCAGACGGTTGCCATGTGCTATGATACCGCATGCCAGGGGCAAACCTGGGTTGTATGGCCCGCTGTATGCGGCGGACATCCATCAAGCAAGTTGTCACAGTCGAGGCTCGGTTGGCAGCGTCGATTGCGGCGACGGCGTCGCCGTGTGTGACTTGCTCTGTATGTTGGCATGGTCTCACGAATATCGAGTGTGCTTTGAGCGAAGCTCTCGGGCGTTGTTCGAGGCCAGACCTGGCCAGATTGACGCCGATCACCAAGACGGACAATACGCACCGGCGGCAAGCAGCAACAAGCATGCCAGATGCGGGCTGACTCAGCTCGATGGTCGCGCGATCGAAAGACGACAAAGCAAACATGGCTTCGCACGTCTGCCCACGCTACTGCGGACTGCGTCGGCTTGCGTTGGATTTGAACGAATTAATTGTTTTGAATTGAATTGTGGAAGTTGAACTAATTAATTGTTTTAAATTGAATTTCGCTCAGCACTTATCGTTTAATTGTGTAAGTGCACCACACTATCTTATTCGACAGCAGCCGGAACCCGATCCGGGACGAGGCTCGCACTCCTCTCTCCAGAGACGAGCGGGAAGGAGCAGCTCCTGGCGTGGTCTGGCTAGAAGCAGCAGCAGCGACCCCCCGCCAGGTCCGAGATGCACGAGCAACAGCGCAGACGCAGCTCGCAGTCGCCCGCCATGTCTCCGGAGCGCAAACAGAGTACGACGGCCACGTACACGCAGCAGTATCTGCGACGCCGACTCAGTCAACAGCATCAGGAGGACGTTGAGCTGCAGAGTCCGAGGTCCAACGGCAGTCGACGGATGGAGCGCAGACGCAGCAGCGAGGACGCAGGTGAACGGCCCAATAAACTGCAGCCCCAGCAATCGACCGCCAATGGCCACATACGGAAGGACCAACCAGTTGCTTTCGTTGCTGACATGACAGTTGAGAAACAGTCGAGTGAGAAGTACGCGGCTGGGAAAGGGCTGACAAAGAGAAAAGCTGGAAAGTGTGGATTCATCAACCAAGTGGAGACGATGACGAAGAAGCGCAAGGCCCCGTGTGGTCGATCTACGACTGTAGCGGCTGTAGCGGCGGGGGTGGTGACCGTGTCAGTAGCAGGTGGGGTAGCTGTTTGTCGGATGTACCCGTCGTCTCCTGCTGCGGCTTCGATTCTGATCGTGGTGGAAAGAGCGGAGGAGGCCCTGTTCTTGCTGTTAGTTGAGCTCCGGAATGCAGTGGGCCCTTTTGCGAAGGAACTGGGAGAATCTATGCGGGTCGAATCGTTGGCTCTGCTGAGGAATGGACATTTGACACAGGCGGCACGCGCCGCCCATGCACTAGCGAACCAAAGAATTCGAGTGTTCCCCGGGTTGGCAAACACGTCAACACTTGTGGCCGTCTGCATGGAACTGATGGAGGATACACGAGGTCAGCTAAGACTAGCAGTTTCGGGTTTGACTGACGTTCTGAAGCTGGTGGTGGATTGGATACAGCCACGTTTGAAAGCTCTTTTTACAGTGATGGAGCTGGACTTGGATGCAGGTAGTGAGCTGGCCGAACGCGTCCGGTCGTTTCTGCTTACAGCACTCGCGTTTCTTGCAGAGGCACTGAAGGAAAGTGCAACCTGGGCAAGATTGAGCGTGGACGAAGTATTTGAGTGGATGGGATTAGAGCCCGACGTGAGTGATGCAGAGCTGCCCAGCGACGAATTCCTCGCACCTTTGATGGCACACCAGGCTGCAATTAAGAATGTCGTGCGGGGGTTTACAGCTCGGGAGTCTCGGGCATTAGACCACGTGAAGCACTCCGAGAAACGACGGGTAGCCATCGCATCCGCCACGAACTCGATCATTGCAGACACCCGGGTGACAGCACTGAACTGCATCTTTGACGCAAAAATGGCCGCTATTGAGTTGATGGAAGAGCGAATGAAGCAGCTAGCAGACCAGTATGCTGCTTCCATCGAGCAGGAGCTGAAGGAATATAAACGCACCTCGCGGCAAGTCCAAGAAGAAGGTAATCCTGGAGAGTTGACTGAGGTGGTGTCGAACGGCCAGTCGCATGTGGATGCGGCGGCCAGTCTGAAACTGGAACTAGCCTTTCGAGCCAAGACCACGGATGAAATGTCAACAGAAGTCCCTTTACCGGAAGATCGAAGCACTACCACTGGAAGGGGTCAACGTGAACCTGCTAACGAAGAGCAAGCCCGGTCGGGTGTCAAGCTATCTCACGAAGAACGATTGCTTGTTGAGTCAATTGAAGCCCCTGTGTCGGAAGAGCAAAGTCCTTCTCAGGATGAGCTGCCAGACAACATCGATAAAGAGACAGAAATTACGATTGAGCTTGCTGAGCTGACTGCCGAACTTGCAGAAATGGCAGCGACCGTGCACAGCTCTTCTGAGGCGATTTTGGCGAGTGAGTACGTCAGTGATGAACAGGTAGAGATAACCGCGTTGACTGAGGTGGACGAGCTGATTGATGAACGATCTGAAGCCCCAGTAGTTGGAATCCCGACTTCATCAGTGCATAGCGATCATGCCACGGAGGATCAGACATACAGTGGTGCTGGGCTGGTTGAGGAAAATCAGCAAAATATTGAGCTGGCGTCCTCGGACAAGGAAGAAGTAGCCCGTGGTGAGGAGAGGCGATCGGTTGTCACGGAAGTGTTGGTGGAATTGGAGGGCATTGTGCTGGAGGTGGAGCATACACAAGTGGAAGTGACGAATCTCTATGGGGCAGACAACCTTTCTGAAGCTGATCTTTCCGAGCAAGAAGTTCTGTTTCAGCACGAAGAGCAAACGGCAGCACATCTGACTGTTCTGGTTGACGGACCCGAGGTGGAGCTTGTGGTGGAGGTGGATACGCTTGATGCTGAAACTGTGGAGAAAGCAGGGATGGAGCAGCGTCGGCCTGACATCAGCACTCGAGTCGCTACCCTGCCTGGAACTGAAGTGCTGGAAGAAGAGCCTATAGAGACGCACAAGAAACAATATCCGGAGTCAGTGCAAGACGCCGAACATCTTCGCGTGGATGAAAACGAAGTGCTTGCGAGTGACGGTGCAATCGAGGTTCACAAGGAGCTACAGGACACTGAGGCCGTGAGTAAGGTAGATATGGCAATTGAGGATGCGGAGGTGGTGGTCGCGGATCTTGAACGCACCGAAGCGAAGATAACCAGCTTGCGCAGTTATGATGAGGTTGCAGCTGAATCAGACACACAGGCGGTGGATTTTCAGCGTCAAGAATCGGGGGATCTGGAGGCCAAGGAAGGCGTTGGCTCTGCTGCTCTTATCGACATCGAAACTCAGGAAATGGAACGCGTGGTTGTGGACAAGGAAATCCACGAGCTGGCGCAACTCGAACAAGTCCTGCTGCAGGAGGACGAACGCGTTCGTATAGAAGAAGAGCTGCGCGTAATTGCACAGGAGGAGGAGATAGAGCTGCAAACGGAGGTGCATTCTACCGCTGGTCAAACTTCCCGCACAATCTCTTCTCTCGAGGATCGCACCATTGAAACGATAGATGCGAAAACGACCGAGGTAGTGGATGCTGGTCGTGGGAGTGGTGGATGGCAGTCAAGGCTTGGTATCCCGTTCGCACCCACTTTGGTGCTGCATTCAGTCGCCTTCCTAGCGCTAGCGACGCTTGCAGCTTATTTATTGGCTCGCTATCACAAGCGAGGGCCGCGTGCACCACGGCGACGCAAGCGATGGCAGCGACTCGCCGATATGGATGATTCAGATGCTGAAGAAGTTGTTCTGCTACCAGACGATAGCTCGGATGACGAAGCTGGTGAGGACGCTGCCCTTCCTGAAGAGCCCAAGCTGAAAGCCGTCGAGTTAATGTCTAGTGGCAATGTTGAGACGACGGTCATGCGATCTCCTGGAAGCGAGGAGGCCGACGTGGAAGAGGAGACCACCGAGGACCATGAAGACGCGGAGGAAGAAACAGAGGAGTTTGCCGAGGAGGAAGGCGCTGCCCAGTCCGATTCCGAGTCGGTTGACTATCCTTCTACGACCAAGTCGATCGCACCGGCTGATGATAGCGACACCGCGACTGCTCCTGTCAGCACACCACCACCGAGTGCTTCCACGCAGGAGACGCCTGATACATCCCAACGCGCTCTTCGTCGGCTCCGCCGCGAAAGGCGCTCGTAGGAACACGAAAAGTAGTAGCAAAGCACACGTACAAAAGAAGACCAAAACGACGAACGAGGCAACAGGAAGCCCAGGAGACCCTGTCTTAGCCCGAAGTAAAGCCAACACCGTTGAAACAGCTTCATATTCCCATCTCGTCTAGATATACAAACTACAGAGACCTTACGACAGCAGAGGCCTGGTGGATGCAGGCTCGCTGATCACGCACTGCTTGTAGCGTCAAGGTCGCGGTACTCGTTATGGCGTGGCTGCCGCGGCGAGTCCGTGTTGTGGGGATCCATTGGCCGCTTCACGACCAGCTTGTAACCAGGGCGGATCTCGCCGCGGTATCCCCTAGGGAAGTAGGCGCGGTTGTACTCGCGCATTTCGTCGTATGTCATGCCGTAGCGCTCGGCCAGCTCTTCGGGAGTATCTCCAGGTTCTACGACGTGGATCTGCTTGGTGAGTTTCACCTCGGCAATGTTGCGGCTACTGGCCGCTTGTTGCGCTGCCAGGAGGTCGGGCACAATGACCCGCTCACCTGGCACGAGCTCGGCGCGTTGCCCCACGGGGTACCGGCCGCGGTTGATCTGCAGGAAGTGCGCGTAGGGGATACTGTACGCCTTGCAGATGGTATCGAAGGTGTCGGCGGGCACCACCAGGTGCGTCTTGTAGCGCGCGAAGGCGGCAGACGTGCCCGTGTACGTGGCTTCCTGTTCGCCCACAGCGTTGAGCGCCGAGGCCGTGGCGTCCGCGTCACCACTGGGGTCGTCCCTCTCCATCTCGCCCGTGTTCATGAGCCGCACGTGCAACAACTGGCCAGGACACAGCAAGCTGCGCTCGCCGGTGGGGAAGTAGCGGCGGTTATCCTGCCGCAGGAGCTCCTCCGTCGTGTTGTAGAGCGCCGCGATGCCGCGCAGCGACTCCCCGGCGCGCACGAGGTGCATCTGGCCCCAGCCCTGGTCGATGCACTCGGGTGGCGGAGGCAGCGAGACGGCGCGCGCCTCCTCCACGATGAGCTGCTGGCCCGGGTAGAGCTTGACGTGCTTCTTCTTGCGGCCCAGCAGCGGGTTGAGCGCCAGCAGCGCCGCCTCCGTCGTCTGCGTCTTGTGCGCGATGCTCGCCAGCGACTCGCCCGCCTGCACGTGGTAGCGGAAGGGCGACGGCGTGGGCGGCGGCGGTGCCAGGCCGTCGCGCGAGCTGCTGGCGCTCGAGCTCACCGTGCCGTACATTGATACAGGATCTCGGCTCTTGACTCTTGACTGGCGAAAAACGGAGTGGGATCAGCTCTGTGCTGCCGAGGACGTACTTCAATGATTGCAGCTGAAATAATCAGATGCATAGTGAAAGCGATATGTGGCTACAGGTCATTGTGACTGACAATTCGAGACAAAATAGAGTTTCCGGTGCAATTAATTGGATTAGGTGGAGCAGCATGGGTCAACGCTGCCGCTGAGCTCCTCTGCGTCTGTGTCCTTGAAGACGGCAAAGCCCAGCCCGACGCCGAGGATCACGGCCACGAACATGAGCGTCTCGTACGTCATGATGATCAGCATGACCCAGTAGCCCAGACTCAGATGCACCATGTACATAGCGGCCAGCGCCAGCTTGCACCAGAGTGGCAGGCGACGCACGATGCTGAGTCTGGGGGCGTCCGGCACGCGTCCAGCCTTGGGTATGAACGCGTCGTGGCTCGTGCTGGCGCTGCTGACCTGCGGTGTGGCCAGCGACATGTAGTCTGCCTGGCTGGACACGATGCCGTGGGCCCGGTAGAGCCGCTTCAGCACGAGGTCGCGCAGCTCGCCGAAGCCCTCGAGCGACATGGCCAGCAACACTACACCCAGGAACGCGAAGGCGTATTTGACCGCGGACGAGAGCACCCAGGGCTGGAAGAGCAGCAGCAGACACGTGGCGTCGCCGCCGATGGCCAACTGGAAGCCGTTGAACATGACGGAGCCCGTGGGGTCGGCGGCAGCGCCGGCGTAGCAGAAGTCATCCGACGACGTCTGCGCCGCCACGTATTTGGTGGGGTCGGCGAACACGAGCTGCGCGTGTTCCTCGGAGCACGTGTAGATCTTCTGCGCGCCCTTGGAGATCCACGGGACGGCGTGCGTGAGCTCGTCATAGCCTTTGCCGCACACGGGACACTTGATGTCCGTGGCGTCCTGGTAGATCTCGTCCGTGGCGATGTCGGCTTCCTCGGGTGAGCCCAGGTTGGCAGCCTGTAACAAAGAGAAGCGTTAGAAGGTGGTGGACTATAGGCAGGGGGCGTATACGCCTTGAACGCACCGGGTCGTTCTGCAGCGAGTCAATGTGCCCAGCCATCTCGCACGCGTACACGAACTGGTCGCCGAGGATGGTGGCGTTGATGTTGGCCTTGACGTCCATGTTGCACAGCGGGCACGTGGTCTTGCGCAGGTTCTGGCCGGCCTCGGCGCTCAGCGCCAGCAGCAGCAACGCCGCCAGCAGCGGCATCAGAGCCCGAGCTCTCGCCATTCCAAGAGAAAATGTATAGTGAGGGCTCCGTAGAACCAACATTTGTGTTCAGAGACGGAGATTATCCCGTCCAAGCCAGATGGATCTCGCGGCGCAGGATCAAGTGTGGCGGCGTCGATGGAAGGCGCCGCTGGTGGTGTCGATGGGAATAGCGATGGAAATGAGCGGAGTCTGCAGGAAGCCTGGAGCCAACGGTCTCAGCTGCGCGGTGCAACACGGGACGCCCCCTTTCGCTCGGTAATTGTTGATTTGGATTGTTGACATGGATAGCGTCGAGCTCGGGCCATTCACTTCCAACCACTTCCAACGCCTCGTAGGAAGCAATGCAAGTGTTGACATCTACATGTGTGCAGGATAGTAGAAGCCGAATGCGTGCATTTAGCAACGCCATTACACTCTACCTGGTCCGAATCCCTGGAGCCAACTTGTATGGGCTGCCTCAGCTTCAGACCGAAACGTCTTGGAATTTGTATGCAGCACGCCGCCCGTCGCTGCAAACTCGAATTTACCTGCCCGCACCTCCGCTCACTCTTCATCTCGCCACCTTCCAGCCGTCGAGATGCTTCGCAGCTTACGTCTCTGCGCCGCCGCGCTGCTGGCCGCCTCGGCGACTGCGCACGTGCACGTATACAACCACCACCACGCGCTGCACCAGCTGCACGACCTACACGCCATGCAGGCGCACCGCGACCTGGCGTCGTCTGCCGCGAGCACCACCGACTACACGTGCCCCGTGTGCGGCATGTCTACGATGGACAGCGGCTATGACAACGAGAACTACGTGGGCATGGCCAATGGCCAGCGGGTCTACTCGTGCGGCATGGCGGCGCGTGCCTTCTCGTCCTACGACTTCGACGTGACGGACACGGCCTACCTGGCCGCCAACATGGCCGAGTTCATCGTGAACCAGACGGACGCCGACGCCTACGCCGAGTGCACGGACGCCTGCACCGAGTGCTCGGACGGTATCAGTGACCCCGTGACGGGGGACGCCGTCACCACCGACAACTACGTCTACGTGTGTCTGAAGAACGCCCAGAAGATCTACTTCGCGTCACAGGACAACAAGAACACGTACCTCACCAGCGTCAACACCGAGCCGCGCTACTTGGTGGACCAGGTCATTTGCACGGGAGCTACGTGCTCCGACGCCACCAACATCACGACACTCAGCCCCGCGGCGCAGAGCTTCGTGGCCGATTTCTCCTCTGCAAGTGCAAGTGGCACGACGACGGCGTCGTCTACTACGTCGAGCAGCTCGGCCACCGAGTCGGACACGTCGTCGACTAGCTCGAGCTTCTGTACGGGCCAGGGGTCGGTCATGTTCAACGGCTTCCAGACGTCCATCCACGGCTCGTGCGTCATGTTGCTCTTCCAGCCGTGGGTACTTAACAGCGGCGTCAAGTACGCGTTCGGCTTCATCGGGTGCTTTCTCATCGCGCTGCTGAACGAGTCGCTCGTGAAAGGACGTGAAGCGGTGCGCCAGCGGCTGCTGGTGGCACGCAAGCTCCGACCCCATGACAAGTTCCACAAGATGCAGTGCAAGCTGACGCTCGCTGTTTTGTACATGATTCAGATGACCATCGCGTACTTCGCTATGCTCGTGGTTATGACCTATGAAACGGGCCTCTTTATCGCTCTCATCGCCGGGTTTGGCGCCGGCTTCCTGCTCTTCAAGAACCTGGACCAGGACATCACGGAGGAGCGTGGCTCGTGGCGTTACACTGACCCGTCCACCGTGCGGATCCAGGTGGAGGGCATGTCGTGCATGAAGAACTGCGGCACGACTGTGGAGAGCGCGCTCAAGAACACGCCTGGCGTGACGGACGCAGTGGTGGAGTTCGACGAGCGTGCCGCCTACGTCTCCGGATCGGCGCAGTACAGCGACCTGGTGGCGGCGATCGAGGCGGTCGGCTTCACCGCCGAGGTGAACAACAACAGCAACGCTTCTCCTCGCGCGTAAGAACCTTATGCATTAGTATTTCCCCTACAAGCATGCTGTTCGTAAGAAAACGGCGCAATATCTCACGTTTACGATTGAATGCTCTGTCTGAATGCTGCATTGGCTGTAGTGAGTGCCGCAAGGACGTTTGAAATCGAGCATCCTGTGATGAATCCGGTGTCTTGGAAAGGTAAGGGCGAAGTCGAAGGCTGGTCTGCCGAAGTAATTTACGTCAAGTGCCGCTGGCCACAGGCTAGCAGGGGAAGTCGAGGGGGGGGCCTCCTTGCACTCACACAATTTTGATCTTGATATCGACGCCTGCAACCTCAAGTAGAGAGCACGCGCATTGTTGACATGGTTCAATGTGACAAGTTGTCTCCCATCTCGCCCCCTTGCATTTGGCCGGCGCTGCGTCACTGCTTGGTGAACGGTTCCTGGAAGGTCTCGAGCAATTGACGCACCTTTTTGGCGCCTACACCGGGGCACAGCGACAGCTCTTCCATGGAGGCGTTCATAAGCCCCTTCACTGTCCCGAACGTCGAGAGCAAAGTGACGACGTCCGTCTTGTTGACAGACCGGATGGACGTGAGCACGTCGTTGGCTTTCGGCAAGAACTCGGCCTCCACCTTCTCCTTGATGATAGTCGCCGACTTGTTCTCGTACGCCTTAAAAGTCTCCAGGTACCGCGCAGCTTCCAGCCAGCTCCACGCCAGCACGAGCGTAAAGTCGCTCAATAATGCAACACGGTTGATCTCTCGCAGCGCCACTTCGTTGTCATCGACATCCACAAAGCACAAGACCAGTTTGGTTTTGTAGCGCGTGGGATCATCCTTCCGTATGCTCTGCACACGCTCTTCCAAGTAGCTATTGTGCAGCAGGTGGTACCGCACACTCAGGAACAAAACACAACAAGCAGCTTCCCCCATCACGTAGTCCGGGATCATTCCGTCTCGGAACTCGAGCCCCACGTTGCGTACAGCTTTGAGCATGGGGTTGCCCTTCTGCCTTCGGTTCACGTACACGGTGGCGGCTGCGTCCCTCACGGGAGGTTTGTCTCCCTGTGGCTGTTCAGGCGGCGGCGCCACATACGACGAAGTGCTCCTCAGCTGTGCGAAAGCCTCACTGAACGTCAATGAGGACGGCGCGGATCCGTCCTCGCGAGGCAAATAGCGCGGCGCCGCGTCTCCGTCGCTCACAGCAGCAGGGGGAAGCGTGCGAGAGTCTAAGAAGCTTGGAACGCTGGCATCAGCGGCTGGAGGCGACACCGACGAAGCAGTCGACTCGACACCGCCGCCACTTGCAGGTTGGTCTTCCATTTCAATTTGATGACGGATGATTGGTTGAAATCCAAATTGACGCATATGATTGGCCGAAAACATTTATGCGGCCCTGTCTCATTGGGCTAATCGTCATCATCCAGACAACGTGTCAGTCGACGTACCATGCCAGAGTCTCCGGAGATCCTGCGCCCAAGTGGTGCGACGCTGAGCGCGTCGTACTCGCGGCTGTCAGAGCTCCATGGCGACGCGCACTTGGCGCCGCAGCGGCCTCCGTTCTCGTGGGGCAAGTTTTGGTCATTCGTGGGGCCTGGGTGGCTCATGAGCATGGCCTACCTGGACCCCGGCAACCTCGAGGCGGATCTGCAGAGCGGCGCTTACTCACGCTACGAGTTGCTGTACGTCACATTCTGGAGCACCGTGCTCGGCGGACTGTACCAGGTGCTGGCTGCAAGACTGGGTTCCTGTACGGGGCGCCACTTGGCCGAGCTCTGTCGAGCGGAGTACCCGTGCATCGTCACCTACGCCGTGTGGATCATGATGGAGCTGGTCATCATCGGCTGCGATATCCAAGAGGTGCTCGGCACGGCCATCGCGCTGCAAATTTTGTTCGGTCTCCCGCTCTGGATCGGCTGCTTGATCACCGCCTTGGACACGTTTACCTTCCTGGCCATCGACCGACGCGGCGCCAACAAGAGCAACCGCTATCTCGAGACCTTCTTCATGGGGCTCATCGGGATCATGTGCGCGTGCTTCTTCGTCGACTTCACAGTGAGCAAGCCAAGTGGGATCGAAATCGCCAAGGGCATCGCCATCCCGCGCATCGACAACCAGAACGTCATGCAAGCAGTCGGGATGCTCGGCTCCATCATCATGCCACACAATGTGTACCTGCACTCTGCGCTGGTGCAATCGCGTAGCGTCCACTCGCGTCGAGGGGTTGGCACTGGACCAGTCAAAGAGGCCAATTTCTACTTCGGTCTCGAGGCAATCTTGGCACTGTTTGTGAGCTTTCTCATCAACATGTTCGTGATCTCAGCGTTTGCCAGCACCTTCTACAGTCCGCAGTGTGACGCCCTAGGTGCCAATGCTGCCTCCGATGTGTTCAACGCAGGCATTCAAACTGCATGCATCCCGTCGACAGCCGCGTTGGCGTCAGGAAATGACATCTACAGCGCCTCCACTGGTATCGCTTGCGCCAATGAGTACGAAACAGTTGCTGCATCTTGCACGCAGTGCTACACAACGAAGCACATCGTGGGGTACTGCCAGCAGGTCGGGTTGAAGGAGGCAGGAGAAGCTGTAAGCAGCTCTCTTGGACACTACGCCAAGATCATATGGGCGGTTGGATTAGTCGCTTCCGGTCAGGCATCGACGATGACGGGGACGTACGCCGGCCAATTCGTGATGGAAGGTTTCCTGGATCTCCGCATTGCTGCCTGGAAGCGATTGGCAGTCACGCGTACAATGGCGCTTGGACCTGCCTTGTTAGTTGCGCTGCTGACAGAGTACAACGGGCTCCACACGGACATTGTGAGCGAAATGATCAACGTGATGCAGAGCGTGCAGCTTCCGTTCGCTCTGGTGCCTCTGCTCACGTTCACTACCAACAAGCGGTTGATGGGACAGCCGTTCGTCTACAACCGATGGATTGTCATCACGCTAGTTGTCGGCACACTCGCTTTGTTCGGCGTGAACTACGCGCTGGTCTTCCGGACGCTGCAGCAGAGCTTCGACTTGTCGCCCAAGGGCTGGACGGTCGTAGCACTCGTCGCCACATTCTACAGCGCCCTGGTGCTGTATCTCATGGCATTCCCGTTCATCTCCTGGTACAAGTCGAGACGCGAGAATGAAGTCACGCTCGAGAATCTGCAGCACTAGAGGGTGCTGGCATAGCGTTAGATACTTTTCACGCCGACGTTGAAGATATCCCTTCGTCGCCCATTGGTCGGTTTGAACCTGTTAATCAAATGCAATTGGTCAATATCCATCATCTTCTCTTAAATTACACTTCTAGCCACCTCAACTACCGGCACCTTCATTCTTCAATCTGCGAGTCGGGCTCTCATCTCGATGGGGGACGAGGTCGCGTCGTCTTCGGGGCTTCATGTGGCTGCGTCTCCACCCGCGCCGCCCACCAGCGGCGTCTTGTCACCGCGCAACGAGTTCTTTGTGTCGCAGCGCGCCGCCACGGACTTCGAGCTAAGCCGCCTGGACACGCTATCGCTGGAGGAGCAGGAGATTCTGGCCAACATCCAAGAATTGCAGCTGCAGCTCATGAAGCTCCGCGCCGAGGAGGAGGAGGACAGCGACGAAGAATCGACGGACAAGGCGACCACAACCGCTGATAGCCAGCTCATTGTGGTGTCCAACAACCTGCCGGTGCTATTGGAGCGGCAGCCGCAGACCGGACGCTGGAAAGCCACCAAGACGACGGGCGGCCTGGACAAGCTCATGTGTCTCACGGGCGTGAGGGCCGAGATGAACTTCTTGTGGGTGGGCTGGGTGGGCCAGCATATCCCCAAGAGCGAGCACGAGGCCGTGCGCCGCTTGCTGCTGCAACACAACTGTCTGCCGGTGTTTCTGTCGTCGGACGTGGCCTCCAGACACACCGGCTTCTCCTCGGAAGTTCTCTGGTCGCTGTTTCACTACGTGTCGGAGCCGGTGCCGTCCACGTGGAATGCAGGTGGCAACTCGAGCTTCCACTCGACCAAAAGATTCAACAAGCAAGACTGGCGAGCCTACGAGTCCGCGAATGAAAGCTTTGCCGATGCGATTGCTGAGATTTATAACGAAGGGGACTCGGTGTGGGTGCACGACTACCATCTCATGCTGCTGCCGTCGCTGCTGCGCCAACGTATCCCGCTCTGTCGTATCGGCTGGTTCCTGCACACCCCGTTCCCGGCTTCAGACGTGTATTGTCGGTTACCTGTGCGCTCGCAGCTGCTAACTGGTGTGTTGCAGGCCGATCTTATCGGCTTTCAGACGTTCGACTATGAGCGTCACTTCCTTTCAACGTGCCACAGACTGCTGGGTGTGGAGTGCTCGCACAAGGGTGTCCGCAGCACGCTTGCTGACCGTGATCACTTCACCTCTATTGGTGTGTTTCCGATTGGTATTAGCTTGGAGCCATTCGCTCGTGCAGCGTCGAGTTTGCCGACCCTGAACCGAGTGAACGAGCTGCATGATAAATTCGGCGGCAAACGCATCATTCTTGGCATTGATCGGCTTGACAACATCAAAGGGCTCCCGCACAAGATGCTAGCGATGGAAATGCTGCTAGATCGTTTTCCGGAGTGGCAGCACAACGTTGTACTGGTGCAGATTGGTATCTCTTCGCGTTCAGGCGTGGTCGACAGTAAGTCTACTGGCGCAGGTGACAATTCTCGGCGAACTAGCGCCAGCAGTGCAAGCGGGGACAGTGCTAACATTCTTCCTAGATCCTCATCCTATCCAATTGGGGGAAGCTCGAGTGGAAATGACAGCCCTATTAAAGCGCTCTCAGAGTCCCCACCCAGCGCTGCCAGCCCGATCGCAACTGGCAAAGGAAATATCGGGTACGATGCGTGCCATCAGCTCGAAATGAGCTCACAGAGCTATCACAATATCGTGACCCAAGTGAACCAGATTGTGGGACGGATCAACGGCATTTTTGGAACTCTGGACTACGCGCCAATTCACTTTATCCAGCAGCAAGCAACTCCGCACGAAGAGCTGTGCGCGCTTTACGATTTGGCTGATGTTTGCTTGGTGACGTCTACACGAGATGGAATGAACTTGGTGTCTCATGAGTTTATTGTCTGCCAGCAACATTTTATGCGTAATAAGGATGAGCGCAAGAAGGCTGCCCGCGCAGCCGCCAGAGGATTCAGCGCCAGCAGCCTTAGTGGTGGTGGTGGAACCGCTCCTAAACCTGGAATCCCGAACAGCCCAGAAACAATTGGAGAGGGTGTGGGTGTGATGAAAGGTGGTGTGCTTTCACCTATTACGTCTCCACGGCAATCGTCTGCGTCCATGCTGACAGATTGGGAAGGTGAAGATGGCGGTCCGGGCGTGTTGGTCGTGAGCGAGTTCGCAGGTTGCTCCCAGTCTCTGAGTGGTGCTATCGTCGTAAACCCGTGGAACACGGAAGACGTAGCGTTAAGCATCCATCAAGCCTTAAGCATGTGCCGAACTGAGCGTGAAATCCGCCAGCAGAAATTGTACCGCTACGTGTCGTCTAACACGGCCTCCGCATGGGGAGAGGAATTTCTGGAGGAACTTGGCGTGGCTGTAGAGAAAAACCGCAAATCTTCAACACAATTGCCGAAGCTTGACAAGAAGTCCATCGTGCAAGCCTATCGTAGTTCGCAAAATCGCGTGATCATTTTGGACTATGATCGGACTCTGACGCCGCAGCATTCGCTTCTTCCACTTGCGGCCGTGGGGCCCAATTTCAAGTCCCTTCTTGATGCTCTCAGTGCCGACGAGCGTAACACGGTATTTATCGTCAGCGGGCGTGAGCGTAAATTTCTCGAAACGTGGTTGAATGGTGTGCGCGTCGGTGTTGCAGCAGAGGACGGATTTTTCTATCGAATGAACTTGAGCAACACACGCGAGCAATGGAAGACCATGAGCAAGTTCCAGTACGATGTTGCCACAGCTCGGTCTGGGGGAAGTACCACCGCGACAGTCGTTGGTGTGGGCAGTGCCAGTGGTGGCAGTCTGGACGCGTCTTACTCAGGTGACGCTCATAGCATGATGCACATGAGCATGGGTAGCTTACCAGCGTATTCTCAGCATGCTTCGGCACCAGGGTCAACGGACACTGGTGATGGTACACCACGAGCTGTCGGAAGTATCGCTCCGACTGATGATTCGTTTGGCGGTGACGATATGTCGTGGAAGGATTTAGTGCTGCCGACAATGCTGATGTTCACAGACAGAACTCCTGGAAGTTATATTGAAGACAAGGAAAGCTCGTTAACGTGGCACTATGGCGACGCCGACCCGCATTTCGGTAGCTGGCAGGCAAAGGATCTCCAGATTATTTTAGAGCGGCAGCTCATTGGTACGGCGCTGGAAGTTTATCAGGGGCACAAGTCCGTTAGCGTCGAGCACGAGGGGTGCACGAAGACGCGCGTTCTTGAGGGTATTCTGAAACACTTGTCTCTCGGTGAGCAGATCTCCAAGAAAAGTGATCAAGAGGTTGACTTTGTCTTGTGCGTATGCGACGACGTGACTGATGACCAAATGTTCCAGACGTTGAATGCTTTGGTTGCCGAGTCTAACGAGCGCCACGACGAGAGGAAAAGAAAAGAGGAAGAGCAGGCGGCTAATGAGCGCATTCGCCGGAACTCCATCGCCATGGGCAAACCTCTACCTCCACAGTTGCACGCACAGCCAGTGCCGTCAGCTGCACACGTCTCAAAGGCAAAGCCCCGCATGCCCCGGCCGAGAGGAGGGAGTGGAGTCACCGATGAATTGGAACCAGCCAAAAAAGTGAGGAACGGACTGAAAAAGCGCCGTCAGAACGAGCAGTTGCTTGGAACTGCGGCGGCAGCTGTGCGGGGGCACGAAGACTACTCAACTGACGATGACGAGCTAGACGATGGCGAGTGCGTGGACGACGACAACAAAGTTGCATTTAGTCGCTTGCAGAAGGTGCCTGTGCGGCTGGCAGAGAATGTTTCCATCTTCGCCGTTGTCGTCGGGCCTGATGTTCAACACAGTGGGGGACGGCATGCTTGCTCGTTTGCGGTGGACTCGTTGGCTGACGTGCGCAAGGTTCTAAAAGATTTTGTAGACGAAAGTCGCAAAGGGGGCTCTGCCACGGGTCCTATCGCCGCTGGAAGGGGTGCTACGGCCCCGAATGCCAACGCAAGTGCACCGCCAGCACCAGTGAAAAGTGGAGAGGACTCGGATGTGGCGTCGCAAACACCCGATCATGAGCTAAACCCTCCCTCTCCTCCGTAAGGCCAGCAAGCGAATAACTGCAGCGACTCCATAGCTTGGCGTACATGCTTGAACAAAGCAAGTTTTACGGTAACGTAAGTTTTATGAATGGAGGACCCACGGTCTGTTTTTCTGCATCGTGCTACAGCAGATCGTAAAAAAAGTCGAGTCCTGTGAAGCACGCACATACACCAAATCGTACAATTATTAGTCGCCATTGCGCTGCTCGTGAAGTCTTAATGTACATACCTTGTCCAAGTTCCCAGATGGCAACCCCCACGCCGTATTCCTTGTACAAATTCAACCGGTCCTGCAAAAACTGCAGACACGGGAAGAAGACGACGTGGTGGCTACCAGTTGCTGCAGCAGTGTACACATGTTGGCATTCCTACAAAGTCAAAGACCACGTCAGACATCGAAACTTAACGTAAACACTGCATCGACGACACAGTATCGTACATGCGCCTTCGCGTCCCATTTAATCTTTGTGACGTCGTTGTCCTTCAGAGATTGAATGTACGTGCTCCCCGTGATAGCATCTGCCCGCAGAAACTGGTTAGCTTAGAAACTCGACCGCACTGACGTTGATGGGCAGTTAGTTACCGCCATTATCGAAGCCGTAAAAGGGAATGCCCATCAGAATTCTTTGTCGCTCCATGGGCGACATCTTCTCCAACGTTGACTTCAGCCACGGATAAGGTGCGTTCGGCCCCGGCGCACTGAAGTCGTACGCATTCATAGAGAAACGGTGCACTAACGGCGCCAACTCGTTGAAAATCTCGTGCGTCACAGGCAGCTCACCCTGGTATTCGCGGTACACCCATTATTCAGTTGGGAAAACCTTGAAACAGCCACCTTCAACAGCTTCACTTACCTCGTTTGAGCTTTTGGACAGTACAAGAATCAGCAGTTTACGCGCATCCCGAAACGCACGACCCATTTGCTGCAGCATGTCCACCGTGCCTGCCATCACTGGGATCTCGAACACCATTCCATCAAAGTCGTGTTCGCTCGCCAACTCTAGCATCTTCTCGATAATCACCGGTACGTCCTCCGAGCTGAGGCGGTTGCGTTCGTAGACAACACGGGGTACAACGGCAGGGCCGGCTCCCTGTTGCTCTTCTCCATCAACTCCATTCTTGACATCCAGCACCCACTGACGATCGATATCGTGCGTCCCCGTGATGATCGGCACGTGCTCGGGATCTTCGCGCACTTGCAGCCACACGGGCGAAATGTACGTGAACTTGGTCCGGAACTGCTTGGCCCAGTCATAGCCGCGGCTGTTCCATGGCGTCACGTAGCCCAGCGTCTCGCCCTTGAACTGCTTCTGCACGTTGCTAGCAGCTCGCGCGTGCTCCTGCAGAATGAGCTTGGGCTTGAGCTTGGGCGTCACGAGGCCGCGCGTCCAGACCGACGGGATGCCGTCTGATGGCTCGGCCGCGCACTGCTGGCCGTCGCATTGCACTTCCACGAGGTCGTCGCTCTTGACAAAGTCCAGCTACCGCAGATATCATGATAATAGTCAGCAATTGACAATCGATGCATCACCTTTGACAGGTTGTTGGGGGACACGCACGTTGCTGGACACGAAGTCGAAGTCATCCTCGTCGTCTTCCTCCACTTCGTCGGCGTCGTCGTCGCCCGCCCAGGCATAAATGCCGCGGTCCAGAGCCAGCAGCAGCGTCAGGAAGAAAGCGGCCAGCGTTACCAGCAGCGCCGACTTCATCGTATCCGTTTTGTGATTGGCTTGCACTGATTGGTCGGCCCCATCACTACCGTGATTGTTTGCAAACCGGTGACGCATACTAACCGTTAGAACAGCACTGACCTCCGAGAACCGAGTTCAGCTGGAAGAGGACTCGGCGAACGATGTTCGGGACAACGCTAGCAAGAGCTCGGTTCCTTGGTGACCAAGACCGGCGACCCCGCGCTCCTCCTTCGTCTTGGCGCACAACATTTGCAGACCCTCCACGATCGAGTTTGGAGCGATCCAGCACATCCGCACCGGCTCAGCAGCATCCACATCCTTGCCATTTCCAGATGAAGGTACGGGCGCTGGCAACTCGAACTCGTGAAGGAGCTGCGAATCCTCGCGGTCTAGGCTTTCGAAAAGCCAGCGATTTGCCGAATCTCGCGTGCAGCTCCTGTGTGTTGACCCGCGAGGTGGAAGGCCGCATCGGGCTCATAATTTGAGTCCCTGCTTGCACAACATGCATCGACCGGCTTCAAGACGAGGCTTTTGCACATAGTGGACGACTAATCGGGTAGGAAGCCGAATCGATGTGAGCTGCAGCATGACCAGGCGGCTGAAGCGATGCTGACTCAAGTTCACATGGTGTCGCTTCAGCTTGAACACCTTGACCATTAAGAAACTGTGCGATTTGTACCAAAATGTGCCGTGGGCTGCGAATCGATCTCCATGCCCGAAGCGCAAACGAGCCGCGCCGGAAGGGGTCAAGCAGAAAGCGCAGGACACGAGCTGACTTGGTATTGCCGCTCTACTCCAGCGAAGGACCCCCCATCCAAGGCCGTGCTGACCCCAACCAAAGTGCCAAGTACGGCTCAAGCTCAAGATCCATGACAGCAGTGAGCCACTGAGTGGGGTCCAGAAGATGGCGCAACCGGTGCAAATCGTTGTGCATAGGAAGCAGAGCTTTGAGAGCTGCCAAAAAATCCTGAAAGACAACAAACTTTTACAGGGAGTCATCAACGTGGACATGAGCACAAACTTCTCAGACTCCAGACGCTTTGGCAGCCGCCAGTGTCGTGGCCGATGACCGGGCCGAAGTCGCCGAGGAGCTTGCATCACTTCACCGGGCGAGAGTTTCCCCCGTCCATGCTCGACATGTCCATTCTTCGGAAGGAGGTCGGACTTGCTGCATTGAACTCGGCCGTGGCTATGCAGGTCGCTTACACTAGTCGACCACTGCCAGCGTCCTCCTCCACGCCGCAACTGGCAGCCTTGCCTTGTCGCGGGATTCGCGCAGGCTGGTGAAGTAGTAGCTCGCCAACGGCTCGTACCCAGGGAAGCTTGTCCACCTCTGCAGCTCCATTCCGAGCCGACATACCCAGGCGCTGCACGCGACTTGAAGCACGATCGGACACTGACGGAGCGGGGGTGTACGTGGCAGTCCTCGGACACCTGGGACATCGTGCGCGAGTCGACGAAACCATTTTGGAAATCAGCGCACCGCAGTGTCGAGGCCTGTCGAACGAGTTGGCTGGGCAGATTCCCTGGCGCCAATTTACCTGGGCCCGAGCGAGTGCGAGTGCCGCCACGAGATGTCGCTGAACTCTTGCAGTTCCTGGTCTCTGGCCCCCCACAAAATCACTTGTGATACACATCTCTTGGACCGGCCAGGTGTGTAACACGCTTCGGCTCCGCCTGGGATCGACTGTCTCCCCAACCAGACCAGCCATTCCCCATTCCGCTGCCTGGCGCACCAACCCCATTGCAGTCGAGTAGATTCACCACCGCCGTCGATGACGCTGCGGCAACGCGATTTCAGCAGCAGCTCCGGCATCTCGGCGCGCAGCATGTTCAGCTCGGACGACAGCAACTTCCTCAGCGCCTCCGGTCGCGTGCAGACGGCTCCGTCGCCGAGGACGCAGTCGTTCTTCAGCTCCAGCAGCGGCAGGTCCACGTTTTCAAAGTCCAGAGGCAGCGAGCTCAAGGGCGAGGACGACGCGATGCTGGCGCTGGCAGCCAATGCCCGCGATGCGGTGGAGCACGCCCGACGCGACTTTGGAGCCTCCGGGTGGAAGGAGCGCAAGGACGGCCAAGGAGTGCGCGTGTTCGAGCGGAAGTCCACGCGCGGCGTGTTCGACGTCGCAGCCTCCACGATGCTTCCTTGCAGTGCCAGTGAGATTCTGGAGGTGCTCTCCAGCCGCACCAGCGACGACTTCAACGCCACCATGGTGGCCCTCGCGGGCGACGCCTTCTCGTACGCAGTGACTCTGCGCGAGGTGCCCATGACGACAACGAACGCGCACTTGAGCACCAAGCGCATGCAGTTCTCGGGCTCCATCCCGCTGGTCTCCAGCTCCAAGACCATCGAGTTCCTGGACTACGTCGACGTCGACTACAAGACTCGGACCGCTGTTCGCACCTTCCAGACGTTGAAGCGCGACCGCGCCGGCCGACTGGTAGTCGGCGGAGACGTGCTGGCCGGCTACTTGCTTACGGAGCAGGCAGCTTCACACCAGACGTCGGTCTTTTACTTCGGCACGCACACGGTGTCTGCTGACGAAATGAGGTCCAAGGGAATTGTGAAGGCTAAGCTCAAGGCCGCCACTGTGCGCGAGGCCTCGGCCCACGCGTTGCTGCGGCTGGCCAAGTTGATCCCCAAGATCGGCGACATCGCTCTTCGGAGACGGCTGGGTGCCGAAGAGACCATTGACCCCGCTGAGATCGGCAGCGACGGGAGCTGCTCCGGCTGCGGCAAGCTGGTGAAGGAGTCGCTGTTGCGCAAGAAGCACGTGTGCTACATGTGTGGCCACCACACGTGCAGCTCTTGCTCCAAGTCGCAGGACGTCGAAGGCCTCATCGGAGTGATCGAGCGCCTTCGCGTCTGCTGCATGTGCATCTCGGCCGCTCGGCATCGTGCCTTTGACACCAGTGACCCGGTGGAAGAGGGCCCGGTGTGTCTGCTGCGCCCCAGCACCATCAGCGGCTTGAGCACGACCTCGACGAGCCTCACCGCCTCCACTGCATCGAGTGTGCGAACACGCACCCTCCCTGCACGAGGATGATACCATGCCAAGCAGGCACGTAGAGAGACATAGGAATCCCCGACCATTATCTAATATCACCCCCACATACAGCAACCAAAGCAATGAAGACGTTGACCAAACTTCTTCACCGCAGCAATGACAACAACGTCTTAGATTAAGCAAAACGATTAGAAGATGGCAAAAGTTTCGATCCTAATGCGGACTAAATGCTAGATAACGGGTGGAGCTGCGATCGCTCCTTATTTCGCGTTCGGGATTTCTACCCAGACGAGTGCGATGGCAACAAGCGCGTAGGCGGTGAGCAGCATGGAGCCCTCGAGCCAATTGGACTTGCCGTCGGCAATGATCGCGTACACGATGATGATCGACATGAGGTAGATGAGGATCTCGAACTGCGGGAACGCCAGCGACATGGCCTGATCCATGAACCAACCGGAGAGCACGACGACAGGCACCACAAAGAGCGACACCTGCGTGGCCGAGCCCACGGCGACGCCCATGGCGAGCTCCATCTTGTTGTTCAGCGCGACCTTGACGGCCGTTACGTGCTCCACCGCGTTGCCGACGACGGGCAGGAGGATGATGCCGATGAACGACTTGCTCAGGTGCATCTCGTTGGCGAAACCGTCGATGGAGTCCACGAGGAACTCGGAGAACAAGGACACGAGGATGGTGGCACCGAGCAGCACAGCAGCGCTGGCCCGCTTGGACAGCGCCACGGTCTCCTCGGGGTCCGCCTGCTCGTCCTCGAAGAAGTCGGCGTGCGTCTTGAGCTGGAAGAAGAGCAGCTGCACGTACATGAAGAGGAGGAAACCCGCTGCGATGCGCGAGAGCGTGAGCGTGTTGGCCACCCGCGTCTCCTCCGACTCGTGGTCCGAGAAGTAAAAGATGTAGCTGGGCAGCAGCATGCCGAAGCTCGCGAGCATGAGCAGCGACGAGTTGGCGCTGGCGCCCACGGCGTTGAACGAGTTCTCCTTGTTGCGTACGCCGCCGGCGATGAAGGCACAGCCCAGCACGAGCAGCAGGTTGGAGAGCACGGAGCCGATGAGCGAGCTCTGCACGACGTTGATCTCTCCCGCCTTGAGCGCGAAGATGGCCACGATCACCTCCACGGCGTTGCCGAACGTGGCGTTCACGAGGCCGCCGATGGTCTCGCCCGTGTGGAACGCGAGCGACTCGGTGGCTTCACCCAGCAGGTTGGCGAGCGGGATCATGACGAGGAAATTGAAGACGAAGACCCAGAGGTCGCTCCAGCCGCCGAGCGACGCCCAAATGGCCAGCGGGGCCGCGAGCAGCATCAGATTGAGCGGCTGGTCCTTGATCATAGCCGCGATGGCTGCGGCGTCCTCGCGGACCGTGAGCGGTGCGTTGTCGGCCTCATTGTCGGTGCCGCTGAGCCCTGAGGACGCCCGCTGGAAGCTCGTGCTGCTCACGTGACCGTTGCTACTGCTGTGGCCGTGGCCGTGCAGCAGCGCCGAGTGCTCGCTCGGGTACTTGCGGGGGCGCGCGGCGCCGCCCTCGGCGTCGTACGTGCGGGAGCGGCGGATGGACGCGAGCGCCTGCGCGGTGTGCATCTTGGTGCTTGGTGCGAGCTCGAGCTGGTTCAGTTGTGGCTTTGGGATCCCAGCGCCGGCCTTCCGGATGCTGTGAACTTGCGGCGTCGTGGCTCTATGGAAGGGACGTCGAATCACTCGCGTCCAGTATGGGCAATTGTTCCGCCTTCAAGACCTGCTTGCTCGATGCGACAGATGGTAAGTGGGACAGCAGTCAAGAACGCAGGGCTATGCGCGGTTTCGCGCGCGCCGATTGGCTGAAATGCCATCGAGCAAAAATAGTCGAGAAACGGATGTCGGGAATGGATTTTGTCGGGTGACGATGGTCTGCAGCGCCGCGTTGACGGGGAAATGCCGTGTCCACCGCCGCCGAGTTGCCGTCCTATGCGCTCACGCGTTGAAGCGCGCCGGCTTAATCGAATTCGATGCGCGTCGCGGCAGGTGAGAATCCAAGTCCGCCCAGACTGCAACTCGTCGTCGACGTGGCAGACTGGTAATGGTTCATCTACCTTGGGCCGTAGTAAAGCAGTTTCCAGTGGAGGAGATCGTGGCAGTGCACTTGCAGGCAGCAGGTTGCTGCCGAAACTCAAGTATCTCGCGCAAGTCTGAGCGACAGCCTTGTACAAAATGCAGATTGGATCGGACACTTCAATGCGCAAAGTGCACTCGCATGTGGGAACCGAACATCGCTCAGATTCACTAAGCCGGAGGCAATATCCACTTGACAGAGTTCCCACGAGATGCAGGATGTGGTGAGAGATTTGAGCGAGCCATTTTGAATCTTGAAAGGCTGTAGAAGACATGACGCCGCCTATCGGGAGATCCTCTTCGGCAAAGCGGGGAGAATCTCCTCCGCCGGTCCCATCTCGTTTGTAGAGCCGAGATGGGGCCGGCGGAGGCAAGTGCCGCACCCCACACTAGACTGAGCGCGAAACACCCCACTGGCGATAGGTTTTAGTCGACGACGAAACGAGCAACATACATGCACACCCCACAGCGTAGCGCGCCTGGGGCGTAGCCGCCGTAACTGCAGTAAATACAAATGCATGCACATCCCAGAGCTGCCTTCACCTTCGACTCGACTCGCTGCTCGTCACGCCGCGACAGGCAGCCCCGTTTCGCGCTGCAGTCCTGGTGACGGGATCTCAATAATAAGACATCGTTACGCAGGCGCAACGTGCAGCGATGCCAATAACGAGCGGCGTAACCTGCACAAGGGTTCCGAAAGCGAAGCCACATTGAGGCAGACCTGGGCTCCGAAAGCGAAAGGCGCATGACAGCATTTTGGGACGACGCTCGACAACACCGCAACGCTGGCCGTGCAACAGCGGGCACGGTTC
This sequence comes from Phytophthora ramorum, assembly GCF_020800215.1. Classification (NCBI taxonomy): domain Eukaryota; phylum Oomycota; class Peronosporomycetes; order Peronosporales; family Peronosporaceae; genus Phytophthora; species Phytophthora ramorum. The sequence continues at coordinate 2,216,299 of NW_027150649.1, read as the reverse complement.
TGGCCACTCGTCCTCCAACAAAAAGGCAACTTCGCAAAGGACACGGTACCAGGCTGCAACGCAAACCTGGCCGCCAGGAACTGGGGAAATAGCGATAACGCAGCACGACTGAGTCGGTGCGCCTCAAGACCAAACGTACACTGCCAGTGAACACCAGTTTTCTGACTCGACCTGACCTCGCGGACTGTTCGGCGCGGCATACATTTTCCAAGTCCTTTGCTGCGAGCGTACCTGACCAATGCGGTCTCTGATTGGTCAGAAATGCGTTCAGCCGAGGGCCACGACTTGTCCATCGGCCACAAGCTCACTCACGACCCAGCCTTCACGTGCCTCCGGCCTAGCGAGCGCGAGCTCAGCACAGCCTCCAGGCGTCTGCGCAGCCAGCAGCAGCCAGCGCAGGTGCCGTCTGTCCGCCTCCGAATCGAAACTGCTGCAGTCCAGCGACCCACAGGCTCCAAGAATTCTCGCGTTCGGCCAGTATGCTGCACCCGACCAACGCGTTCCTTGACATGGACGCCATCCGGCAGAAAGTCGCCGGTAAGTAGCTGGAGCTAGAGCTGTACAATTTGGACTCGTAACCGACCAGTCGGATTGGTTACCGCTGCTACCGCTGCTTGGTGTCTCGACGTGTCTATGGGGTTCTGACTTTTGCTGTTAAATGCCAATGCAGGCAAGCGTCCTGTTGTCTTCCTGGACTACGATGGCACGCTGTCGCCCATCGTGGACGTGCCCGATCACGCCTTCATGACGGACGCCATGCGCGCCGCTCTCAGCGAGCTCTCGTCTAAGTTCGTCACGGCGATCGTCACGGGCCGCTCCACGGAGAAGGTCTACAACTTCGTGCAGCTGGACAACTTGGTGTACGCTGGCAGCCACGGGTTCGACATAAAGGGCACCAAGACGCGCCCCATCAACTGCCAAGTGGCTGACCACTTCCGCCCGGAGCTCGAGCAGGCGCTGCTTGACTTGACGGAGCAGACGTCGCACATCGCTGGCGCCGAGCTCGAGGACAACGGACTCGCCATCTCGGTCCACTACCGCCACGTGAGTGTTGCATGACGAGGATGTTGTGCCTGCCTGGGTTGAACTTTGTATCTCCTTCGGTCGATGCCAACGCGTCTGTCTTGTGCTTCGCCACTGATCAGGTTGATCCGGCGCTGCAGAACGCCGTCGAGCAGATCGTCGACGACTACGTGGACTACCACCCGAGCCTCACCAAGAAAATGGGCAAGATGGTGTTCGAGCTGCGACCTCGGGTATGTCTGTGCTGAGAGAGGTGCATGTCGTGATTTTCTATGTGTCTGACTCGCATGCGTTATCATCTGCAGGTTGACTGGGACAAGGGTCGCGCTGTCATGTACATCCTATCGGAGCTGGGACTGGATGCGGAGGATGTCGTGCCCTTCTACCTGGGCGACGACGTGAGCGATGAGGATGCCTTCAACGCGCTGAACGGGCGTGGACTGGGCCAGGGCATTTCCATCATCGTACGAGACCCCGAGGCGGAGAAGGTGGACCTGCCAGGCAACCTCAAGGAGCTGCCGGTAACGAAGGCGTCGTACTCTCTTCGGGACACGGCGGAGGTGCAGCAATTCCTCACGGAGCTGGCGAGGCTGAAGTGTGTTTGCTAAATGGTTGATCAATCGGGCCGCGAAGAGGCTCTAGAAGGACGGAGAGGCAAGAGCTGTCATCGAGCACGCCGCCATTTGCCTGGACAAGACAGACAGGTACTGGTGGGCGGTCGTTAGCTCGACATCTACCACATAACTAAATGAGGTACCTTTCATATTTGTACAAGTTGGATTCGAGATGTAGCCATTCTGGTGGTTTAGCCGTAATAGGCTATATTTAGTGGCACTTTTCGAAATTTAGACACGAATTTGCGGCTGGCAAGCTTCGCACTACCGCGTCCGCCATCATGTCCGTGCGTGTGCTCCAAGCGTCTACGCGCGCCGCCGCGGCCGTGTCCACCAAGCGCGCGGCCGTGGCCACGTCTTCCCGCGCATTCTCGGAGGTGGCTAAGGACGACGAAGCTGCCAAGGCTGCGGCCGCCGCTGCCGAGGACAAGCTCATGACGCAGTTGCGCGAGCAGGTGCTGACCGATGCCGAGCGCACTGGTGCGTGCCCCTGCAGCCCCTCAATTCCTGGTGAGAATACACCTCTAATAACGTGAAAACACTTTGTTCTGGTGCTGCAGTTCTGCCACTCCACGCCTCGGAGGCCTTCTTCCCGACCATCGAGAAGTCGCCCATGCCCTTCCCGGAGGAGGCGGCTATCGTGTCCGGCACGGGCGAGTGGTCCGTGGGTCGCAAGGCCAAGCTCTTCAAGCCGGCGCGCAACCAGATGCAGAGCGGCATCCACCAGACCAAGCACTGGGAGATCCGCTTCGAGGCACCCCGCACGTGGGCCAACCCGCTCATGGGCTGGACCAGCACCGCCGACCCGTACGTGGTTCTGAACCCCGCCATGTTCGACACCAAGGAGGCCGCCGAGCACTTCGCCAAGAAGCAGGGTTGGGAGCTGGAGGTTGAGGAACCTGCCCCTGTGGGCGACTACAACGGCAAGATCTCGTACTCGCACAACTTCCTCCCGGCGCACGTCGAGACCCTCATCAAGCAGAACGGCAAGAAGTCGGCCGTGCAGTTCAAGCACCCCTCCGGACGCCGCAGCAACTGGGTCAAGACGCTTAAGTATCACGGCAACGGCGTCGTGGCGCAGCACGGCGGAGAGGCCAAGGAGTAAAGTACGCACGCAGCTAACGTCCAAGTGAGCGAAAGTGCAGCGAGCAATGGAAGCAGAGAGGCGAGGGACGGCAGGAAGTCCGACTAACAGCATCTGCGGCTTGCTCTGTAACAAGCAGCTCAACGAGAACTCGTGAAACTGAAGCAAAGGCTATCGCATTGTGTCCTATCCTACAGCTCGATTATGTAGCCTCATTTTACCAACACACCAGCAAACTCGCGAGATGATGCAGGAAAAGCTGATATATAACCATGCAGCTTAGTTCTCACTTTCATGTCCTAATGCCGATGCCGTCTGGCTTACACCGACACGTGCGACGGCTGAGCCTTGGCGGCCGTAGACGTTCCCGACACGGGCACCTGGGCCTGCTTCTGGTTATAACGGAGCTCCGGCATGGCCTCCAGATCCGCCTCCTCCTGCTGCTGGGCGGTGGCGGCGGCGGCACCCGTCGGTTGCAGCATCGCCGCCTTGTACGCAGGGTGCTGCACAACATCAATCAGAAGCCGTTAGACACTGCAAAATCCCTTTGAAAATCCACAGAGTGCGACTCTTACTCGGTGGATGAGGAAGAAGTTGAAAAGAGCCAGGAAGAAGAAGCACACGCCCAGAATCCAGCCGATCCAGCCCTGCGAGACGGCCAGGAATGCGATGCTACACGACGACGACAGCAAAAGAAACACGTCAGCAACAGAATACCAACACCCAGGATACACAGCTTAAAGACCACAGGACGCACCATAGGATGTAGGACGCCTTGCCCGTAGCCGAAAACATGAAGCCAAAGTTGATCTTGACGCGATCCGCGATAGACGGGAAGCGCTCATGGTTCTCAACGAAGGCAAGTCCCGCGCTCAGAAACCTGCAGCAAATACAAAAAACTCATTATCAGCGAATGTCTGTCGTCGAAGCAGCAGTCAGAGCCGACGCACATGATGTAGGTGATGACGAGGAAGTGCGAGTAGCTGGGCACCTGGAACATGCGGAAGAAGCACGTGACCCACAGACCCCCAGCGAACACGAGGTTCACCAGGCGCATGTAGCCATTGATGCGCGCAATGTCCGTGGCAGAGATGCGGCGCTCCAGCTCGTCCGTGTGCTCCTTGATCGCCGCGGGCATCTGCACGTGCGAGATCTGAGTCTTGAACTGCGTCGAGAACTGACGCAGCATCTCGGCGGCGGGGGATGGGCCGGACGCAGCGGCGGCGTCTCCTCCAGCGGCGGGGGCTGCAGCAGGAGCAGCAGCGGGGGCGGCGACGGGCGCCGCTGCAGTCGTCGACGCGGAGGGCTCCATCATGGTGAACGGTTTCTTCGCCTTTGACAATGGCTTCGGGAAAAGCGGCGACCTCTTGCCGTGACTTGGCTTTTGACAAAGGCATACAAAAATTCATATGCGAAGAGATCCGTTGAGAGCTCCAGCAGAAATGTGCCGGAAAAATACGCATGGAGGTTCCCTACGAACGTGACATGGCTACAGTTTTTCTGGTTTCTGCCAATCCAAGAGGTGCGTTTGGATTAGCGATTCTGGATTGGATGAAAATAGACTGTAACGGTCAATCAAAAGTGCAAGTGCAAAATGGACGAGACCGTCAAGAAATCCGTGTCGGCGTCCGTGGGCGCTGTCATCACCTCCTTCGTGGTGTGTGCCGCTCACCCCGTGCATAATAGTTTGCTGCCCTGCCACTGACCATTCTGCCTCGCTTGCGCTGCCCAGGTCACGCGTAAGATAGGCTGCTCGCGTGTTTAACAGGTGGCATAGCGTTCTGGTGTGGCATCTCTCACTGAAACAAGTTATCCTATCATATTTGCACAGCGTTGGAGGTGGTGAAGACACGATTGCAGGTGCAGGCGCCCGCGGTGGTCCATGCGCCGCCTGCCGCACAGCAGGTGCGTCTATCCTTCCCGGATGCAAGTTGTTTACCAGTGTCACTGATATCTCTGCAGTGTCCGTATTACAGCTTCTCGAATGGGCTAATGGACACGATGCTGCCCAAGCAGCGGCTGTTGAAGCAGTGTAAGTGCTCGGCTCAGCAGATCTGCTCGCCACCAAAGCCCGACAGCACGCTCTTCACGATGGCGCGCATCGTGCGGCTCGAGGGGCCGCTTGCACTTTATGCCGGATTGCCGCCGACGTTGTTGACCGCTATCCCGTCGACAGCTGTCTACTTTACTTCGTACGAGATGCTGCTAAAGAAGTTCAAGAAAGCTTTCCCGGAGCAGAACCACGGGGTGCTGGCAATGGCGTCCGGCAGCATGGCGCGCACGGCGGCCGCGACGATCTTCTCTCCGTTCGAGTTGATCCGCGTGCAGATGCAGGCAGTGGCCAACGCGCACCCGTTCACTACGTACGCGCGGCAAGTGTGGCAGGGAGGAGCGCGGCAACTGTTTGCTGGACTCGGCGCCACACTGGCGCGAGACATTCCTTTCTCGGCCTTCTACTGGTACGGCATCGAGACGTCGAAGGAGTACATGACGGCGCGAGTCTCTATCGCTGACGAGCAGAGGAAACGCGTGGCGGTCGCCTTTATCTCGGGGGTGTTGGCCGGCGTGCTCGCCACCGTTGCCACGCACCCGTTCGACGTGATCAAGACTCGATCGCAGCTCGTCGTTTACTCGGAGGGTATGGCGCCCGCGCCATCATTCACGCAGCTGATGCGGCAGGTGTGGGAGACGGAAGGTGCTCGCGGGATGACTGCGGGGCTGGTCCCACGCGCCGTGAAGGTGGCGCCAGCCTGCGCCATCATGATTTCCTCGTACGAGGCTACCAAGCTCGCCTTCAACGTTGACTAGATGAATACTACTACATGTAGACAAATACATGTACCCATATCGCCAGTGGAAAAGTGATTCGCAGGGGGAGATGCAGATGTAAGCCACAATTTTGCCTCGGATTTGCTGGTCAACGAAGTGGCCCCGCCACACATCTAGATAGCACACGTGTGGCTAGCGGGCCGCTTCTGGTGGCGACCATGGGCGGCGGAGGCTGCAGCCTCAGCTGCACCTGGACATCATTGCTTGGACACCGCTGCTTGGAATCGTTGCAGCTCCTCAATTGGCAATTACATTGAGCTCTGTTGGATGGCACGTTTCGTGCGTACTAGCAGACGCCTCAGCCACCACGCCTTCAACCGGGAGTCTCGCTCCACATGCCGCGTGTGCTAGCTAATGTGGGGCCCGTCGTCTGTCGAGGCTCCGCCACAAAGAGAGAAAACATAAATAAGGCCAACGCGCGCTGAATATTTATGCTGACTATATTCCTGTGACAACGCATAACCCTGGAATGGCGTGTCACTACTAAAGTCCAACACCCTATAATCTGCGGTTCTCCACGCCCCTGTCCAAAGTTTATATATACCCCATGAGGGTGGAGAGGCAACTCAAAGAGCTTTGCCCGCATTTGGCAATTGACTCGGAGACCGGCATTGCTACTACCAGGAACGGCCATATAGATACTGTACACTACTTCGAGGTATGGCGCAAGTCGAGCAGGAGATGAAGAAGGAGCAAAAGCCGTTTGACGGCTCGGCCAGTGCCGTCTCCACGTGCCCCACGGGCTCGAACCGATCCGTCGAGCCTGTGCTGGACTCCGAGTCGTTCTCGCGTTCGCTCAGCTCTTCCTGCTTGTCGTTTGCCTCCCGGAGACTACGGATAAGGCGATTGCACGCGCGGGTACCGCTCGTCTCCGTCACGTCGCTCTACAACCGCCTGCAGACTTCAGGCGTTGTGCTCGTGGATTGCCGCAAGGGCGTCGAGTTCTCAGCTGGTCATCTCCCGGACGCGTTGCACTGCCCCCACGTGAATGCGGGCCCGCTCCTACCAGCGTTGAGTTGCGCAGGACAGACAGTCAATACGGTGGAAGACGTGCTGGAGTTTACGGACAACGCAAAGCTGCGCGAAAAGATGGAGAGGAGGGACCTCATTGAAGTGGTCGTGATCGGCGGGAACCACACCGGCGCGTCCTTCCTGTACAAAATGGACTGGGGCTACCGCTTCGCCAAGATGCTCATGGACGAGGGCCGCGTATTTTCCGTGCGGTTCTTGGCGCAAGGGTTCCCCGCTTTCTCCAAGAAGTACAATTTCATGCTGGTGCAGTCACCCCCGTCGCCAATGTCCTTGCCAGTGGAGATTGACAGCAGGATAAGACAAGAAGAGCAGCAGGAAATCCACACGGAGACTGCAGTGTCGAGCCCCACGTCGGCTGTGCACTTCCCTAACGAAATCGTGGACGGGTTCCTCTTCCTGGGGAACTTCTGGCAAGCCAACTCTGCCGAGGTGGTTGACGCCTTGGAGATCACACATATCGTCAACATGGGGGCCATCACCGACCAGCGTAACAAGTTTGAGAACGTGGAGTATATGGACGTGGCCATCAAGGACAACGTGGACGTGGACATTACGCAGGAGTTCGGGCCCACCATTGAGTTTATCCACAAGGCAGCCGAGGAGAACGGCCGCGTGCTCATTCACTGTGTGCAAGGCGTCTCGCGCTCGTCCACGATCTGCATCTGGTACGTGATGCTCAAGACCAAGTGCACGCTGTCGGCCGCCTACAGCCACGTTCTCAAATGCCGACCGCTTATTTTTCCTAACCGAGGCTTCATGGCGCAACTAATTGCCAACGAGCGAGCGCTCTACGGCGACCAGAGCGTCACGGAGGACGAGCTGGAGCTGCTTCAAAATGGGCTCCTGCCGCCCGTGGACCGCAGCGGCTCGGCGCTGTGCCAGACTTTCCTCCCGTAGCTGATATTGAAGTTGACAGCGAACTGCCATTTATAAGAATACATTATTGTGAAATGCTGGCAAGCACACAAACTCCTGCTTCACCTCAGCGTGTGGAAGATGCGGCCATTGTCGTACTTCCCGTTCACGAAGCGGCCGCGCCACTCGACCCCATCTTTGTCCACATACAGACCATCGCCATGCATTCTAACAGCAAAAAATACCGCAAACAAGTCGCGATTGCCATAAATTAGTCACACTATCTGATAACGCTGCCACAAATAACCCAGAGCAGACCTGTTGAATTGCCAACCGCCCTCGTAGTGAGCGCCGTCGGCCCAGCGATAGCTGCCCACGCCATGGAAGCTGTTGCTCTGGAATTCTCCGTCGTAACTTGCCCCCGTTGCGAAGCTGTAAACGCCGCGGCCGTGCATCTGGTCGCGCAGCCATTCGCCCTCGAATCTCTCTGCCCCCGTCCAGAAGGAGCCGTGGCCTTGACGAACCACTTTCCCACCAGCCACGCAGTACTCTCCCTCTACAACGCACGCGAGCGGTTAGAATCACCTGGACCAGAGAAACTAATGCTACGTTAACGCACTGTACTTGCTGCCGTCGCTGAACGAGAAGGTGCCAGTCTTGACTGCCCCCTCGTCTTCCTCCGTTGGCTGCTCTACTTCGGCTCGCTTGGTGTCGGAGGCAGCCGCCGCGGCTGCCGCTGCAGCAGCACCAGCCTTGGCGTCAGCTTGCCCAGCAATAGAAGCTTTGGGTTTGCCTGCCATGGTATCAACCAACTCGAGAGTGAGACGAGTATCCTTTGAAGCGCCGCGTCCGTTCACAACCAGCACTGTAGTTGGGACGAGATTGAGAGACGAGATGTCGCTGCAAGACTTCGTGCACAACTACGAGATGGAGAGCCTGCAGCTGGGCATTACGGCACGGCGGGACGTGATCACGCACATGGCGGAGTTCTTCCCGTCCCCTGAAGACGACGGGCTTGGCATCTTCCAAGAGACATCGCAGGCGCTGGCTGCACGCCGCGCGGCTGAAAACAGGCAACAGCAAAAGACGCCCGGAAGTGCACTCGTTCTGGCTGGAAACACGCGCGAGGGCTTTCACCACCGACTGCGCAACATCCAGCTAGTCGCGCTGACGAACGCTCTGCACAAAAGCCACGTACCTGGCCTAGTCGGGCTTGATCTGCGTTACAACCACCTGGGAGAACACGAAGAAATAGCCGGCCAGGACGATGCAGAGAGTGGAGGCGAAGACGACCAGGAAGGAGCACGCAACGAGCGCGAGTTCCTTTTGGATACAGCGTCAAGTCTTGGGCGCTTACTACAGCCCACGCCGTCCTATGCGTGCCAGATCGCCGAGTTGAATCTGCAGGGCAATCGTCTTGGCAGTGAGAGCTGTCGGCTGCTCTGCGCTGCACTAGACGCTGCGGGATCAGCGTCTCCATTACGTCGTCTGAATCTCAACGGAAATCCGCTAGGACCCGTGGGAGGCCACGCCATCGCAGTGCTACTAGCTGCCACTACTTGCCCGCTGCAGGAGCTCGACGTGGGCAACACCGAGCTCGACGTCTCCAATCTCATTGCCATAGCGCAGTCGCTGCGTGGCAACCGCAGTCTCAAGGCACTCAATCTCGACAATCCCATTGTACGCACAAAAGAGGAGGAAGCGATCCAATACATCGGGAAAATGTTGCAAGTGAACCGCGTGCTCACGAATCTAAGCTTAGCGAAGCATCAAATGACGGATCACGGCGCGCAGGTGCTGGCTGAGCGCTTGCTGGACAACCGCTCGCTACGACGACTCGTGCTGCGTGCCAACCGAATCAGTAGTACAGGAGCCTCTGCGCTTGCAGCTATGCTACTCCACCACCCAACGCTGGCTGAATTTGATCTCAGTGCCAACCGAATCGGAGACGCTGGCGCGAAAGCCTTTGCACAAGTGCTGCGAGCCAATATGAGCAGTCCGTTGGAGGTGCTGTCACTCTGCTCTACGTCCCTCACAGACGACGGCATGGCAGCGCTTGCTACAGCGTGTCTGAGACCACAGAACTCAGAAGCAGGCTCACGCTTACGCTGCCTCCTGCTTTGGGGGAACATCTTCGGCCCCAAGACGTCGCCGCTGGTGCTGGAGCTGTGCGAGCCCGGAGGTCGCTTCCACGAGTACAGCGTCGAGACCGACTTTATGCCGCGCCTTGTGGACGATGAGGTGCTTGTTGCACACCAAGAAGCGTACCACTTCCCACGGTTCGCGTCGCCCAAGAAAAGTTAAGTTGCCTTTCACTTCAACTTGAAAATCAACCTAAACGTCAATCTAAAAAATGAAATCATCCTGAAAATCAACCTAAAACAATCTCGGCGCAAAATGCTCCGCCGATTCCTGTCGAGGCGCCCGCGCGTAGCTGTCCCCATCGTGGCTCTCGAGCATCCTGCGAGAGCGCTACCTACCACAGGATTATCCCAAACATGTTGCAATGCTGCTCACCAAATTCGGGGCTCGTCGTGCCGCTCCTTCTTTCACTACGCTGCATGGAAAACATCGCTCATTGATGCCCGATGGTTGTCAACCACTGGTGCCCCTCCAAACGACGAGTCCTTTGCGTCCGTCGCTGGTCATGCGCAGCGAGAGATTGCAGATATCCACGATGTGATAGCCACCACCCATACCAAGCAGGAACTCACTGAGCTGCGAGAAGAAGCCGCAGACCCGAATCTCTGGGACGATGCCACTACCGCCGCCTCGGTGGTGCAGCGGCTGGCTGCACTGGAGTCGAGGGAAACGCGCGCGCATGAACTGCAGCGGAGGTTCTTAGATACGAAGGAGCTGTACGTGATGGCGACGGAGGAGTCCGACGAGCCCATGATAAGGGACTGTGTGAACGCAATGACTGCAGTCCGGACTGGTGCACAGCAGCTCCGACTGGAACTGCTGCTGTCCCATGAGAGTGATGCGCGGTCCTGCTTTCTGGAGATTCAAGCGGGGGCTGGAGGCACTGATAGCTGCGACTGGACGGCCATGTTGGCGAGGATGTACGCGCGGTGGGGCGAGGCACGGGGTTTCCAAGTGCAGCACGTGGACGAGTCGGTGGGAGATGAAGCTGGCTTCCGATCTGTGGTGTTGCGGCTGGACGGTGCGTACGCATACGGTTGGGCAAAGAGTGAAGCTGGTGTGCATCGCCTTGTGCGCATTTCGCCGTTTGATAGCGCAGGGAGGAGACATACGTCTTTCGCGCAAGTGCGCGTGTACCCTATGGCCTCTGAGGGTCGCTCCAAAGAGGAGATCGAGATCCCAACCAAGGATCTACGTATCGACACGTTCCGATCGTCGGGTCCTGGCGGGCAGCATGTGAACAGCACGGATAGTGCCATTCGAATCACGCACTTACCCACGGGGATTGTTGTGCAGAGCCAATCGGACCGATCACAGCACCGTAATAAAGCTGAAGCGCTGGCCATGCTCCGTGCTAAGCTGTACCAGCGCAAGCTCGAAGAAGAAGCTCTCAAGAGGCAGCAGTTCGCACAAGGGCTTGGAGACAATGCCTGGGGTAACCAGATCCGGTCCTACGTGTTGCATCCGTACCAAATGGTGAAGGACCATCGCACCAATTACTCCGAAACCAACACAGCGCAGGTTCTCGACGGCGATATCGACCAGTTCGTCGAGAAGATGCTACTGCACCAAGCAGCATCCATCCGTGCTGACGACTCGAACGCGTAGATAAGATCTATATATTTACTTGACGGGGCCTTATACTTGCTAGCTTCAATCTCTCGCTTTGGAACCAGGAAAACTTATCTGTCAGCCATGATGAACGAGTGTCTATCGCGGCCGCGGCTATCTGCCGATAGCAGAGCCCGAGAACCCGTGGGCCGTCGAGATGCGGCACTATCAGCGACTCGACGCGCGATCTCTGCCAACAGCACATCGCGCTGCCGAGAGGAGATGACATGCGTGTGCTCAGCCCAGTCCAGGACCTCGCCAACCTTTTTCGTCACCACATCACGCTCCTCGACGGTGCGGCTGAGCATGAATGCCTGCTGCAGGAACGAAATGTCCATGTCGCTGGGAGTTTGCAGCCACGGCTCACCGTCGATCTGCACGGGCAGAGTCTCTTTCAGGGTGAGGCGCACTGATCTGGCCTGGCACAGGCGTACGGCCTTGGACAAGCCCACTTGCATCTGGCCGAGGTGCAGCGTGCCATATACAGCTACAACGTCCAGCAAGCCATCGTGGGGAGAAGACGGACCGAAGTGCGTACTGGTGTCAGCAGCAATGCTGCTCGTTTGGCTGCGGTCGTCGTCGTCGTCCGTCTCGCTGGCCGAATCCGAGTCTTCATTGTCAGACTCCGCGTCATCGTGCCAGAGTTTAGAGCCGCCGCCGTAGCTGTTGATATTGAGCAAAATGACCCCTTCTGTGCCTTCGGGCAGTGTGATGCGCTTTCCATCGCAAACGAGAACCATCTTGTCAGGCAGCCCCGCGCACGTGCGAACCAGGAAGTTCTTCGCACCAAATTGGCTGTACCACAGCTTGTTCACGAATTGGCTCATGAACAGCCCCGGCGAGCGTTCACGCTGTTCGTGGAACTCGAGCGCCACTTGAGCGTCCACGCCGACACCCAGATAATTGTTCAAAACGACACGCTTCTGCGAGTCGCCAATGTTCACCTGCCACCGATCGAGGAGACTAACGTGGGCTGCTTCCACCTCAGCGAGGATCTCACTCACGTCGGTAGGAGCTGAAAAGCCAGCACCCCAGCCTAACACGCGGGCCAGGTCGTTGCCAGTACCCAACGGCAACACCGCGATAGGTGGCTGTCGCGAAGCACCGATTTCATCCAGCGCACCCAGCACCCAACCAACAGTTCCGTCACCCCCGCAAACCAATATGCGGAGCCGGGGTAGACCTATAAACCGACGTAGCGGCTCGATGGGGCTTTGATGAGAGAGATCATACACCTGCACGGGATTAAGCCACTTGCGCACTTGACGCAACACATGCAGTCCCAATTTGCCGCCACTGCGGCTGTTGATGAAGACCAAGAGCGGCGTGGTTTCCTTGGGAGTTTCAACCAGATCGTACGGAAGCCCGTCCAGTCCCGAGACAGCATTTGATGCAGCCGCAAGGGCACTTTCCCATCCCGCAGTGACCTCACTGCGCAAATTACTTGTAGGTGGGGTAGGAGGGGGCTCCATGCCATTGCTGGCGACGCCGCGACGCAGTCGGATGTTGGACATCTTGCTCACTGCAATGTGCGCGGCACTACGCACCGAATTGAGCGCACGCTGCGACTTGGTGGCGATGGAGACTGGCTCGTGCAAGATGACGCAGGATGGGGGTACGATGAGGTTCGCGTGCCGACCCAAGTCGCAGCGGCGTAGCAGCAGCGGGCGGTGCGCGCGGGCCAGCGCCTGTTGGAAGCATTCTTCGTGCACTCGCACGTGACACCACGCACACTTGAGCCCGGAGAGTGCAAGGATACTGCCGCAGAAAAGCCCGCACAGCGAGCACGAGTCCATCGGGTCGATGTTGCCCTTGATCCACATGTGGCGCTGCTGCTGCGTGGTCGCCAGCGACCGCTCTTCGTCCTTGTCGTCTGAGACAGCTGCCGCAGGTGGGAGCATCACGCCCGCCGCTCTGCAAGCACAGGAAGGCGCGGACACCACAGGAGCAGCAGAAGTCGGCCCAGACACGCCCTTGTAGCGCATGGTCGTGGCCGCACACTGCGCGTGTGCATACATGCCGCAGATGTCGCACTTGACGACGTAGCTGCGGATGCCGTAGACGATGGCGTGGCACACGTTGCACCACTGCGGGCTGCACACAGAGAGCAGGACCGTGAGTGCAAGACATGCAATTCTAATGGTTATTAGAGGTAGACGCACCCGGCCAAGTTGCCCGGTCGCCATTGGTGCTGCCCCACAGCGTACGGACCGTCGCGGAAGCTGCGCCACGTGAGGAAGAAGAGGAACTTGCGCACGCAGAGAAAGGCGATGAGGCCCAGTGTCAGCCCCACGAAGGTGTAGCCCACCGAGTTGAAGAGCGCCACGGCCTCGGGCGGCACGTACGTCGACGGAGGCTCCAGGAACGACTCCATCGGAGAACGTTGTAACGAAGCGACGCGGTGCTTTTGTGATGGGACCAGGTTTCATTTAAAAGTACGAGTCATATTCGACCAATCAATTTAAAGTATCTTTAGCTCGATGGGTACAGACGCAGAACGGTGCTTTGGTGCTTAGGCCGACAGCTTCTTGGCAACGCCGGCGAAGGACTCGCCCTGGACCTTGGCGACATCCAGCTCGAGCTTGGACGGCTGGCGAGAGCCGTCGGCGCCGGCGAGGGTGCCCGCGCCCCAGGGGGATCCGCCGTGGATCTCGTCCATGTTGAAGAGCAGCGGGCTGCGGTAGCCGAGCGGTACGAAGGTCATGCCCTGGTGGGTGAGGAACGTGAGCGTCGTGAAGGCTGTGGTCTCTTGGCCGCCGCCGGGCGTGCCCGTGCTGAAGAAGATACCCGCGGGCTTACCCACGAGCGCGCCGGCGGCCCAGAGCCCGCCACAGGCGTCAAACAGAGCCTTGACCTGCGCCGGCATGCTGCCGAAGCGCGTGGGAATGCCCAGCAGCACGCCGTCCGCATTCTTGAGGACGTCGGGCGTGGCCACCGGGTGGTCCTTCTTGGGGGCCGCATGCATCTTGCCCAGGATCTCCTCGGACAGCGTCTCCTCCACTTGGTAGATCTCGGCCGTGACGCCATCCACGGCCTCGACGCCAGCCTTGACGGACTCGGCCATCTTGGCGATGTGGCCGTACGTTGAGTAGTAGATGATGGCGATGTTAGTCATCGAGCTTGGAGCTGATGCTGAGTCTTGGTGCTTGGACTTGTGCTTGACGAAGCAGATTGAGGAATGAAAAGATCTTTAGACTGACGTCAATCTGGCCACAACACGGAAAGACGATTTAGCGTGGGCTTCAGCGCTAATAAAATCAGGTTTTGCCATAGAGTTTCTATCGGGAAACGAAAATGTAGAAAGAGTTGAGCAATGCCTGTCATGGATTTAAGGCACAAATCGGAGTTGCATGCAGCTAGACTAGTACTCCTTGCCGCTTTGACGGACGGAGCCCTAGTCGAGCACTAGCGATACGAGCGACGCTGCGTGGTCGAGAAGACGGAGACGCCCTTCTTGCCTGCTCCTTTCTTCTTGCCGCCCTTGCCGGAGCCCCAGGCCGCTGCGGGGGGACTGGTCGACGCATTTCCCCATGCAGCCGGCGAGCCAAACGCTATGGGGTCGGCAACGGGGGTCCTGGGCTCGCCTCCGAGAGCTGGGAAGTACCCAGAATTCTCCGTTACCCGAGCAAACGAACTCTCGACGTCTGGGGAGACTGCTGCACTGTCCAGCTCGGAATTCGAGAGATGAAACTCCTCGAGCGACTCGGCAATCGCTTGTTCGTAAGGCGACGGCCACGTCATTCCTTCCTGCTCCAGCGAAAACGCTGCTGCGTTGCTCTTGAAGATCGGAGACGACGGAGTCGTAGCGTTCTGCTGCCTTTGCTTCTGCTTTCGCTGCTTGGTGCGCTTCTTGAGCTCGTTTCGGAACAAGTTGAGCGTCGAAGGGGACAACTGGGACGTCAGATCGAGCTCGCAAATGTAAAAGTCGCAGAAACGCGGCAAGTGGCTCAAGAAGCGATAACGCTTGAGCACTTCTTCATCCATGACCACATGCTCGATATCCAGCACACGACCGTGGATTCGTTCGGGCAGCAAGTGGTAGCGGTCAGCAGGCAACAGCTCCGAGCTGGCTGAAGAATTTGCCTCTTGAGTCCATGCTGCCTCCATCTCCTTTTGGCGAGCGTCCTCTTCGTGTCGGCCTTCTAGCTCGTGCTGGTGCTCATCTGAGTACTCCCTCAGCAGACATTTCATGTTCAACGGGTGGAGAACCACGTATGTTCCGTCCGCGATCTGGTAGAACGAGTACGCCTCGCCACTTGCGTTTTCATGCGGTTTCTCCTTCGCGACAGGGGTGTTGCTGTTCATATTGTAAGTGTGGCTAGAGCCATAAGTGCCGTGACTAAAGTCGTCACTCTTGGCAAGCCGCCCTGACGTGTTCCGCATAGCCTCCTCCACGAACGGGAGGTTGTCTACGTCGCCACTGCTTCGGAACTCGGCATCCATGGACTGCAAATCGCGCATCTC
The DNA here is from genome assembly GCF_020800215.1 of Phytophthora ramorum. Lineage (NCBI taxonomy): Eukaryota > Oomycota > Peronosporomycetes > Peronosporales > Peronosporaceae > Phytophthora > Phytophthora ramorum. The sequence goes on along the minus strand of NW_027150649.1, from coordinate 2,200,645 downwards.
CGAGTACAAAAGCTCCCGTAAGTACGCGGGCGTTGCTTCCAAGATGCGCGAATACGTTGCATCGACATCATTTATACTTGGTAGCTTCCGAGAGCGCTTCCGTTCGGCGAACGCAGAAGCCTCAGGGGGCGGTATTGCAGAGCGGGAAGTCGCCTCGACTTCTGCAGATGGGAGAGCACGAAGCTGCGGAAACATGCTCGATTTCGGACGTTCCAGAAACTGAAAAGTTGCATCCGAGTCCACATGCGGAGGAATTTGCAGCTGATGAAGCTGCACACTGCGCAAATGTCCCTTTTGGACGGATTCGAAGCACATCGGACAGCGACGCCAGTACTTGTCCGTCATCGATAGGTATCGCAAAATACACGGCCAGCTGTATATCAAGTTGGCAAGCATTTAGTAGACTGCACAGTATAATACAAGACTGGCAATCGTTCGCGTACGTACCAGAAGATATGGCCGCACTTGGTGATTTTCGGCGCGCGAAAAGTGTCCATACAGATCGGGCAGGTCTGCGGGCTTTCGACGTCATACCACAGCAGCACCTGTTCAACCGAGGACCCTAGAAAATGTCATCCAAAGCCAAATACCACCGACGTATTAGACAACAACCCCATTTCGTCGTCTACAAGCCGGCCATCCCTTACATTCGGTGAGCGCTTCAAGATCCCACGTCGGCACAACGGCATCCGGTTCCAGCGGTGAAATCACGAAGCGATAGCTGCATGTCCACCCAACACATCAACCATCAGACGAATGCAAAACACAAGTCTGTACATAGACTGCAAACGTACTTGGCATGGAGATACTCGCTCTGAGTGCGCGGTGCCGAGCTCTTTTTCTTCTTCTGGTGGTGGTACACGTGCCTCTCACGCTCCGGCAGTGTAAAGTTGAGCAGGTGATTGGCCGACACTCCGTTGCGGGTGACGCGCTCTTCGTAGTCCATGTTCTTCTTCTGCAAAGAGAGACAGACAAACGGTCAGCGTCACAAGACTCCAGCCCATTGCCTTCCAACCCACTGCAAAAGCCGCACCTGCTCTCGACGAGGACCGCGACGCGCAGAGCCGCCATTGCTGTTGTTGCGACTACTGTTATTCCTGCTGCACACCAAATCTCAGCCGTTAATTCGCTCGCCCGTCGCCTGCAGATCCCCTGTTCGAGGCACAGAAACGCACCTCATGATGGCGGGCGGCGCGCAGCGAATTAAATAGATATGGAGATAGGTACAATAGATACACGTGTAGAAGACGATGAAGAGGGGTGCGAGGCGCGGAGAGGGAGGCTAGACACCGCGTGGGTTGACCAGCGAGCGAGACTTCGGCGGCGGCGAAGACGTCGAAAATGAAGTGACGTGCGAGATTCAATCCACGCGATTTCGACCAATGGGAATCGTGTGAGATGTTAATCCTCGAAATTTCGCCCAATGGAAAAGCTCAATTACTCATTTCAGATAAGGATGGCGGAAACCAAGGAGGTGGTGCGCATGTACCGGCGGATCCTCAAGTTGGCGCAGCGCTACCCGAGCATCAAGCGCGCGTCGATCATCCGCGACATCAAGACGGAGTTCCACGCCAACAAGCACCTAACCGACGCGCAGAAGATCCGCGAGGAGCTGGCGTCCGTGCGCGCTGGCATCAAGGAGTTGTCCATGTACGCGAGTCTTCACCCTTCGCTACCCAACTGGAGCGTCGAGGTGGGGCGCGACGCCATTCAGCCGCCACCGCCTGTGCACGGCGGTGTGAGTGCAAAGGTTGTGGGCGATGACAAGTTGGAGTGAGAGACAGGAGCATGTAAGCCTGTATTGAAAACATTGAGAGATCGTTGAGTTTACTGGTTGTTGCTGGTCTGGATGGGTGGGCAGAACTCGCAGCCTTCGCAGCACTGCTCACACACAGGGCCGAGCTGTGTCTGCGGGATGAGGATGAGGTCGCCCGTTTGCTTGGACGTCGTCATGTTCAGGAACTGGCTGATGGGGGAGTGCTCGTCGGCCGCCTTCAATGGAGAGCAGCAAGTGTGAGCAGAATACTTGTTCTCGTTATCAGCTATCTACGCACCGCAATCACGCGCGGAATGCTGTCGTTCTCGTCAGTGTAGTGTCCGAACCAGTAAGTTTGCATGGCGTTTGGTGGCCACCCGTGTGGGTTTGAAGACGCCGCGATGAGCGCCAGCACCTCCTGGAACATGACGCTGCGCCGGATCACGTCCTTGTCCTGTAGCAGCTCGATGCGCAGCCGCAGTTGTTCGAATGTGACTGTAGCGACCTCCTTGTCGTGGAGATTGAGCGTGCCCACTACAGGCAGCAGCCCGCCCTGCCGCGAAGATGTCATCAAATCAAACCCATGCACAAAGTTACTGGAGTTACGAGGCCATCCGCACCTCGATAGTGCCGACGACGTACGAGTTCTGCTTCCTCGGGTCTGACGGAAACGTAAACACGCGGACCTTCACCCGAACCATTTTCGTGTACACCAAGGAGATGATTCCAAGGGGCGGCTATTCTCTCTAAAAGTAAGTCGGTTGCGTGCACCAAGCAATAGCGCAGCAAGGTTGAACAAACAGAGCAAGACAAAGAAAACTAGATGATATCAATAACGTGCATTGGTTTGAAGGATCCTATGACGAGTTCCCATTTCGGTTAAAAGTACACTTGAGCTCATGTTTTCGTTTTGTCGACACATAAATATTGTACCAGGAGTAGATGCTGCTGTTTCTTGGAGACGCAACGCCTCGAGCTCGTAGACCATAGGGTAGGTCCGTTCGCTTGCTTGGGGCGTTCTGCGCTCGGCGAGAGCTTAGATGTACACCCAGCCGGAGCGCTCGAAGGCCGTGGACGGATCCTCCTTCTCCAACTTGGACTGCGGCGACAGGCCTCCAAAGTGCTTCTCTGCGGGTGCTTTGCCGTTCATGGGGTGGGACATCACGTGCTTGAGCTGGTCGAACATGGTTGCTGTTTGGCGGTGGGGAGGAAGAGGCTTCTTCTTGACTTCAATTGATGTGGTGCTTACGACGCAAATTGGGAACTGAGCCAGATGAAAGACCGTGCCATTGCAATTCAATTTGCATGCCAGCGCTATGCTGAGGTACATGTACAAGTGTCGTTTCGCGCGAATACCGCCGAAAGTTCAAACCTTCGAGATACGATACGTCGCTTGCGGCTATGTTTGATGGTAACGCATAAGCTGTGTGGTGGAACTGTAGAACCGAATACCCGCGTGAAACCGATTGTTGAAGCTGTATTAAGTGCGATAAGCGACTGTGCGCTCATTGGCTGATTGGCGGCATGGAAGTGGTCGCGGTACACAGACGCGTCACTGGTCCGGCCTAATCGGCCTAATCGGCCTCTGATTGGACTGAATCGAGCGGAAACCTGTGACGCGCGCCTTGCGGCGCTTGAGGATCGGCGTTTGACGTTCAAACGTCAAGCGCGGCTATAGATGGCTTCGCGTGCAACGCAATAGCGCAGCCTGAATGGTCCGGCCTGACCTGTAGCGGTGGACGGCATGGATGCCTTCAGGCGGCGTTCCAGATTGCAGGCGCTATCTATGCTGCCTCGCGGCAAAGACGTCGGCACTTAGCACTGCTGACTGACTGCTGAAACAACGTACCTGTAGACGGAGCCCCACAAACACGCGCACAGTGCTTTGTAGCGAAAATGGCGAGCAACGGATGCTGCTGCTGTGGCGTAGAATGTCTGCATGTCGACGGAAACGTCCTCGGCGACGGCCTGCCTACGCTGTCGCGCATTGCATCGCATGCGCGGGTTGCTGTACGTGCTGTGTCGGTTGCATGCAGTGATTATACATATAGCTGGATCAAGATCAAAACCCAAACAGCAGATGTACTGCATGTTGAAGCCGAGCTCCACCAGATATCATCTGGTCGTACTGTGTGGCGGGGTCGTCTTTGTGAGCAGGTCCACTTGTTGCCGGTTTTGAATGCTGCTCTGGTTTTCGTGTATTGAACGTGTGCAGACAGTATTGATGCCAAACCAAAAGGTAGACACTGGAGCAGGCTTCCTCTGTCGGGCGGCATCAAAGGCAAGAACAACGAATGCCATAATCTCGAACCGCAACGGCAGATCCAGCTCTAAAATTAACGGCTTTGCTCGCTTTTCGACCAATGAGCTAAATGGCGACATCCTTCGCCTTCGCCGAGGTCAAGGCACTGGTGCTGCGACGGCAGCGCGAGCAGGCCCAGCAGCTCCTGGAGCGGTTAGCTGCCGCCGTCCTGCCGATCCTGACAAGAAGACGGTTCCGCGTGCGGCGGCTGCTCGAGTTCTTCCCGACCGATGGCGCGCTGCTGGGGATGAATGTGAACCGCGGAGCCAAAATCTACGTCCGTCGTGCGTCACAGGCCTCTGTCGCTGCTGCTCTCGCTGGGCTATTGACTGTGCTCTGCTGATGTACAGTGAGACCCAAAAGAACCCCCGAGTCATTTTACCCCTACGAGGCTCTTCTGGAGACGTTGCTGCACGAACTCACGCACATGGTGCACGGGCCGCACAACCAGGCCTTCTACCAGTACCTGGACGAGCTCAAGCAGGAGATGGAGTCGCTGATGGTGCGTGGACTGGAGGGGCAAGAGGCGGTCAAGTTTGCAGACGCTGGAGCGGGTCAAAGACTCGGTGGGGACAGTGCTAGAGTCCCTATCTGCGTCGCGGCGGTGCTCGCGGCAAAACGGAGAGAACAGGTGAGCAGAGGCTCTTGCTTGGAGTGAGAAGCTGGTGACTTAGTCAGCTTTGATGCGTACAGTACCATTCGTTGCTTGGAGGCGAGACAAGTCGGCGGCTTGGATCGACAACGTCGAGCAGTGCGTCGACAGAGCTCCTTGACCCGCAGGCTCTTCGACGAAAGGTGGTGGAGGCTGCGGAGAGGCGACGTAGGGACAACGAGCACTGCAAAAATGTGCTGCGTGAAGGAGCTTCGCATGAGGTCCTTGGCATCGAAAGCAGCGACGAAGATGAAGACGAGAGCTCCGCTAGTGCTCGTACGGGCACAACGGATATCATTGTTCTCGATGATGACGAAAATGCCGCTGCGCTTCAGTCACCGTCAGTGAGTCATACTGCTGACCGCAGCACAGCGGCCATTATCGATCTGCTGGATGGACAAGACGAAGAAGAGAATGGGGCCTCAAACAATCGCGATACGTTAGCGATCAGGGACAGAAAGCGCAAGCGGCAGGAAGAAGCCTCCGAGATAATAGACCTGACATGATGAGTGTGGCAGGCGTCAGCACCAAGGCAAAGAAGCTCACAAGACTTGCATGTTCACGTGAAGTAGGTGAGTGGAATAACAAACGCCGAAACGGGGGCCTGGGTTGACGCAGCTAAAATTCGGCACTGAAGCGCGTCTCAAAGGAGCCCTCATCCAGGACGACCTCGTTGCTCTTGAAGATGCCCTTGCCAAAGTACTCCGCGATGGTGTGGAACCCGTCTGCAGCGGTTTCGAGCTGGTTGTAGAACTGTTCGTGGTTGCCAGCCTTCTGCTCGAGCTGCGTTTTGAGTCCGAGGATGTGGCGGTGGTCCATAGAGCACGTGATGCACTCGCGGTCCGTCTCCGAAATGCAGTTGAGGTGGAAACTGTGCTGGCACATGAAGTGCACCGCAGGAAGGTCCAGGTCGTGGTTGCACAGGTCGCACTTTGTTGCCTGGAAAACCACCGCACGACTGCTCAGCTGCGCAATCTCTTCCTTCATTTGCTTTGTGTCGCCCTTGAAGGCCTTGATCTTCTCCTCGTCCTCCTCGATCTTTTTCTCGTCGCTGGCCAGCTGGTTCACTACGTACTGCTTAATCACTGACACGGGCAGCTCACGTGACTGGCTCAGCACTTGCACCACCTGTAGCGGAGGGATAGCTGGGTTCGTATCGATGAGAGCAAGCAGTTGCTTGAGCTCCTTCCACTCCTCACCGCTCGTAGCGCCCTTGGGCAGAGGTCCTCGCTCTGCGAAGTACTTCAGCGCCAGTGACCACAGGTTCAGGTCCTTCTCGCCGTGCTTGCGCACCTCCTCTAAAATGCTCTGGTCGTCGTTTTCCTCGATGTGGAACTGCACCAGCATGTGGTACATATGGAGCTTGTTGTACAGGTAGCGCTTGCCCTTCTTCATGCCATGCATCTGCAAGTGGATAAGCGCATGGTCCTCGTCGTACTTCACGCGTGGGTTGTCAAGAATGCGCAGCACAGCTTCTTCCTTCTCCTCGATCGATCGGGCTCCATTTTCGCCCTCATCATCGTCACTGAGCACCATTTCCAGCAGTGTATTGCCGATCGACGTATTGCTCACAGTCTCCACCTCGACAATATACTGCAGGAACTCCTTGAGCTGCGCACGGTGCGACACAAACAGGTGCAAGAAGTCACCCGGATCCGATTTCAACGACGGGTTACCAGGAACAAACTTTCCTGTACACAGTCGCTTCAGCAGCTCCGTTGTCGGCCCCGGCATGTGAGTAACCAGGGTGCGACCATACTTGCGCAGATTCGAGTCGGCCTCGGAAAAGCTCAGGTGCTCGATGTACTCAAGAGCATCGGCCACTCGTTCCTTTTCATTCTCCGACAGCGCAACCGAGTCCTCCGAGTCAACGTAGCTGATGTGGTCTAGCTGGATCTTCAAGTACCAACTGTGCTCCTCGTGCTTCTTTGCAAGGGTCAGAGCGTGCTGCGGGTAGTTTTCCCACAACACGCTGATTGCCGTCTCGACATCGAAGTTGAGGTTAGCAGCCGCGCCACCTCCACCGTTTCTGGGCGTCGTATCACCAGAATCGCTGCCACTCTTCGTGCCATTTGCCTTCCTGGCGTCAATAACCTCGTCCAACTGAATGAACTTGTCCAGTTTCTTTACATCCTTGAGCTTTGTGTAACAGTTGAGAAGCAGCGTCGTGTGCTCCGCATTGGCAAACGCCTTCTCGTGGAGGGCCTCAAGGTAAGCCGTGAGATTGTGAATACGCTGTGCATCAAGAAACCGGCGAATCACGTACGATGGCTCGACATGACCAATAGTTCGAACGTATTGGCGCAACGATCCGTCGAAGTCTCCCTTCTGATATAGGTGGTCTCCGTACATGCGGAAGATATCAATGATGCTGTTGACATCGTAGTTGGAGCTGAAGGCCAGCGAAATGGCAATCGAGTACAGGTTCTTCCGGAACAAAATCTCCAGCTTGGACGTCGTATCCTTTTCACTCAAGCGGTACACATGGCCCATAGAGGACACAACGAAGATGGCACCAAACTCGCACACCACATGACGGACCTCTTCCATTTCATCCAGTCCAAAGCGTGCACCAGGGGCTCGAGCATTCGACGCAAGCGGCGGCTTGCGCATAGGACCTTTAGGATTGGTACTTGTAAGCGTCCAGTTAAACGCGATGAACTTGTTCTGCAGGTCGTACACGTTCACCTGATGCCGTCCACGCGGGTCTACGTGCGCCACCAACAGGTAGTGCTTGAAGAAGCGCAGGTACTTCTTTTCACCTTCAAATCCGAAACACACAGAGCGATCTTCAGTCGTGTAAAAGTACACAGCATCGGTTTGGCCCACTGCTATCTCGCCTTCCTCGTTCACGCACGAACAGTTCATGTCCACACCACGTTCGTCCAGAACCGTCGTGCGTGGAGGAAGTGCAGCAGCACCGCCGGCGCTCTTCACCAACGCGGGGTCGTCGTGCGAGCAGTGGTAGCACGTGAGCCCACGCCGTGTGGACGCATACAAAAACACATGCGCGACCGTCGCCGTAACAGGCTTGCTCGTGAATTCCAGTCCCGTCACGGGGTACTGGCCTGCAGGTTGAAGCAGATGCGGCGGCCGGTCCGTACGCCGCTTCAAGTCACTGCGAAAGAGAATCACAGCGCCGTTCTTCAGTCCCACCGCGAACTGACTCAAGTCGTCGTTCACTGCGAACGCCGTCACTGCTTCCTCCGGGTACTTCTTGGCGAAAACCGGGATCTGCTGCAGCAGCTTGGGCTTGCCCTCTCTATCCTGTTGGTCCGTGCGCCAGAAGCGCACCACTGCTGTGGTCTTGCCCGTCGGCTTGGACGTGTACATCTGCAACAATCAACCATCACCGTTTAGCCCTCTTCAACATCACCAATACCAAAATAATTGCAATTAATCAACCTCTTCAGCATTTGGTCCTCGACCAGCTTCTGCAATGGCTTTGGACTGTTCCCGTAGCTCTTCGGGACGTGGGTCGATACCGTCACCAATTGTCACCAGCACATTGCTGCGCTTCATCTATTGGCAGTAAATCGCAGCGACAATAACCGAGTTGTTAGAGCTCGACAACAGGAAGACTACGGGGGTCAATTGACGCACCATGACGACGTGCGACACGAACAGTTCGTGCGCCTGGAACTTTCGAGCCTCCAGCGAGCGGTTAGCCAAGTGCACGAACCCGTCGGCGTCTCCCACGCAGATGAGGCCTCGATTGGCGCTCATGCTGGTGATGTCTACGCCCTGTGGTTTAAGCCAAGATTTGAAACGTTAGAGAGCGAGTTGGGGGCTGTACTTTGTGCTGCAGATAGAGCAAACAAGCACCTTCATCCACGGACCGCTTGCATCCTTGAGCACCTCCTTGTCGAAGAAGGCGAAGCGTCTCCACTGCGCCATGGCGTCCGGTTCTTCACGTTTTCCCCCTTGTTGTGGGAATGATACCGATGATGTATTCGTATTTAGAAGGAGCTGTGATTTTTGTGACCAGACTATAATTTGGTCCTTATAGTTGAAGTGAAATGCAACTTCGACTTGGCCTCACGCAAAAACAAACTCATTATACTTGACACTATGTGGTCTATAAGTCAATGATCATCGTCAGTTAGAATATGCTCCATGAGGTCCTCGTCCACGTCGTCAAGGCGTAGGTCTGATCGTCGAGACCGCATTGGCCGCTCGGGGGTCCGTCGATCGCTGGTTTTCACGCGGATGACGGGGGTTGTCTGGATGTCCGGGCGGCCGAAGTCAATTTGGTTGGAAGCTGCCAAGAAAATCGGCGTAGCGGTTGTTATAGGGCTAGTTATTGCTGATGTTCTTGATACTGCTGGAAGAGGTAACGACTCGACATCGTCTAATGCTAGAGTTCGGTCGCTTTCCTCGACATCATTTGAGATCACTTCCGTGCCTCTGGAGCTTCGACCACTGGATGTGAATAGCGCCCTCGGCACAGTTTCCGTCTGCAGTAGTAAACCGATGCATATGAGTGTAAGCAGGACTAAACTCGGAGACGCTCACGACCTGGGACTTACCTGATAACGTATCAGTGGAGAGTCCAATGGTGGCGCTTCACTCTTGCCGGTCGGTGTCTGTGGTGTTTTCCTCCAATTACCATGGTTAAATAAGTGCGAGCGCACGTCTGGCGGCAGCGCTTCTTCGTCCAGCGAGTAGCCGTCCTTGATCTGCTCGAAGTGCTGTTGCCTCGCTTGGGGGCTCTGCTGAAGCAGCGGTTTAACATTCTTGAGCTCGTTGAGCTGTGTCCGCACTAGCTTGGGCGGTGATGGAGGTTTGGTCTTCTCCTTTTTGCTGCGTCTTCGCTTCTTCTTCTGGTTGTCTTTTTGATTGTCATCACTCGTGTGACCGTCTCCTGGTTTGTTGCTGTTTCCTGCCTGCGATTCGTTGGTCTGAGGCTGGTCTGCGCTCTGGCCGATTGTCCGTACGACGTGCGTGGTGGCGCCCTGCGCTGGAGATGCTCCTTTCTGTCTCTTGTGACTGCTGCTCTCTCGCGGAGCCTCGGGCGTCGGGTCCTGGAACACTTCAACTCCGGTAACCTCCGACTCAATCTTGCGCGGCGGTGGCTTGGAGCTTCTTGCCCCCATGACACCAGCAGCCAGCTATCAGTTCGTCAGGGCACCGATAACGTTGATGCAGCGCAGTAGATCGGTCAGCCTATGACTCAGCAAGAACCCAGCGGGCGTCGGACGTACTTGCAGACGATTAAAATAGCCTATATGTAGCCATGTCCAGCGGGCATGGCTACATATAGGCAATGACGAAACGTTTGGATTGGCTAAATAGGACAATCAAATTGGCCAATCGAATTGTGCCATCGAGCCTGTCCCCAAAGTTCAGTCGCGTTGTCGCGGCCGCCCGGAACACTTTGCACCTGGTCGCCCTGACGTCAGCACTGCCAGCACAATGGGCGAGTTTCACGACAAGAAGGTCGCCTTCTCGCTGCGCAGCACCGAGAGCAAAGTCGCGGTCTGCATCGCCGGTGCGTACTCTTCTTATTGCGCAACTAGATCCGTTGCTGACTCCTCATCCGTCTGCAGGCTGGTATGTGATCAGTCTCGTGACGCTCTGGACCAATCGTTACGTGGTGGCCAAGCTGCGCGTGGACTCCAACCTGCTGTCGCTCGCGCAGCTCGGCATGTCTGTGGTGGGCGGCCTGGGCTCCGAGCTCTATCTCGTGGGCTGGGCAATGTGCAAACGCGGCATGCGCAAGGTGCTGGACGACGGACTCAAGGACATGGTGCTGCTCGCCGGTGTACGCATCCTCACGGTGCTGCTGGGACTCACAGCGCTCAAATACATTGCCGTCTCCTTCACGCGTACGTGCGCTTTGCATTGCATTGCTGAGCTGCTGGAAGAGCATCCGTCGTAACGTTGTGCTCTTGACGTATCCATTTCTCCTTCCAGAAACAATCAAGTCGTCCGCGCCATTCTTCACAGTCGTGTTGACTTACTTTCTGCTGGACCAGCGCACAGGATGGAGAGTGAACTTCTCGCTTATCCCCATCGTGACGGGGTTGATCTTCTGCAGTCTGTCGGATAGCTCGTTCCACGTCATCGGGTTCGTCGCAGCGCTCATGTCCAACTGCGTCGATTGCATCCAGAACGTATTGACCAAGAGGCTGCTCAACCGCTCCTACTCGTAAGTTTGCCTTCAGTGTGCATATTTGACGTGGTGTGGCTGTACTCATATTGCTTTTCGCTGCATGTTTTGCAGGACCTCGCAACTACAACTGTACACTAGCATCATCGCGGTGGCCATGCAGCTCATGTTTATCTTCTACAACTGGATGGCGACGCCGCCTGATCCCGTTCTTGAAGCCGGTAAGACTGAGCGCTCGACGGCGTTCGTCTTCCTGGTCCTGATCCTGGACGGCATGTGCTTCTACATCCAGAGCGCGCTCGCGTACATGCTCATGAGTCTGGTGTCGCCGGTAACACACAGTGTGGCCAATTGCGTCAAGCGTGCGCTCATCATCGTGCTTTCCATCTACCGCTATGGAGAGGACGTGACGCCGCTCAACTGGTGCGGCATGGGGCTCGTGATCTTCGGTGTGTACGCCTTCAACTCGGCGTCACGGTTGGAGCGCGCGCAAGCCGCCAAGGGCCCGCTCATCGCCCCCGCCGCTTCAACTTTCGTCCAGACGAGCACGATCAGCGCGCTGTCGGAGATCCGGATCGAGAAGGGACGTTGACGCTCTTGATCGCCAAAGTGTCCATGTACAAAAGACGCTATCCGCCAAGCTAGATTTTAGCTCGAACTCGAAGTGTAACGGTTATAAATGCTAAAGTGAACCTATACGGTACTTTTATTGGTCTGTTTTGGACCAATTAGCGCGCGTAACGGATGCCATTCTCCAGCAAGGCGGCCACACGATCACAACCGAAAAAGGTACCGCAGCAGCATCGACCAAGAAGCATGGCAGGCGCGACGGACTACGCGAAGGAGCTTCTGCGAAGGCAGTTTCTAGGTATGCGGCGCTCTTCCCCTTTGACTGGACCCTGTGATCACCGCTTTCCCCGCTCTGATACGCGGCGAATAGAACGTAGAATGGATCACTAACCGACTGACACGTGGTGGATCTTTTTGCTGTCTAGAAATGAGCCGCAACCCGCCCGAGGGCGTCTCGGTGGGTCTGGGTGATGACGAGAACATCTTCAACTGGGAGATCCTGCTGGTGGGCCCACCCGACACGCTGTACGAGGGCGGCTTCTTCAAGGCGGGGCTCGAGTTCCCTTCCGACTTCCCGAACATGCCGCCCAAGATGACATTCAAGTCGGAGATGTGGCACCCGAACGGTGCGTTGGCCTCAGTCTTAACGAAGACTGTGTGATTGGCTGGTGGGGCGGTTTATTGACTGTTGCGGTCGTTGTGCAGTATACCCGAACGGCGTCGTGTGCATCTCGATCTTGCACCCGCCTGGAGAGGACCATCTGAACCAGCAGGAGACGGCGGACGAGCGGTGGCGTCCCATTCTTGGCGTCGAGTCCATCTTAGTGTCGGTCATCTCCATGCTCTCAGACCCGAACGACGACTCTCCCGCCAACATCGACGCCGCGGTACGCAAGAGGCTGAAGTGTGTATGGGAGGTGAACTGGTCTGACTGATGATGGTTGCTCTCGATAATCAGGTGGAGTGGCGGAGCGACAAGGAAGGCTTCAAGAAGCACTGCCGTCGTATCGTGCGGAAGTCCCAGGAGGATATCTAACAGTCACTAGCTTCTGGTGCATCATGACAAAGGACTGCCACGCCACTTCTTGCATGCTATAAAGCCGGCCGCCGCCTCGGACCCGCAGCAACTGCGACGAGGCGGCGTATGAACGAAATGAACGAATTCACGTTGGACATCTCCTCCTGCAGCTCCTCTTCCTTTGCCCAAGCGAGCTCACCATCTTTGCATGAGCAAGCGGGTCTAGAACGGAGCTTAAAGCCCGAATTAGGACCAAATCATCGCATTTTAGCAGTTCTAGCCAACTTAATTCGGGTTTGCTGCAGGAAACGCGCAAGCAGATCGGTCTCCGGTGATCCAATCCATCGATTCGCCCCCAAGCAGAATTCGTTTCGCGTCCAAGCCCCGACAGCTCCTCCCTCCACACGATGGTCCTCGCTCTGCGCCGCTCTCTCGCGCTGTCGTCGCGCGTGGCCAACCGCTCCCTGGGCATGCTGCACCAGCAGCAGAAGGCCCTGAAGCACACGCACACGCTGGTGCTCATCCGCCACGGCGAGAGCGAGTGGAACAAGAAGAACCTCTTCACGGGCTGGTACGACGTGCAGCTCTCGGAGAAGGGCAACAAGGAGGCGGCGGCCGCCGGCCAGCTGCTCAAGCAGGAGGGCTACGCCTTCGACGTGGCCTACACGTCGTACCTCAAGCGCGCCATCCGCACGCTGTGGCACGTGCTGGAGCAGAGCGACCAGATGTGGATCCCCGTGCACAAGACGTGGCGCCTCAACGAGCGCCACTACGGTGCGCTCACGGGCCTGGACAAGCAGGCCACTGTGGAGAAACACGGCGCCGAGAAGGTGCTGGAGTGGCGTCGCAGCTACAACATCCCGCCGCCGGACCTGGACACGGCCAGCGAGTACTACCCTGGCAACGACATCAAGTACAAGGACGTCCCCAAGGAGGAGCTGCCTCTGGCCGAGTCTCTGGAGCTCACGGCCGCCCGCGTGCTGCCCGAGTGGCAGAGCACCATCGTGCCCAGCATCCAGGCCGGCAAGAACGTGGTTGTCGCCGCCCACGGCAACAGCCTGCGTGCCCTCGTCAAGCACCTGGACAACATCTCGGAGAACGAGATCACGGGCCTCAACATCCCCACGGGCGTCCCGCTCGTCTACCACCTGGACGAGAACCTCAAGCCCATCCCGCACAAGGACGCCATCGCCCCGCTCAGCGCCTTCTACCTGGGCAACCAGGACGAGATCCGCGCGCGCATCCTCGGTGTCAAGAACCAGACCAAGTAAGCAGCTTCGAGTGCAGCTGAATGGACGCCATTATGCGTAGTAGAACCCAGTGAGCCAAACACACGAACGAGTAAATAACCTACTTGGTAGAATCCAAACCTGCCTCGTTGCCGCTTTGTTTACTGTTGGCAGCAGTTGGAAGGTGTGGCATGCAATCCGCGACCAGCCTGGTCACCAGACTCGATGGCAATGCACCGCCCGATTTGCTGGTGGTGCGAGATAAACACGGTGAGTTATACGCTCTGCGTGCTTCAGCGAAGGCCAGAGGTGTCGACAACGTTTGAGGCTGTTGTAGCAGTTGCGACGGTGATGTCAGTGCTTTTTGCTTTTTATTTCTCAGTCGTCGCTATATGTGCAAAGGTTTCTGCAACTTCTTGCTCGGCTCGAAGAAGAAGACAGCAGACCAGGCTTACTGCAGGATCTTCTTCGTGGTCTCGTTCGGCTCTACGCCCGCCGTCTTCATGAGCGCCGCCACCTCCTCAATCTATCGACGAAAGCAACAGCGTCAGTACCAAATCACCGATCCCAAATACCAACGAGAGACAGCGAACCTTGTCCTGCATCTCATTGTCCTTGAGCTTGAAGAGCAGGTTGTTGCACGTCACGCGCTGCAGCTTGTGCGACTCACTACAGTATCAAAAACACATGCAACCAATGAGCCATCAGCCTTTAGAGCACCAGAACCTACTAAAGAACAAAACGTACGCAGCCGTCTTGAGGAAGGCCACGGCCTTGTCGTAGTCGGCCTGCTCGATAGCAGCCCGGATGAGGATGTCGTAGGTGCGCTCCGTAGACTTGACGTTGTACTTGGAGTGGCCGATCTCGTGCAGCGTGAAGACCTTGTCGAACTCTCCGTCCTTGAGGAACTTGGACAGCAGCTTGTTGAGCGTGGCCGGTTCCAGGAAGAGGCCGATGCGGTAGTTGGCCTCCAGCACATCGAATGCCACGTCGGGCGCGTTGAGCTCCAGCGCCTTTTTGACGAAGAGGCCAGCGGCGTTGGCGTCCGGGTCCACGCGCTTCTGCTCGTAGATCTTCATGATCTCCTTGGACGCCTCCAGCTGCTCGCTCGTCGTGACCGTCTTGAGGAACGACGCCAGCTTGGTGCGCTTGATCAGCACGTCCTTCTTGGCCGAGAGCCGGATGTTCTCCATCCACTCCTCCGCCGAGCGCGACGGCACGGCCGCGGCCGAAAACGGCGCGCGCTGCGACAGCTGCCGTGCGCCCTGGCGCCGGCCCATCGACAGCACCGTCCGGAACGCCTGCATGCCTCCTGCCATCGTTGCTACAGTCTCTTTACTGCCTCAAGCACAGCCAGACAAAGGAACAGGGCCGCACCACACCACGTATACTCTGCTTACGTACCCTCAATATCACATATCTTTCTACTTTTAGTTGTATGTTTCAACAATAATACATCAAAATGTACCTTGGATACAGTATACACCTGCGATGTCAGATGTGTACCACTCGGTGTGGAACTGCTCGAAACGAGCGGCCACGAGCCCGATACTTGACTGGCGATAGAAGGACATAGGACAATGCTGGCTGTGCGATCGCTGGTGCTGCGCGCGACGCCGTTGGCCCGCAAGCAGGCGGTGCGCGCCTTCAGCGGCAACTGGGAGTACCCCAAGGTGGAGGGCAGCGTGGCCGATGTCACCAAGGCGCTGACCACGATCGGCGCGCGGCTGTCGATCGCCACGGCGCCGCTCTACTTCACGCCGCTCAAGATCGAGCACATTGTGCGCGAGATGCAGGGCAAGGAGGAGCTGCAGCAGGTGCAACAGACGCTGCTGCTGTGCGACGCCAAGATGGCCTACCCCACGGACTTCGCGGCCGGCAGCTTCTTCTCGGCCTGCCTCAAGCTTGACGCGGCCGACATGGCGCTCGAGTTCCTGCGCAAGGCCGAGAACGTGCGCCACTACGTCAAGAACCAGAGCTTCGTGCGGCTGGCAGAGCACTTCGCCGCCCAGGAGGACCAAGAAACTGTGGACGAGCTCGTGCGCATCATGCAGGCCAAGCGCGTGCCCGTCACGTACAAAATGTACACGTTCCGTGTGGTCAACGCCAAGAAGCTGGGCAAGATGGACGAGGCTGTTGCGCTGGCCAGGGAGGCCGCCAACGAGCTGCAGATCAACTCCAACCTCATCATCCAGCTGCTGCAGGATCAGAACGGAAACATCCTCAAGGAGCACGTGAGTGGACCTGGCACAGGAGAGTTGGTGGAAGATACTGACTATTGTGTGTTTCTTTTATTTGATACAGCTCCAGCTGGGCAAGTACCTTGCCGACAAGGGCGACGTGTACGTGAACGCGCGGCTCGCTGATATTTTAGCAGGAGGAGATGGCAAGCTGCCGGAGCCTAAGGTGGAGGAGCCGGAGTCCGAGGAAGAGACCAAGGACGAGGAGGCCACGGAGGAGAAGGCCGAGGACAAGTAGTAGACATGGGGCGATGTGGACTTCGCATCTGCCGTTCCCTGTAGACGATGAGCGGTACGCAATGGATATGATGGTTCAAATGCTTCAAGCCGTGTTTGTGTGGGAATGAGCTACGTTACGTTGGTTTGTGCAGTGTGAATAATTGGATACAACCAGGAAAGCACGACGGACTTAGATATCGTTCTTGCTGTCAATGAGCGGCGCCTCGTAGAAGTAGTCCGTGTCGGAGCTCAGCATTGCGCGCCGCCGCAGCTCCGTGGTGATGAAGGCAAGCAGCGCACCGAAGCCCACAAGCATCACGACGGCACCCAAGAAGCTCACTAAACGCTGGCCAAGCCCGCGGTGCTGGCTAGCGCGTCCAGCTGCCGACTCGGTTCCAAGTGCGTCGTCTCCCGTGTGCACAAAGCTGTCGTGCAAGTCTTCCGCCTCTGCTTCTCCGCTCTCGCCTGACTTTTGGCGGTCGTGGTGCTTCTTCTTCAGCCCTGGATATAAAGCCCAGACAGACTTGACGTCTGTCGTGGTCATTTGCTCGCGTTGCCCCATTTCGCGCATAATTGCGAGGCGCTTGTCATGGTCTGCCACGAGCGGGACAACGCTTGGGCACCAGTGAGGTTTGTCGTCGCCAGGCACCGAGTGCACGAATGCATCGACTGGGTGGTGCATGATGCTGAAAAGATCGTACGGCGGCGGAGCGAGCACGCGGTCTGCAGCCCTGGTCGGGGTTGGAGCAGAGTTCATGTCTTCCACCACAAAGTAGCTTCGTTTGGTTTCCGGGATGCATTCCCACGCAATACGGACATGTTCGTCGCGGTCTGGTCTGTCGACGGCATGACGGAGCCCAATGGCGTGCAGCAGAACGTGGACGACGTTACCGAGACCGCAGTCTGCAGAAACTCCGAGCCGCTGCGGCCCTCCAATGCGCCCCACAAACGAGTAGCAGGAAGATTCCACACCTTGCACAACAACGAAGTCGTGGCTGATACACCTCCTGTCTGTGCGGCAGTTGTCACCTCCGCAGCGGTGGAGTTTGAAACCAGTGGCGTGAGTGATGTGCTCGATCGCAGACAGCAAGGTGCGCAGGAATGGGCGAGCGCTCTTGTCCACTTGGAAGCACAAGTGCTCGTGCGGCCACCGATGGTCACGTCCAGAGTTGTAGTATCCATGCAGAACGTGCTCGATCCGGGTCGTGCTATCCTCTGCATCGTCCGGATCTGCTTCGTCCCAGACAAAACGTTCACCGATGGCTACGTCGCCCTGGATGATCATGATGTTGTCGTCCACGAGCTCGTAGTCGTATTCGATGCCTCTAAACAACACGCCCTCAGGCTTGGCGCCTGGTTCCAATCTACTCTTCTTTGAAGGCTTCGTCACTGGAATCTCTTCAACAGGAAGACGACACTCTCCGCTCAGCGGGTGGATAGCTTGGGGTGCGTGGCATGTCGCCGCTGCCTCAGCGGCAAGCACCGACTTCTCGGGTGAAGCCACGCAACGGAATCCATCGCCAACACCACGAGCAAGCTCCTCTGCGCTCAGAGGAGCCATCTCAAAGCCTTCTAGGCACGTGCAGTCCTCCGCTGTAGCCACTGGCCAATTGGTCGCAATCGAATCGTGAGGACACTGAGAGAAATCTGCTAGCGTGCTGTCGGGCGACCTCGTGTTGCACTCTTTCCTGCGCCGCTTCATTGGTGGTGTTTGGTCGAGTGTGCCTCCATTGACGATTTCTTCTGCTTGAGCCTTGCGTTGTGCTGCCTCCTCTTCCTCATAAATCGTTTGATTAAGCCCGTACACGCACTTGCAGTTAGCATTGCTCTGCAGAGGCCATTGCGTGAGTACAGCGTAGGCTGGGCACGAGTTTGAGTTGGCCAGCATCCACGGGACACAACGCTGGGCAACAGCATCAAGGAAGTAGCCCCGTGCACACGCGCAGTCTTCAAAGCCACTCTCAACCTCGGACCCCCGCGTTTTAATGCGCTTGTAGGAGTGATCTGGGCATCTGTACGCGGAGGCGCGAACGCACGTCATTTCCGGCAGCTTCCAGGCGTATCCAGACAGACATTGGCACTGCTCCACCGAGTGCGGCACCGTGGCTACGGCGCGAGAGAATGGCGGGCACTCGTACACTTGAGTATCTCTGTCCACGACGTCAAACTCCGTGTACTCAAACTCGTCCGCCTCTCCACGAGCGTTGCTGTTCTTTCGCTTCGCCTTGCGCGCCTTCATCTGCGAGACTGACCAGCAAGCGTGAGCTTCGTCATCGCGTCTGTAGTTGCCGTTAGAGAGACACTCGCAGTCGGAAAACCCGCGAGGTCGTTCCCCAATCGCCAGGTCTGATCTCTTGACGGAGTTGACTGGACACACGAACGCGGCATATTCCCGCTCGCACTCCTCAAAGCTGTTGCGCACGAAGCCCCAGCTGCAATGGCAGTCAGCGAAAGACCGCGGAGCAGCATCAGGCGTCGGGGTCGAGTTCGGCGGACACTTGTAGTTGCCCCGGACATTGGCCGTTGTGCCACCGTCACTCAGTGCACACTGACCCGACGTAGATACCTTCACGTAGGGTGCAGTGCACGTGCAGTCCGCAAGTGACGTGACCACACTAACACCAGGCACTGGCTCGTAGTTGCCAGCTCGGGGGCAGCTTGTCAAGACGCACTCCTGCGTCGAACGGTCCTTCTCGTACGGGTGGTAGCAGTCGCAGTCTGCGACGGACTTGGCAGGGCTGCCGCCGCGCTTGGGCTTGTACCGTCCTCGACACGTGAACTCGTCGTTGTCCATGGCGTTGGCTTCCGACTCCTCCTTGGTGGTGTCCACGCCGTCGTTGCACAAGCAGTCGTCGATCATCTCCATGTCTCGAGGCAGTAGCATGGCCTCGCAGCCTTCGGGGCACGCGTAGAAGGCGCCCTGCACAGCAGACAACGAGCCGAAACCGACCAGGCCGAGCCCGCAAACCACTGCGGGCAATAGCCGAGCGAGCACCATCCGAGCTAGAGAGGAAGCGTGTGCGGATACGTGTCAAAGCCGGCAAATCTGGAAGTGCTGATGGGTATCAACTGAGACCAACCGAATCTGGAAAAACGATCTTTGAAGCGTCGCGAAAGGTCGCTTCAAGATCCTGAATTTTGAATTGGCCAATTAGAAGCTTTTGAACGTTTTAATTGGTTGAAATAAGGTGGGTTCACTTGGTGGACAACTTGTCCACTTGGCTTTGCTAAGTGGACGACTTAGCTTAGATCTTGGAGGAACCGACGTAGATGACGTTGCGTGTGAGGCAGAGGTCCACCATCTCCAGCAGCGCGGTCTCCAGGTGGCGCTTGAAGGTGGTGGCGCTGGTCTCCGGGCACACGTGGTAGCAGGTGATGCTCACGTTGATGCGGTCGGGCTGCAGCGCGTAGCACACGCCGTATCCCTCGTTGTACATCGCCGAGAAGCCGCCCCAGATGGGACTGGCGCCGGGGCCGCCACTGATGTTGCTCGTGGAGACCAGGAACTTCTTGCTCAGCTCGAAGGCTCGGTCCGTGAAGATCGAGGGCTTGGGCGTGATGCCAGACATCTCCGTCACGATCTGCAGCCCCATGAGGTGGCGGTCAATGCCGTCGCCAGTCAGGGCCTTCTTCAGCGTCTCCTTGTGGGCATCGATGGCTGCACGCAGCGCGTCCCACTTGGTCCCGTCCGACGCATTCGACTCCATCGTCTTGACGAACGCGAGCGACTCCTTTGACAACGACCTGATCGTTTCTGTGCGTCCGTGGTAGAACATCCTCGTGTGCGCCGTCTCGTAGACGGCAGGAACCTTCGTGTGCATCTTGTAGTGCGCCAACTGAATGGCCATCTGCATGAAGAAGTCGGGCGTCAACTTGTAGCGCTTGAGGAAGGCCGTGCCGTAGTGGTTGAACTGCATCGTCGCGATGTCGCTGTTGTGGATCATCTTTCCCACCGCGGCACTCGCGCACTCAATAGCGGTGTAGGCAGCGTTGTCCAGCACCCAGTCCAGCCGCTTCGGCTTAATGTCTAGCGTGGGCTTCAGTTCCGCGCGGTTTGCAAACTTAGCCTTGAAGTTCTCGTTCACGTATTTGATGCAGTAGTCGAACAGGCGAACGACCACCAGTGCATCTGCCCACGCGTGCTGACCGTTCAAGCCACCGCGAGCGTTCTCATGGATAATGAGCGTGAACGGCTTGTCGTACCAGCGGTTGCGTCCGTCACCAAGCAAGCAGTTGCGCGCGATCTCGTCGTACGTCGACGCGGAGCTTTCGTCCAAAGCGACACAGAACAGCGCTCGCTCGATCAGGTCAAAAGACTGCTTGTTAATGTCATCCAGCGACATAATGTGGTCTCGAGCCTGCACGAATGAGAGTAAACCAAAAACGAATGAGTCCGATATCCCCATGCTTCGTTGTCCATAGCTACACCCAAGGTAGAAGGCGTACCTTGGCCCAGTTCGTGCGGTTCTCCGACGTCAGGACACTGACCGGTGGGTAGCGCTCCAAGTCAAACAGCCCCGTAGCTTCATCACGTACGAGTTCAAATTGTCTACAGCATCAATAACAAGTTAGTCCTCCACCAACTGCTGCACGCCACCTCCTACAGCCACCGCACCTGAGAATGTCCGCGAGTGGGATCTCCTCTCCCTTGTCGTCAAATACTTGCACCGCCCACATGCAGTTGTTGCGCAGCACCAAAATGTGTTTGGCGTCGTGTGGGTATGACACCATCTCGTCGCACTCCTCTCCGGGGATGACGCACGTGTTGAACATGCGCGAGTACGTGTACATGCACAGCGGACGACCCATCATCTTCTCCGGCGGGTACTTCTCCCTACCCAACAAGAAAAACATCAGTATTCTCTTCAACCTCTAAAACAAAATACCACAAAGGCTCCATACTCGAGTAAATTCTTGCGGAACTTGAGGATCGCGTGCGTGAAGATGGACGCGGCCTCGCACTGGCTCATATCCCGGGGCCCCCAGTTGCCAGGCAAGACGCCGTACCAGTTGATGTTGATGGCCGACGGGTAGCGCGGCTGCAGGTACGCGAAGGTCTCCCACCATTCCTCGATCCAGTTGCGCTCCGTGTCGGCGCGCTCCTGCAGAATCGCGTGCAGCTGCGGACCCGCACCGTGCAGGAAGTCGTGGCACACGGCCTTGGTGTGCTCCAGCTCGCTGGGCGTTAGAAGCGGCTCGCAGCTCTGCACGTACAGCTCCAGCGTCTGCTCCAGCGAGGGTAGAGGCAGCGGCGGCAGCTCGTCCTGGAACTGCATGGTGCGCTCCGTCATGATTGGTGCAAGTGGTACAATTGGCTGGCTATTGCCTGGAGCTGCTGGAGTCTTGGTACTGCGAAGGCCCATGCGCCGAATGACGCAAAAGTCAAAGTGGCCGATCTTTGGGCCAAGAGGCGGCGTTGAACGGACGGGTTTGAGACCCGCAGAACCAATTGACTTGGAGTTTGTATCGGGAATAAGAGACCCGCGG
Organism: Phytophthora ramorum; assembly: GCF_020800215.1. Taxonomy (NCBI): domain Eukaryota; phylum Oomycota; class Peronosporomycetes; order Peronosporales; family Peronosporaceae; genus Phytophthora; species Phytophthora ramorum. The sequence continues at coordinate 2,179,060 of NW_027150649.1, read as the reverse complement.
GTCGGATGACATGAACTTCACGTGGGACTCGAATGTCGAGCCCGCCGTGCTGCTTAGCGAAACTTTAGTTGAAGTAGCCATGTCGAGTCGAATCTCTAACGCGTTAGGAATTGCTATGAAGCGCTAGTGCTCTGTGCTAAGCACTGCAGGCCTGGAATCTCCTCATTGCGTGGTGTTGTCAGGTCGCCGCGACTCTTCATGGACACTACGCCGTCGGTTATGGCGCTGGATAGTCGCCGCTACTATTCGGGAAAAGATGTCGGCCGACTCGAGTCCAAGTCTCCAAGCGCTCGAGGGCGAAGTGCAGTCACCACTACAGTCGGCAGAGTTGGCTGTGGATCCTCCCGTCAAGATTTCTCACGAGTCTGCGCCTCCAAAGCGGATTCGTCGACGCTCTAAGGCGCTTTCGATCTCGTCGCTGTCGGACGAGAGCTCGGCAGACAAAAACTCCGTGACGGCCAAAGCAATTGCTGTTGAAGCCTGTCACGATGTGGACCGCGAGCTTGCAGCGATTGAGACGCGGCTGAGCGTGTTCCGAGGTCGAAGGAGGCGGCAGGACAGCGGCACGTATGAGAGTGCCGTGGTGCCGCTTCAGAGCAAGAATGAGGACGATGCAGTTCACTCAAATCACGATGAAATTAAGGAGAATGAGCCGATATCTCCATCGTCCTCTGCATCATCGAACGCAGTCGGCGCTGCGTCACCGACGTTTTCCAAGCTTTCAGAAGCGCATCGAGAGGCAGGAGCAGTAGCCGATCAGGTTGCGACGACGCTTCTCAAGTGCGACCAACTGCTGCAGCGTGTCAAGTCTTGTGGTGAGTTCGCCCACTGTGGGGTAAATATATGTTCGACGTATTAACGCTGGTGCTATGGTTTGCTCCAGACGCATCTCGTGTTTCCTCGGTCAGCAGCATTAGTGAGCGAAGTTTTAGGGCAAATACCACAACGAGAAGGATAGAGTCGTCTCGGCAGTCGGAGCTGTCCAATTCAAGCCGAAGCAGTGCGCCATCGCCGACTTGGGATGTCAAAAACGGTTTGGCTATCGAGGATGAAGAAGCGATACTGACTCAGAAGGCTGCGACTGTGAAGCGCTTTGCTGCTCGCTGCCAGCGTGACATCGAAACGAGCACAACGAAGATTGAAGTGCATCATCAACAAATGCAGACCGCGTTTCTGAAGGAGCTGCAGCGCAAATACGACTCGAAGAAGCACCTGACACTTATGGCGCTGCGTGAGAGGTACGAGAAGGAAACCAAAGCGATTGTCAGGACAAAGATGGAGGAATATGAGTTTGAAGAAGCTGCCGCAGTGAAAGAGGCTCGAGCCACGCTCCTTGGCGAACACAATCGAGCGCTGCAGGAGCTGCAGAGTAGCCACAATGCCGCCAGGGAGGAGAGCCTGTCGCAATTAGAACTTCAGTTAACAACCGAGACGGAGCGCGACAAACGTGAGCTAGGCAACCAGCTCGAAGAGGAGCTCACAATGAGATTAAAGCAGATGCAAGAGGCCAGTCGCGAGTCGTTCAGACGCTGGGAGATTGAACAGCGCGAACAACTGGATCAGGAACTGTACAATCACCGAGAGGCAGCCGTCGCTTCAGTTTTGAAAGCTCAAGAAGAGCGGATAGCAATGCTAAAGCAGGAGATGCAGACATCGCACTTTGAGAAGGAAGAAGCGGAGCTAGAGAAGCTGAAGAAGGCTCTAGCGTTTGGTGCGCAAGCTCAGCTACAGCAGCTTCGCAAGCGACTGGAGACGGAACATGAAGAGAAAGTTGCCGACATTAAGGCAGAAACCTCGCTCTCACTTGAAAAAGAGACTGAGGAGCTGAAGCAAATGCTTACACGATCACATCGTGAGCAGCAGGACCAATTGAAGCGCGACCTAGACACGGAAAATCGCGTGTCGATCATGGAACTACACGATAGTATGCAAACTGCCCACCAGAAGAGTCTTCAAGCACTGAAAGACGCCGCAGAACAGCGGAGAGCCGACGCACTTGTCACGCACCGTCAAGATTTTGAGCTAGAGTGTCGGCAGGAACTGCAAATACTGGAGCAAACGCTAGACCAGGAAATGTCGGGTAAGCTCCGCCAATTGGAGATGGATCACGCTGAAGAATGCGAGCTCAAGCTGGAGCAGCTTAGAATGAGGGCAGTCAATCAACACGCCAGGGAGCTCGAGGCCAAACGATCGCGCATGATTCAATGCAAGAACGTGCTGCTTGCAGAAGCTACCGCCTTCCTATCGTTCGACACCGAGTTATCCGAATCGAGCATTGACAACCAAGGCACTCGAAACAAAGACAACAACTCAGCGGCAGCACATTTGTTCGAGCTGAAGAAACATTTGTCCAAGGAGCTGGCTCAGTACGTCGATGTCATGGTTGGAGAGTTCGACGAGCTCGCTGAAGAGCAAAGCATTCTGGTGGCCAAGATCACAGAATCCACGCAGCTTTACTTGTCCTTCAAACGGCAGTGTGGGGTGCTTCAGGCGCAGTCGACAGAGCTCACAAGCGGCTTGGAAATCTTGCATGACCAGCTCCAGAAGAAGGATCTTGTCTGTAAAAAGCTGTACCAGGCAAACGAAGCCCTGCTGAAACGACTTCAAGCGCCGGCCCTTCAGGCTTCAGTTGGTCCCTCCAAGAAAGAACCGCCTTCGCCACGAGTCCTGCAATCGCCAGCGCTGAAAAAATCTCTCGGGGGTGCTTCATCCTGGCACAAGATCGAACGCTAATTGGGATTTTGTGAGAAGATAGTACTTGACACGCGTATAAATAACAAGTGGGAATGCCTCACTACTGGAAGTTAGTCCTTAATCGTCCGAGAGTGACGTTATGGAGCAGCGCTCTGCTTTGCCGTCGATCAATGGCGACTTTGCTGATCAATCTGCTCACGTCCCAGATGTTCGGCCGACATCGTCCCTCGGTATCGGCAGCTCTGCTGGTCGGCGAGCGCTTGGGATTCTGCCGAAAAGTGCTGGCGCGACGTCAACTTCGCGACGCACTAGCCACAGTGAGGTCGCTACGACGTCTGGTAACCAAGCACAGCGACCATCCTCGACCCAAATTTCTCGCAGAGTTTCGGCAGATAGGATGGTGATGCGAGTCTTCACTTCAACTACGCGCCACGCACGAATTATGGGGGGACCAGTAGAACACGGCAGTCATTATCAGCAAGTTCAGCAGCAAGACGAGCGTTTGAAAGAACCCGAAGACGCATTGGAAGACCCCAGTTGCGACCCCAGAGACGAAGTTCTGCAACTGCGTGATGAAAACGCTACATTTCGCCATGAGAACGATCAGCTCCGGACGCAGTTGGTGGAGAAGTACGGGCTACCCATTCTACTACTTCATCGTTGTGTGTCTAACCTGGTTGAATGGATTTGTGTTTCTATCTAGGATGCGTGGCCAAAGTAAAGTGGTCGCCGGGGGGCAATTCCGCGCAGCCTCGGCATCGAAAGCTCCAATAGTACCGAGTTCGGTTTGCACAAAGTGTCTAACAGCGCGAGCTAAAGCAAGTAAGGCGCACCAAGAGCGTGAGCAGGCTCAAGCTGCGACAGCAGAGCTACGGAAATACGTCGACTCAATTGAAACCAGACAGCAGCAATTGTGGGAAGATCGCACCACGCACGTTGCTGAAATCGTGCAGCTACGCGATAAGCTGGCAGAAAAGGTTGAGGAGTGCTTCTTGATTGAGACAGAATGCGCTAAACTGAACAAGCAAGTCAAGATGTTGCAAAGTGAAAGCGAAATCGACGAAGTCCTCACCAAGGTCTCCGAGGTAGTCGATGCAGCGACCCAATGCGTACTTCAGCAGAGTTACGAGGACGAAATTAAGGCGACGCAATTGCACGAGATAGTAACCTTGAAAGAAGAGGGTCAGCTGATGGTCACCCAACTTCATGATCGCGAGCAAGAGCTGAAAAAAGTCTCAGCTGACCTCGAAGAATCTCAAAAGGTGGCACAATTCGAGAAAGAACAGCACAGCCGTGAAAACAAGTTGTGGCTTGAAAAGGAGTCCGAGCACAGGCGTCGGACTCTGGAGCTGGAACAAAGTTTGGGCGATATGCGAGTTCTTCTCGAGGATCAGAAGAAAGCACATCAAAACGAGCTTCAGCTCATTCAGGAAACAAACCAGCAACTTCGTAGCAACGTCACAGCCAAGGAGAGCACGATTCAGGCGCTTGGACGACAACACAAAACCGAATCGTCAGCACGTGAGAAGAAGCACCAAACACTCGTAGCAGCTCTGAAGGTTCGGATAGAGCAGAAGGTTGCTGACATAAATCGCTTTCGAGTTTTGGTGGAGAAGCAGACCGCTGAAAAAGACGCCAACAGCCTGATGAGAAAACGAGTCGAAGACCTTGAGTGCCACGTTCAGGCATTGACGGAGGAGAAGAGTCAACTAGCTGAAGCCAACGAGCTTCAGCAGCAACGGGCAGAAGATTTCGCGCGGTGCGAGCGTGATAAAGTGGTGAAAGAAGAAGCAGTCGAGAAGCAGAGCCTTTCAGGCGCACTCCATGTTGCCGAGCAACACAACCGATCCATGCAAATACGGATCTCCGAAGTTGAAGCGGAGCTGGCCGAACAAGTCTCGCAGATGCAGAAGCAAGCGCGATCTCACGCTAGCGCCCTCGAGCGACTACTTGAGTCATCTCTGCGTTTGTGCGTGGTGGCACCAACGGTGAATGTGCAGTTGAACACAAACGGATCGAATCTGGCCAAGAGGGCCAGTAATTTATCGACTAATAGGACAAAGAGCAAGAACACGGGCGATTTGATATCCGTGGAGTGCCGCTCGACACCCCAAGAACACAACATCAAACGGGTCATCGAGAACGACGTATTGCCTCTATTTACGAGCGTTTTCTTGCAAGGTGATGACAACGCTAGCCCTCAGGGAGATGTTCCAATGACACGCTGGCTGCAAGACCTACTTCATGACATGCAAGCGCGAATTGCTGCTCAATTGGAGAGCATCTACTCGACTGCCGCAGTAAAGAGCAGTGAGTAGAAGAAGACTATTCTATTTGGCCGCAATGCTCGCTACTAATTCACGGCGGAAAGTTGCCATGAAGGTGGTCACGTAGTTTGTCCACGCCTTGTCTTGCATTGGGCCTTTCTTCTCAAACGTTGTAGCTGCCAACTTCGGCGCAGGCTGCGGCTTCTCTTGTATTTTCAAGAAAGCCTCACTTTTGCGTACGACCGGGTCGGAAAGACTTGAAGCTACCAGCATTTCCAGCACGCTTGGATTGAATTCTTGTTGTGCTGAGGTTCCTTGGCGGCACATGAGCAATCCGATGTCGTGTGCAGTCATGTGTGCATCAAGTGCGCAGAACTTAAGCAAAGCCGTGCATACTTGCAAAGTGAGCGCCGCCTCGCGTTCGAGCTGGTGGTCTCCTGGGAGATTGTCCTCGAGCAACTTCAAATCGCGGTTTGCGTCCAATGCTCCGATGTATTCGAGCGCCGCAGGTGAAAACGGTTGCTTGGCTTGCGGCCACATTAGCCACAAGAAACTCGTCTCCGAGAGCGCTGACACGCGAGGTAGGCAAGCGCCATGGTCAATTGGGACGAGAGAGGCCTTCTTGCCTGCTTGTGACTTGGTCGTCACTACTGAGGCAGCTTGCGTTACCACTTGAGATGGCTCCACCACAAGAAGGTTGCCTCCGTGGCGATCCTGGTTGGCAAGTCGAATATCCAGAATCGCGATGGCTTGGACATCGGCAACGCTGAACATTGCAGTACCAACGTCATCAGCTGTATCGCGGTGCGGTACGTACGCCTGCAGTGAACCAGTCTTTCGGTAGGGGGTCTCCGAAGCTTGGAAGTGAAAGTCCGGGTGGTAAATCGAGGCGAGCATGGTGGTTGGTACTTTGGCAAAGTGCTGGTGGTCCAGCAAGTACGCTGCAACCTCACGTACGGCAGCATCTCCAGCGGAGATACCTTCGCGCATACCCGAAGCTCCTGTAGATTGTTCAGGCTTGTTGAATCGCTTTGGATTGTTTGACGCATAGGCTTCTTCGTCTGCAGGCTTGAACACTGCAGTCAGGCGACGATTCTTGGTCCGCAGGTAGTAAACGCCTCCTGTGCAGTCGTCGATAGGAATGGGAGCAACTCGGGCTTGCAGGCCGCCTTGCACCTGGTTGGCTAGCATCGCCATCTCCTCCGAGTATGCACGGCTACCCGTGCAAGCTCTCGGCTTGAGGACTTCGACGTTAATGCTGTTTCGACCACGCATCAAGATTGACAATGCAATGATGAGAACTATAGACAATCTCGCAGACACGCAGACAGCAAACAACGTACGCTGCGTGCGTGTCACTGCTGGCCGGTATGTCCTTTGCCATCGACCGCAAGTCCACCGATGAGACGGCATTGTTGGGGTCCTTGAGGGCGAGGCTTCGTCCGGCAGGCGTAAGCTGCTTGGGTTGATTGAAAGCAGTGGGTACCGCTGAGGGTTGCGCGGAAGCCTTGATTGCTCCCTTGCCGTTGCTCAGGACGCGCGATGGCTGGTAGGTGGTATTGATGGCGGGAGACCGGTGTGTTGTGGTGATGCTAAGAGACTGCATTATGCTGACCACAGCCTCTGTCGACGCACTCAACCTACGTGTGGAGGTGCGGCTCGTGACCGAAGGAGTCTGTTGCGGTTGTCGTAGCAGTTCGGGTGTCGGGAGTTGGAAAAGGGAGTGCGCGGCAGCGACCATGGTCGTCGTGCGGATCGTCTCACCCCCTCCTTGGCCTCTTCTGCGCTTGGGCAAAAGTGGGAATGCGTCGCCTCTTCCTCAGTAGAGGGGGCGGTGCACCTGCGTCGCAGCAGGCGCCGAACTTCTTGATCTCGAGGAAGGACGCTAAAATACACTGCCACCATGAGGAGATCCTACCCCCCTCCCCTGCACAAGCGATGCCTATGCTGGGCCTGTTGCAGCAGATGCAGCAGCTTAGACGAAAGGGTATTACGGCACCAAGACAGATATTGGCCGGCACCAGGTCGCGAAGACAAAGGAATAAGACAGTCACATGGCTACACATTTCGTCTACAGGCGGTACGCTGTACCATCGCATTTTCAGCGAATCAAAAGCGTCTTATATTTTATCCAATCATAGCAAAGTATCCATTCGATTAGATGCCGCTTCATGATGGGACGCGTACGGCGATTCCCCGATCATTTCTTGACCAGCATCCTGCAGCAGCTCATTGAGCAATCTCGTCTGACTCACTCCTTCCACCTATTAGTACCATGATGTCCCTGATCCGCATGACCAAGCCGCGCTCCCTGGCGACGGCGGTGCGCAATGTGCACATCGAGCGCAAGCTGGAGGAGTTGGGCTACACGCTGCCGGCCGTGGCTGACCCCAAGGGCAACTACCGCACGTCGGTGCGCTCGGGCAACACCCTTTACCTGGCCGGCCACCTGCCGCAGCCTGCTGGAGGCGACCTCATCCTGGGCAAGGTCGGCAAGGATCTCACGCCGGAGCAGGGCTACGACGCCGCCCACTACGTGGCGCTGAGCCTCATGGCCACTCTCAAGCGTACGTGGCTCTATAGGAACCTGAAATGAAGAGGAGCTAATGGTGCAATGCCAATTGTATTTTTGCTGTGCTTTGCAGACGAGGTGGGCGACCTGGACAAGATCAAGCGCGTGGTGAAGCTTGTGGGCTTCGTCAACTGCGTGGACGGCTTCACGCAGCAGCCGGCCGTGATCAACGGCGCCTCGGACACCATCGGCAAGGTCTTCGGAGACAAGGGCCTCCACGCCCGCTCGGCCGTGGGCACCAACGCCCTGCCGCTCAACGTGGCCGTCGAGATCGAGGCCGTCGTCGAGATCGAAGAGTAAGTTGCAGTGCTAAGCAGCTGAGTGGCTTGCCATCCCATCGCGTATGCAACCCGTTGCTCCTTGTTGCACTCACTCTTATGTAAACGGGAATGAAAAAAAGCTACTGTACTGGAACTTCTGGCTCGTGGATAGCAATGGGATCGATACCCGTCGACTTCCAGTAGGAAGGCCCATAATTGACGAATATCTGGTCGCCCTGCTTGATGTCTGCGATCACAAACTGCACAACCACCAATAGACGAACAATATCCTGTTAATCATCAAGCCTCGCGGTTCCACATCGAGCAAAACACTTACGCAGAAGATCCGAAGAATGCCGTTGTGCACCATTGGCACAAAGCGTGCGTTGGGGGTGGCGCTGTGGTTAATGCAGCGGATAACGTTGCCGTACTCACTAGCGCTCACGTACAAGTCTCCACTTTCGTACACGGAAGGGTACGAGATGCCGTACGGGTCGAACTCGTTCATCTCGCTGATGCCCACTTTGATTACCCCAGTGTACTCCCCGAGGAACTCGTAGCTCGCGAGGGCTTCTGCAGCAAACAATCCAAGCGGCTGGTTCTCGACGTGATCGAGCAACGACACGTGCCCAATTGCAACTTTCGGTGAGACCTCGAGCGTGCTGTGACCGAGCGGTGCAAACTGGTCGAAGCCGTCCTCAATCGAGTCCGAGAAGCCCCAGAACCCATAGTTGCGCAGCAAATGCGTGCGCTGGAACAGCAGCTTGCTCGTGTATGTGCACTTCATGAGCTCTTGCAGCTCGTCGGCGCTGAGCATCTGCATCTGTCCCTCTCGGTTGTGGTACCGGAACAGGTGCTGCTCGTCCGCGAGCGTGGAGTGGCAGCTTGCGCCGTCGTGCATGAACGCCGCCTTCTTCAGCTCCTCGTCGTAGTGGTAGCACTCATCGCGGTCCAGGCAGCGGAAGCCCACACACGCCGCCGTCTCGGATGCCATCGTATCGTTCGTTGGTGCAAACGTCCTTTGCCTCGAGATGGCTACATAGTGATGTGTGCACCACCTCAAATTTACACAACCGAGTTTGCACGGACAAGATGGCTCCGCAGCACCAGGCGACGGTGGCGCTCGCGCCGATCCTCAAAAAGCTCGTGCCGCTGTGCTTCGTCACGGGTGCGGCCATGGAAGTCTTCATGGTCAAGACCGGCTTCTGTACGGCAGCTTTTCTGGGCCAGAAATGCGTGAGAATCGAAAGACTAACCGTATTTTTTGTGTGGTGCTGCATGCAGACGACATTGTGACAACGAACGAGGCGGAGCGTCGCCAGATGCGCGACGAAGAACGCCGAGAGTACTTGGAGGCCAGAGCTAGAGCCGCTCGAGACGAGTGAGAGATTCATACACGTCATTGTTTCCTGCTTTCGTCTGCGTCTTCGCATTACGGCCGCCCTCGATCTCTCACTGCTCCGACGCCCCTGCTAGGCCTTGCGCGCGACGCGCTGTAGCACCAGCTCCAGTTTGGGTACGCGGTAGCCGCCGCGGTCCTTGGGCCGATTCAACGCGTAGCGCGTAGAGATTTTGGTCGTGACGGCGTTGTTCTGGATGCGCAGGATCTCGGCCGCCTGCACCGCCGTGGTGATGGCCGCCTCGGACGCCTGCAGTCGAACAATCTCCTGCTTCTGCACCGTGAACTTGGAGTTGATGATATTAGCGTAGAAAACTGCAGGCAACGGATATGGTTAGACAGCAGGACAGCACCAGAAGCAAGTGGGTATCGCACCTGCTGGTTTCCGAGTCGATACTGTGACCAGGTCGTCTGTGTATCGTGCCAGACGCGGTCCAGCGTACACCTTCTCCAGCGGCTGCAGATCGAGCTCCTTGATTAACTGGTCAAAGACTTCCTTAGCTGCTGCCCACTCGGAGACCTGAACCACGCCGCTTCTTGCCTCGCTCGCAGCCTTTGTCCAGGGCACCGAGCCCACAACAACCACATGTCCAACGCTTTCCGCTGCTTCGGCCAGCAGGGCGACGTCCGAGCCGACCGCGACCTTCACCTTTAGGTCGTCGTAGAGCTCTTTTTTGCGCGTCACCAAGTGGTCGGGACTGTCCTCGTCCACGAACACGAGCTTGTCGAAGACGCCGGAGAAATGGCGGTCCAGCCACTCGCGCGTTTGCTTCTCCACGAACCGCGGGCGATTCGTGATCGCCAGCAAGGAAAAGAACTTGCGCAGTGGCTTGAGCACCTCGCTCGCGCCTGGCACAGCCTGTAGCTCCGTCTCGAACTGCTTGGAAGCGTAGAACTCGTGCGTCTTGCTCTCTGCGTCATCAGCGCCCCATACGCTGGCCCAACTTGATGATGCGACGGCATCAACGTCGATCTACACAGTAACAGCAGCATAGTAAGTCTCCAAGACCTTCAATAGCGTCTAAACTGCAGAAACTCGAAAGATCGCAGGTTGGTTGCCTTCCTCTCACCTTCACTTGGTGCTCGGCCTCGTGCCACGCCGCTGCACACTCCAGTAGCTTCGTGAGCGTGTGGTCCACATCCACCACGAGTGTCACGCGGTCTCGTCCGTAGTGTGCCATGCTGCCAGGAGCTCCGTTGCCTCGCGTCGCCCAAGATCGAAATTGTTTGAAGTTGGAAGCACAACGTACCCCGGTTACTTCTACACCAAAACGTACCCAGTTATACATTGGTTACGTCGTGGGGGTATAGACCCCTCATTCGGGATACGGAGTTGCGATGGCGATGCTGAACGTGAGCGCGCTCATCACGGGCTACGACACGGTGGGGGACCACACGGAGTTCGTCGTGGAGGTTCGTGGCTGTGGTTCTGCTCCTGCGCATGCTGGGGGTGCTAATGTCCCGCGTAGATCTCGTGCAACGGCGGCTTGTGGCGCATCTCGCGGCGCTTCAGCGACTTCGACCAGCTGCACTCGCGCCTGGTGCGGCGCTTCGGGGACCTCATTGAGGCGTCGCTGCCGGAGAAGCAGTGGTTCGGCCGGTGCGTGGGCTGCGAGGCGACGGTGGCGTGGGATTCTGTGATGACGAGGGACCGTGGGGTCTGTTGGGGAGAAAACCGCTTTGTATTGAGCTCCCGGGAGTCGGCGTTGACGTGAACAGCTCGAGGAATCCATCCTCTTCATGTTGACAAGGAAGAGAGGAGGCTGTTGTGGCCTGTGACTGTAAAATCACTTGATCTTATCTGACAAGAGAGAGAAGTACCCGAGCTGTGCGCGTCGACGCGTGACGAGGTTGCAGTTCCGAAGCGGTGGCTGGTTTGGCCGCTTGTGCTGCTGGCCACGAAGATTCGACCCAACGCGGGGTTGCTCTGAGAATTCCACGTCGCTGCCAAGTGTTGATAGTTTGGAAGACGGTGGGGGTGTTGATAATGTGTACTTTTGTGTTTGGGATGCAGATTTGACCCGAACTTCTTGGTCAAGCGCCAGGCGAGTCTGCAAGAGTATCTTGGTGAGTGGTTTGGAGGTTGGATCTAGAGTCAAGAAGCTGTTGTAGTGACTGGTGTGTAGATGGCCTCCTGCAGGTGCCCGGGATACTGGACGATGCGTCGTTGCAGCACTTCCTGGAGCTGGAAAAGCACTTGGACCTACACAGTGAACTGGGAATGGGCGGCATGGGCAGCAACGGCCGGTCAAGCGGCATGTGGTCTGGCAAGGGCGTGCTGAGCGAGAACGACCGTCTGAGCGGCATTGTGGAGAGCGCAGCACAAGCTTTCATTGACATCAGTGAGGTTCCGGAGCCGCTTGAGGCGGAGCAAGCGGTGCAGCGCAAGAACGAGATCGTGACAGCCTCGCACAACCTTTTGAGCGAGCAGAAGTTGGGGGAGCAGTTCACAGCGCAGCTCACGACGCTCCGTCTCCCGCGAGTGCAAGCGCAGCCGTCAAATGAGGAGCTGCTGTCCCGCCTGGATGGTGGCAACGAGGATGGTATGACGTACGAGCAGGAGCAAGAGTTTCTGTGGGGCATTTTGGAGAACGCCGAAGCCTCGCTCCGTATGGAGATCACGCCGCCGTCGGTTGACTTATTAGCCGTCATGACCGTGTCGGCGACGCGGGAGACGCCCGTTATTGGATCGAACGGATCCCTGCCGAATGGAAATGGAGCACTCGAGGCGGGGTCGCTCGATGACAGAGCCAGCATTGGCAACGGTTCATTCAGTTGAAAGGGGTAGCAACATCAACCACCGTCAACCAACCTCACGCAACTATCGATACAACCTCGTCATCGACAAACAGAGCCAAGTTTCGCCGTCGAGGGCTTTTTACCTAATGTAATGAACGGATTTACCGCTTCGGTGGCTGCGTTGACTGTCTGTGCGTTTCCTCCTCGTCGTTTGCAGAGTCTAAGAGCTGGCTGTAGTCGTGGAGCTTCTTGTCTAGCTGCTCTTGCAGTTCTTGATGCTGAGACCGCCGTGCCTGTAATTCTGCGGTGTCTTCCTGAGCTGTGGCTGCCGTTTGCTCGCTGGGTCCGGCCTCAATTTGATCAGCCTGTTGCAGTCCAGGAGAGACTGGCGCTGGTGCGACCCCAGCAAGAACAGTGCTCTGAGCGATGCTGTCGTACTGGAGTAGGAGCTCGTTGTCGTCGTAGTCGGGGTCTTCACTGCGCAAATTGTGCACGAGTTGCTCATTGCGCACCACCTGCAGTTGTGACGTGTTTTGAACGAGCTGCCGTCCAATAAGTTGCATCATTTGATCGAGCTCTGCTAGTTTGCGCGCGACGACGTGCTGGTGCTGCTTCAATCTCCGTTGTTCCTTGTCTTTTGCAGGCTCCAAGGCCTTCAACGCGTTTGCAATGGTGAGCTGAATCTCTTCGGTGAGCTGGCCATGCAGCTTTTCGAGCTCTTGATGCTCTCGGTCAAGCACTCGGCGGTCAAGAGCTTCTACAGCGGCAGTCATCTCCGTCACGGTCTGCTCTGCTCGTTTCCTTCCCGTTGCAGCAATTTCTTCTTGCAGAACGCGTTGCTCACCGCGAACCCTCTCCAGGGCCTCCTCCTGAGTTCGAAATTGGTAGTCGATTCGCCCGTGCGCCTCACTGCACTGCCGAGCAATGTCTTCTCGGTCAGCTGCTATCGCTGATCGAACCTGCTTCCCAATGTCGGCTTGGACCTCGTCCATTTGTTTCTGCTGGGCGGTAAGAGCCTCGTAGCAGTGCTGGACCTCATCGTTAATCGCTCTTAGCGTCCCGGTCTGCTGCTGAGTTGCTTGACCGACCATCGGTTGAACGCTTTTGACGGTGTTCTCATGTGTCTTAGCAGCCCAACTCGCCATTTCCGAGTGCAGAAGGGTTTCTTGGGCAGTTTTGAGCTCCAAGAAGGAAGCCGACAGCTGCTTCTCCAGTTCGCCTCGCTGCTGCTGGAGTCGGTTCTGTAGTCCAAGGACTTCCTGGTCAAACGCTTCCTTCTTGCACTGATCCATTGCAGCAACGACAATGCATGACTTAAAACGAGTAAACTACTCCGTGAAGTTGCCAAACATCCAACGCACCCGCCTGCGAATTGCTTCTTGCAAAGTTCTTCCCTGCTCAACCAGAGCCTCCGCCTCCGCTTTCTGGTCAATCGCTGCCACGACACGCCCCATTTCGTCTTCTAGTAAAGCTAGTCGACGCTCTGCCTTGGCGATGTTGGCTTTGTTGGCAGTGCTATCGTCGACAACAGACCTGCGACCTTCAACAAGCTGGTCACGAAGCTGATACTCTACGTTCTGTAAGCGCGCCTCGACCTGCTGGTTCGCCGCCTCATCTTGTCCTCTGTTGTGATCAGTAGACAGTATCAACAAGAGGAAGAAGAAGCTGTAGGTTAGCTAAGCTTCACTTACAATCGAAGTTGCTCGCTCATGACGCTGAGAGTCTTTGCGATAGCCCCCAAGTGCTGCTGTTGACGTTGCGAGTCGTTCTTCTGGGCTGCGAGAGCCTTGTCCAGCTCCTGCATTGATACCACACAAGCACTTCAGCGCAATTCACCGCCAAGGATCTGCATGGCTGTCGATGGAGTAGTTTTACCATAATGCGACTGTCCACGCCAGCAAATGCTTTCCACAGACCTCGAAATCCAAAGCGCAGCACTTCCTACAGCCACCCCGCACATTTCCCCCATTATCAGAATACCAGCCCGTGCTGTCAGACGTTCGCCACAGCTTCAGCGAAGACCTGAATGTTTTCCCAGACTCCATCGCCGCGCTCCAGCTCGCTCAGCTCCGTCGATGTAGCCATGTGTCCCTCAGTTGGATCTCGCACTCGACCGCTTTCACTTGAAGGGTACCATCAAAAGCAATGCCTACGCAGTATCTGAACATTTGCCTGTTATTGTACACTCCACCACGAGTAGAAGGACTCCCACGATACGAATCCAGTCTTCCAGGGGTCTAAGCTGCGAGCTACCGCCTGGAGCTTCTTGGGAGGCATGGGGATCCCCAGCTGATTCGCAACGCCAACAAAAGCTGTGTAGGTGACCTTGGCCTCCCGTTTGCTTTTGTTCCGTTTGCTGTTGTTAACGCCCGGGGGCCCACCTGCCGCCTTGAGGAATTCTCGCCAAGCTGCATCTTGCCGCATCTCCTGGGTGAGCTGCTGGAGAACTGCAAACGTGAGTTTGTGGCTGACGCGGTTCACGCAGTAGCGCTCGTGCAGTTTGAAGCGCTGCTCCTTTTCCAAAGCCAAGTACTGCGCCATGATGATAGCAGGAGGGACAGGATCCTCTTCTGGTGCAGGCGCTGCCACTGGCGGAATCGCGATTTGTTGTGCTATCTCATTTGCGGCGTTGGTCATTACGAGAGTCTCACAGGCATTTGCGGCGTCCATTTCTTCAGGATACTTACTGCTTGCATCTGTAGTGGAGGGCACACTCGAGGAATCCTTTCGACCGTCATCGCTATATTCTGGACGAACCCGGCGGCTCTGTCTAGCGCGTGGACTGCGAGTCCCCGAGAAGAAATCGGCTCGAGCCGTTTGTGGTCTACGCGCTGCGAACGCTTTCGTTGCGGCACATCCATATACGTGCGCTCGTTCGCGAGTGATCTGTGGGTCAGCAGTAGATGTCCGTGCAGATAATGGTCTTCGTGGGCACGAATCCCGCCGCTGCTCACTGGTAGGGGGCGTAGACGGAGGTCGAGGCAGTGCTACCGTAGACATTCGAGCGACTGCAGGCTCGGGTTTGCTTCGAAATGCATGTTCGTTCTCCTCCGGTCTCGTGTCAGTATATCGTTGTCTGTGTAGTTGCTGCGTAAATTCTTCCTGTCGCACAATCTCAGCTTCTCGTTGAATTTGCTGCCACCACTGGGCACGCTGGTGCCGTTCCTGCCTCACTTCAAGCAAACGTTGCCATCTATGCTCTCTTCGTCGGGAAAGCATCAGAGCGTTTGCCTGTTTTGCACGCCTTGAACTGTTTAACGCTCGTAGTCGCTCAGCAGCCAGAAGCTCAGCCTGTTTTCGTTTTTCAGATGCGTTTTCGTGCGCCTTGTTCCGAGCTGCTCGTTTGTCTTGCAGCCGCTGTCGTGTTAGCTCGTCTAGATCAGCAGAAGACTGCTGCAACCTGCGGAATTGCGCCCTCCTCTCCTCCAACTCACGTTCCTCTGCTTTGGTCAGTTGATGGCCCCTTAAACTTCGCGACCGATTGGAGGACTCCGACATATCTTCCTTGATCTCGGTCGGTCGGTTGGTGATTAGCGGTAGTTGCTGTCGTAGCTGGTTTAAGTCGCGAAAGCTGTGGAAAATGCGAGGATTGTGGGCCAACATCACAAGAGCGTTCTTACGGGCAGCCAACACCGAAGGATTGGCTCCTTCACCGACAGAGTGGTGTCTCCTTCCGTTCTGGTGGTAGATGTGCGTATCTTCTTCTTCATCAGGCTTTCCATCGGCACTTTGACGCCACTTGCTAAGAAACACACTCCAGCTCATCGGGTGGATCTCCGCGACTTCAAGCGGAAGTAAATACTCCCATGGGCGATTGAGTGCCTCATCAATTGAAGGAGATGGCGCACTGATTGTAGTCGGAGTGGCGATGATCCTTTTCCTTTCCCCTTTCCTGCGAGAGAGCTCTAGCCGGTCAACGTACCTGCCAGAAACACGTCTAATGTTGGCCTTGAGCTCATCAGGAAGGTTGGGGTGATCCAGGACCGCCCCGACAAGTGCAGGCTCCCATACATAGGCTTTTGTTTTATCTTTCTGTAGCTGCGGTCCTTCACTCCCAAGTGCTAACCTCCGAAAGGCAGCATCAACGGCCCTGCACGCATCCACGCCAAAACGTTTGAGCATTTCCTCTGCGTTCATATCGGTGCAGCACCAAATGAGCAGCTCGTTCCAGGTGATCATACGCTCGGGGGCTGCATTCAACCAATGCAGGACATTACTATGCCGCTGATTCACGATAAACGCTTCTTCTTCATCGTCAAGGGAGGTTTCCATGCAGTTGTGTATCCCCTCCAGCGCAGTTTTCAGAGCTGCAGCATTAGCTTCCTTGTTTGGTGCCCGGAAAGCCACCTGCTGGAAAGCTGCCTGCACTTGTTGCAGGCGTGCCAGCTCGGCTTCTGTGCGGATGGAGGACAGAATTTCTTGCAGGAAGTAGCCGTCCTGCTCTGGGAATTGCATCTGCCTGGGAACGAGGTAAAAGCCCACAAGGTTTTCGTCCGGATCGGGAACGTCAAGCATGTCAGTCGCCTCAGACGAATCGTTCACAAGCGGATGGAACCAACAAAGCGGGACAAACTCTCGGCAGCCGTCAGCATAGTAGCGCCCAATTCGATTGTACACCGAGGCGTAGTTGTCCTTGATCAAGTTCGACACAAACTCAATCAAACCACTCGGTGTCGTGAATAGGCCGCGCTCTTCGCAATGAGCTTCGTACCGATCCCGTAGCGACTGCGGAGCAGCAAAAGCGTGCACCCAGCCAACAGTGACACCAAGTTGCTCTTCATCTCCGCCAGCCTGGCTGCGTATGATCAATTGCTGGTTCGTGAGGTTCTCGTACGCCATGAGGCACAACACCCGTGCAGCGGCGATACGCAACGTCCGATCGGTTGAGCGCAGGTCGTCGAAAAGCACCTTCATCAAGGAGGAACCGGCCAAGCATGACACGCCACCACTTCGGGGCCCGCCAAAGAGCTGCCCCACGTGCTTTTGAGCCTCCTTGGACTCGCTGCACTTCGACGAGAGCATCGAGTAGGTGCTTAGTCGTAGACGAACATTGTCACTTACCAGACCTCGACGGACTCGATCCTGCCAGGGTGAAGATGGGGATTCATCCGAGTCGTAGCTTCGCTCCTCTTCCATGGGCAAATACGACAATGCAGACGCGATTATAATAGACGAAGGATGGCACGGTGACAATGAGCTTTCATTCCAACCGAATTAGAAAATAGACTGGAACACAACAGGAGTCAGAAAGGTCTCACTTGAAAGTTCGCACGCTTAAGCAGCGAGCTTCTTGGCGACCTCAGCGAACGACTTGCCCTGCGTGGTGGCAACCGTCAGCTCCAGCTTCGAGGGCTGGCGAGAGCCGTCGCCATTGGCCAGAGTGCCGGCGCCCCACGGGGATCCGCCGTGGATCTCGTCCATGTTGAAGAGCTCCGGGGCGCGGTAGCCCAGAGGCACGAAGGTGAGACCCTGGTGGGCCAGGAACGTCAACGCCGTGAAGGCCGTGGTCTCCTGGCCGCCGCCCTGGGTGCCCGTGCTGAAGAAGATGCCGGCGGGCTTGCCCACCAGAGCTCCAGCAGCCCACAGGCCGCCGGCCGAGTCGAAGAAGGCCTTGACCTGCGACGGCAGCGAGCCGAAGCGCGTAGGGAAGCCGAACAGGATGCCGTCGGCCTCCTTGAGCACGTCCACCGTGGCGATGGGGTGGTCCTTCTTGGGAGCGGCGTGGATCTGGGTCAGCAGCTCCTCGGGAAGCGTCTCGGCCACCTGGTAGATCTCGGCGGTCACGCCGTCCACGGACTCGATGCCCTCCTTGGCGGCCTCAGCGAGCTTGGCGACGTGGCCGTAGGTGGAGTAGTAGATGATAGCGATCTTGGCCATGGTGATAGGGACTGGAGTGCGGGACTTGAGCGAGGCAAGGCAAATTCAGGAATGAGGAAGCTGCAGCGAGCAATGCATGGCAAGGAGGGCACACGGGGCTGGCAAGTACGTCATTCCCTCGCTGCGGTCCCAAGTTGAAGCTGTGAACTGCGGGAATATATAAAATGCGTATTGGTATAATATGAAATCTGGTTTCGAACCGTTTTGTGGTATGATCAGGACCTTCTATCTAAACTTCCCCGCCATATCCGATAGAGTGATGGACGGAGGTCCTGATTAGCCAATCGAGCGGTCTGGTGTGACGTGGCAGCTCAATTTCATTGCGCCTTTGCCATTGGCTCCGTTGCACTGATTAGCGGTTCGTGTGTGTGCTTATGTGCCCGAGTGCTGCTGACAGCTTGCTCCTGCCTGATTGGATTTACATTCGAGCTTGGAGAGACTGGATCACTAAGTTCGTGGGTCAACGAGCCATCCAAGTTGGATTGCAACAACGCCGTGCTGCTGGAGTCCTTAGTGTAAATGTCGGCATCTCAGCAGTCGAGAGCCACTCACCAGCCAGCCTGATAACGTCCACCTCGGATCGGTGTTTCAGCAATCGGGGATGGGCACTGACGTGGCAGGGCGACGAAGATCGGATGCCGATTGGTGGCGGTTGCCTTTGCCTTTGATTACCACGATGACGCTGCGACAAAGCAGTGTGGGTCAAGCTCCGCCCTGTGGGCTGCGATGCTGGCTTGCAGGTTGTTGGCCGAGCTCGGACACGTCCCGATAGAACTGTAGTGGTCGGGGAGACACAGACGCGGAGCGTATAGAGGTCGGTTTCTGCCCCGCTTCGGACTCAAAACACGCGATGAGTGCGCTTCACGATCGAATCCAGGCCATCGCCATTAAAATTCACCCCACAATGCTTTGCATGAATACAAAACAATAAAAATAAAACTTGTGATCTGAGAGCAAGACGTGTATTCGCTCGTTTTTAGCGTCTGCAATCTAAAGCGATAGCTTCCTCTTTACCGACTGCTCCAACGCCGTCGATGGGTGGGCAAGAAGATCCGAAGCGCGCGCGCCGACTTAAGCAGACAACTTCTTAGCGATCTCGGCGAACGACTTGCCCTGCGTCGTGGCGATTGCCTTCTCCAGCTTCGACACCTGGCGAGAACCATCACCGCCGGCAATCGCACCGGCGCCCCACGGAGAACCGCCGTGCACCTCCTCCACGTTGAACATCTCCGGAGCACGGAAACCGAGCGGCACGAACGTCATGCCCTGGTGCGCCAGGAACGTCACGGCCGTGAACGACGTGGTCTCCTGACCGCCGCCGAGCGTTCCCGTGCTGAAGAAGATGCCGGCCGGCTTGCCAACCAGCTCGCCCTTGGCCCACAGACCGCCGCACGAATCGAATAGCGCCTTTACCTGGGCGGGGAACGCACCGAAGCGCGTAGGGAATCCGAAGAGAATTGCATCCGCCTGCTTCAGCGTCTCGGCCGTAGCCACGGGCAAGTCCTTCTTGGGCGCCGCGTGCATCTTGGTCAGGATCTCCTCGGACAGCGTCTCAGCCACCTGGTACACGGTAGCGGTGACGCCGGGCACGGACTCGACACCAGCCTTGACGGACTCGGCGAGGGTGGAGATGTGGCCGTAGGTGGAGTAGTAGATGATGGCGACGTTAGTCATGGTGACGGTTGGCTGTTCTTGTTTGTTGCGGAGGTTGCTCGATGTGCTCGAATCGAGGACAATTGAAGAATGATAAACTGGGCAGGTGGTGTGAACGCTTAATGTAGCATGTGAATCGAGGGCTTTCATGGCGGCATTCGGCGATGAGTGCTCACACAGACACAAGTTCACAAGTTGTGACACTTACTGGTACCATGTATGTTGGGTACCCAGAGGTAGGTGTGTAGTAGGGATGTCGACCATTTCGACCAGAGGTGTTCGTCAACAGTGCATATGATATTCGTGTGCCAGATTCATCGGGATGTTGTACATGTACAGGTCCCCGTTGCAAACTTAAGCTTGTACGAAGTTGTGGAAGACGTGGGTTGCACCGTGCACGTATGCATACTGTAGTATTTCCCGGTTATGAAGCTGCAACGGTGTGTCGCTTTTGTTGCGTTCGGTGTCTGCACCGTAGAGTGCCAAGCAGTCCTGGCGAGATCCTACCGCTTCGAGCGGCCGTACAAGGCTATCGGCAGCGCAAACGAAGCCTGCTACAGTAGGAACGTGACGAACACTACCTCCATCGGGCGTCCGCGATCCTCGAACACGTGGATCCCCGGTTGATCTGCACGCTACTACTGTTCGGTAGGAGCCACCGCGCCCGCATCCTTGTTGTTCGTCATCCCCGCCGAAGCCTCTCGCCCGTTGCCGTTTTCCGCCGTCGCACTCCAGCCTCACAGCCAATCAGCGCGCGGTGCGGAATCCCATATTCATTTAATGGCCTAATCAATGCGACTCAGCCAATCAGAAGACGCGATGGTCCACGTCACGGTCGATTGCGCTATCAAGGATCGACACTGTACCTGATTTGAGGTGGCGCACACTAGAGCTGCGGCACAGGTGCCGCCGTTTAGGTACCGAGCGTGCCGTTTCGTGCGCATAACGCAGGCAGGCTGTCAGCAGCGATGACGTCCCTCCCCCGAGGCTCCCTCTGCACGGCGGGCAGCAGCAGCGTACCGCTCCTTGAGGCTTGAGCCCGACCGCAGGGCTGCACCGAGTCATTCCTAAATCTTCTCTCTCCGACCCAAGTCCAGACAGAACCCACTCCAGCAACCATGGCCAAGATCGCGATCGTCTACTACTCGTGCTACAACCACATCTCGACGATGGCCGAGACCGTCAAGGCGGGTGTCGAGTCCGTGGAGGGCGTGACCGCCGAGATCTACCAGGTGGCCGAGACGCTTCCCGAGGAGCTGCTGACGGCCATCCACGCCGCCCCCAAGAAGGACTACCCGATCGCCACCCCGGAGACGCTGAAGGAGGCGGACGGCATCCTGTTCGGCTTCCCCACGCGCTTCGGCTCGCTGCCAGCGCAGATGAAGGCGTTCTTCGACTCGTGCGGCGGCCTGTGGGCTACCGGTGCTCTGACGGGCAAGCCCGCCGGCATCTTCTTCAGCACGGGCACCCAGGGCGGCGGCCAGGAGACCACGGCCTTCACGGCCCTGACGTTCCTGACCCACCAGGGCATGACGTACGTGCCTCTGGGCTACCGCGCCCCGGAGCTGGCCAACATGGAGGAGATCCACGGCGGCTCGGCCTGGGGTGCCGGCACCCTGGCCAACGGCGACGGCTCGCGCCAGCCTTCAAAGCTGGAGCTGACGGTTGCCACCACGCAGGGCAAGTCGTTCGCCGAGATCGCCAAGAAGCTGGCGGCCTAAGCATATATCGTATCAGCGCATGCGCAACCAGTGTTAGCGCGCCAGAACTAGAGGTGTGCAAGCGTGTTTGCGGTTGCTGCCCAGGTGCAGCGTTGTAGCTTGTCATTCTGGAACAAAATCAACATAGTTCACGTGCTGCTTGTATTCCTTTGTCTTCGTTGGGTTGCTTTCGTGTGAAGTTGCGGGTGCTCAGCCAGGCACACTGCCGGAGTAACCTGAGTGTGGTCGATCTTTTTGCCGCTGTGACACGAATTGGCCGAGCTTGATAACGTTTGTAGGCAATTATTGATGAAGGTGAGCTTGCCTTACAGTTGCTTCTCAAAATGCGTCGGCAGCAAAGTGAAGACATGGAACTGCCGTCTCAATGCCAGGCTGCAGCAGTTCGCTTACACTTTACTATTACTACCTCGCGGCGGATACTACTTATCTGCATCTGGGTATTTTGTGTGAATTCTACTCAAAGTAAAAGCGTATTTACAAGGGAGAGGTCGAAAGCTAATAATTGATTCAGTAAATAATTGCGTTTTCGAGATGATGTATTATTGAACTTATGGGCTTCAATACAATATGATATAATATTGGATAAATTATTGGCAGGAAATATGAAAATAGTAGTGGATCACAAGATGCCCAGAGTTCGATATATAAATCAAACGACCAGTTGTAATAGCCACATGTAGTTCTGTGAGAGAGCCATTAACTATTTCGGGCTAGTTCCACCATCGACGCATGTAGGTGAATCGGCCTTGATACCAGGGATTCCGAAAGCCACGACCCAATAATAAACATTGCTGTAATTTGAAAATAATTGGATGCACATCTCAAATACCTTGGTACTTTGTTTGACCTTCAATAGCCATTTCCATGAGGGCTAATCAACAAACCCAGCAGCTTTAGCTTTCATTTATGAAACAGTAGACTCGGTTGCATTCAGTGTCATGCCTCTCGAATATGACAATTCGCCATAAACCCGCTTAACTTGAAACACCATCAGGGTCGGAACTAGCCCGAAATAGTTAATGGCTCTCTCACAAAACTACATGTGGCTATTAGAACTGGTCGTTTGATTTATATATCGAACTCTGGGCATCTTGTGATCCACTACTATTTTCATATTTCCTGCCAATAATTTATCCAATATTATATCATATTGTATTGAAGCCCATAAGTTCAATAATACATCATCTCGAAAACGCAATTATTTACTGAATCAATTATTAGCTTTCGACCTCTCCCTTGTAAATACGCTTTTACTTTGAGTAGAATTCACACAAAATACCCAGATGCAGATAAGTAGTATCCGCCGCGAGGTAGTAATAGTAAAGTGTAAGCGAACTGCTGCAGCCTGGCATTGAGACGGCAGTTCCATGTCTTCACTTTGCTGCCGACGCATTTTGAGAAGCAACTGTAAGGCAAGCTCACCTTCATCAATAATTGCCTACAAACGTTATCAAGCTCGGCCAATTCGTGTCACAGCGGCAAAAAGATCGACCACACTCAGGTTACTCCGGCAGTGTGCCTGGCTGAGCACCCGCAACTTCACACGAAAGCAACCCAACGAAGACAAAGGAATACAAGCAGCACGTGAACTATGTTGATTTTGTTCCAGAATGACAAGCTACAACGCTGCACCTGGGCAGCAACCGCAAACACGCTTGCACACCTCTAGTTCTGGCGCGCTAACACTGGTTGCGCATGCGCTGATACGATATATGCTTAGGCCGCCAGCTTCTTGGCGATCTCGGCGAACGACTTGCCCTGCGTGGTGGCAACCGTCAGCTCCAGCTTTGAAGGCTGGCGCGAGCCGTCGCCGTTGGCCAGGGTGCCGGCACCCCAGGCCGAGCCGCCGTGGATCTCCTCCATGTTGGCCAGCTCCGGGGCGCGGTAGCCCAGAGGCACGTACGTCATGCCCTGGTGGGTCAGGAACGTCAGGGCCGTGAAGGCCGTGGTCTCCTGGCCGCCGCCCTGGGTGCCCGTGCTGAAGAAGATGCCGGCGGGCTTGCCCGTCAGAGCACCGGTAGCCCACAGGCCGCCGCACGAGTCGAAGAACGCCTTCATCTGCGCTGGCAGCGAGCCGAAGCGCGTGGGGAAGCCGAACAGGATGCCGTCCGCCTCCTTCAGCGTCTCCGGGGTGGCGATCGGGTAGTCCTTCTTGGGGGCGGCGTGGATGGCCGTCAGCAGCTCCTCGGGAAGCGTCTCGGCCACCTGGTAGATCTCGGCGGTCACGCCCTCCACGGACTCGACACCCGCCTTGACGGTCTCGGCCATCGTCGAGATGTGGTTGTAGCACGAGTAGTAGACGATCGCGATCTTGGCCATGGTTGCTGGAGTGGGTTCTGTCTGGACTTGGGTCGGAGAGAGAAGATTTAGGAATGACTCGGTGCAGCCCTGCGGTCGGGCTCAAGCCTCAAGGAGCGGTACGCTGCTGCTGCCCGCCGTGCAGAGGGAGCCTCGGGGGAGGGACGTCATCGCTGCTGACAGCCTGCCTGCGTTATGCGCACGAAACGGCACGCTCGGTACCTAAACGGCGGCACCTGTGCTGCAGCTCTAGTGTGCGCCACCTCAAATCAGGTACAGTGTCGATCCTTGATAGCGCAATCGACCGTGACGTGGACCATCGCGTCTTCTGATTGGCTGAGTCGCATTGATTAGGCCATTAAATGAATATGGGATTCCGCACCGCGCGCTGATTGGCTGTGAGGCTGGAGTGCGACGGCGGAAAACGGCAACGGGCGAGAGGCTTCGGCGGGGATGACGAACAACAAGGATGCGGGCGCGGTGGCTCCTACCGAACAGTAGTAGCGTGCAGATCAACCGGGGATCCACGTGTGCGAGGATCGTGGACGCCCGATGGAGGTAGTGTTCGTCACGTTCCTACTGTAGCAGGCTTCGTTTGCGCTGCCGATAGCCTTGTACGGCCGCTCGAAGCGGTAGGATCTCGCCAGGACTGCTTGGCACTCTACGGTGCAGACACCGAACGCAACAAAAGCGACACACCGTTGCAGCTTCATAACCGGGAAATACTACAGTATGCATACGTGCACGGTGCAACCCACGTCTTCCACAACTTCGTACAAGCTTAAGTTTGCAACGGGGACCTGTACATGTACAACATCCCGATGAATCTGGCACACGAATATCATATGCACTGTTGACGAACACCTCTGGTCGAAATGGTCGACATGAAACAAACGTAACTGCACTGAAATGTGCCTGCTAGACAACCTCAGAAGAAAAGATACATGCAGCTTGGGCTGCTCGTCACCAGCAAATATGTTCAAAGCTCTATTTCAAAACGCACTGGGGCTCTATCAATCTAAATGCTATCTCCTGCGTCTCGCAGCTCTTGCAGAACGCTCTCGACATGAACGAGATCCTCCTTATCAATCACCTTCAAAAGGAACTTCGTGACCTGGGCGATGGTAAAGTGTGAAAATGCTCGTACCAGCAGCTTCTTCATGGCACCAATCTCGTTCTGTGTCGAAACGTCATGTTCATCCCGCTGCTGCCATTTAGATAGCTCCACAACATGCTGGATAAGGAAGGCCAGAGACGCCGCCTCTATCGTCACAGTTTCGCTTTCACAGAGAAGCTTGGCCATATCCACAATCACCCCATGCCCGCTTCGCGGGCGAGAGTTTTCGGTCTCTAGTGACGACGATTCACACGTGTAGCTGTTGGTGAGGAAAAACAAAACGTGTTCATCTTTGAGAGAGCAATTCGCCTCCAACAGCTCACGCAACAGCTGCAGCGCGTCCATACCATCGTTTGACGCACAGTAAGCAGCAACAGCATCTTCCGACAGGTCGCTTGGCAGGTTCTCAACAATGTCGAGAAGCAGCTTGCGCACGCGTTGCCCATTCGGGAAGTTGCCAAGTGCTGTAAATAGTGTGTGCAACAACCGTGGGGTGAGCTGTACAGTGTTCTGCAAACGATCTTGGTCATCCAAGATGGTAGCCGACATTGCGTCTTCTACGACTGACATTACACGGGAGACATGGTCTGGTTCTTGGCCAAGCAGCAAATAATGCTGCAGGCATATTGTGTCTGGTCCCATACCACGGCCCTCCATGATGTCCAATGCTGCTCGACCAAGTTCCGCTGCGTACTCCCTCGTGTTCTTGGCATTGATGCTACTTTCACTTATCGAGCGCACAGGGCGACTTCGCTGCAGGAAGTCGCCAATAATGTGCAAGTACATCAGATCTTCACAGTCTACACTCAAAATACACAGCTGTTGCATCAGCGCGCGGAACACAAACAACGTCGTCTTGACCTTGGCGTCTTCCATTCTGCACCACCACGTGTGGAAGCTCTCCTGGTCCTCTCGATTCGCGTACAGACGCAGCATCAGCGCATACGTCATCGAATTAGGCAGAATTTTCATCTCGTCAGTTCCGTCGGCAACAATTTGCTCCGCTAAAACATTGTCATTCTCATCCACAGCACGCTTGAGCACAGCATTTTGTACGCGCGGGTTCAAGCTGCTCTTCGATCGTGTCCGATGCAGCGATGATATTCGCTTAAACGACTGCCACAAGGTTTCTGCCGGCACTCCAGTTAGTAGAGCTGCTAGATGTTCGCCAGTCCCCATAGAGATAGGGACATGCTGCTCTACGATGGTGTCATATAACATCGCCGCACGCTGGGTCTCTTCGCCTTGCACGCAAGCCAATATCGCAGCGTCCCACAACATCGGAAAAGTTTCGAGAACCCGTTTCTCCTGCATCTCCGGCGTTTGCTGTTGGAACAGGTGGTCGAACAACATGAGCGCATGTCGCCACTGATCCTGGCGGATATACGCGAACAGTGCCTCGCCATATACATACAAATTAGGCTCCATGCCTTTCACCTTCATCGATGTGAATACGCGAAGCATCTCCTCGGAACGCCGGAGCCGTCCATAAGCAACTGCCACCAGCGACTGGATTCGTACGTCTGACTCCACCGGAAGGTGCTTGAACTCCGGATAATCGTCGTGAACGGCAGCATACCTTCTTAGCACCTCTTCCCACTGCTCCGCACGACTGGGAACCAGCAAATACGCGTGTACGACATCCAGCGAAGGGTCACAGTTTTCATGCTGCAGTTGGCGGAAGAAGACTCCCGACTGTTCAACCTGGGTGCCACAGGAGCACATCAGTGCAGCAAACGACGTAGCATCAAACGTCACACGGCGTTCCTGCATATCTGCGTAGACGCGCAGAGCATCGTCAAGAAAGGATATCTGCCCGAAGTTCCGCAGTGCAGCGTTATACACAGGCAGCGGGATCTCAATACCGTGTGCTTGCATCTCATCCAATAAACGCTGGATGTCCTCCGTGTATCTGTTGGATGGAGTTGGTTTCGGTGGAGGCGCGTTGATATCCACGAACTGCTGCAGCATCACTCGCGCCTTGTGCCATCTACGCTTTATAGCGCACAGATGAATCAGTCGCGTGTAGAGCTCCTTCGAAACGATGAAGTGCCTCGCTAGCAACTCGTCCCGAAAAAAAAGTGCCTGTGGTAGCGATTGCGCGTCCATAGACGCATGGAAAAGCTCGGTGACAATTTCCTGTTTCTCCTCCGTATCAAGCTGTTCGTCATACACCCGCAAAAACCCGTCCAGAAGCACCCGCGTAGCCGTAGCTTCGCCGTTGTCAATACAAAGCCGAATCGACGCCACATGCAGCTCTGGCGACGCTTCCAGGCCGTACGTTCGCATCTCCTCCAGCAAATGCTTGGTTCGCATCCACTTGTTCGCCTTGTGACACGACGCAATTGCATTCTCGTAGACATCCAGCGACGGCTTCATGATCTCCACTGCTTCATGCATAAACTCAATGATCTCAAGTGCTGTGCGCCATTGGCCCAGCTGAGCACAAGCTGCGGCCGAGCACTCGAGTGTAATGGGCGACGGGGACACGCCTGAGTCTCGGAGACACGTGTACACCTGCATGACGAACTGTGGGTCCTGCATGGCATCGGCCACCATCACCATAACGGTAGCGTCTTGGCCAGGCATGGACGGGTCCACATGCTGCTGCATCCACCCAGTGACGATCTCTTTGGCCCGCTCCATGGGAGCACCCGACGTCGCGGGCTCGTTCAGGAAGCTCTTGAGCTCTTCATACTCGTCCTGGGGCACAGGCGGGCAACTGGATGTGACGTGGGAGAAGCTGCGGAGCTGCAGTGAGCGGCTGAAGACCGGAGAGCGAGCTGGGCACCCAGTCAGAGTGGACCTACTGGACGCCAGACGACGACAAGCGGCACGTCGGGAGGATGAAACGCTGGAGGACGAGACGTGGCTGCTGTGGATGGAGGTCGCACGCAGAGACAGCGTCAGCAGCCGTCCAGGCAGGCGCTGCGCACGCAGGATCATGACGCTGCACCTCCAGAACCGCCCGAATGAACGCCAGCCGCAAAATGGCAGCGTTAAATAGGATAGTTTGTTAAGGTAAAGTTAACTGATAGAAAGTGTGTGGATCACATGGATGTAGCCATTTCGATGGTCGCTTCAAGTTGAAGCAATTGCTGTTGTTGTTCACCAAGCTGTAAAGGGTAAAATAAGTATTTTTGAAGTGTCTTGATTCAGCTGGGTGCTGTAGGTGGCGAAGTGGTCTCTTCCTTTTTCATTGACGTCTTGGAAGGTGGCAGGGCGGCACCTGTTGACGAGGAGGCTTGTGCTGCGGAGTTGCTGTCGGCGTCCACGAAGATGCGTGCCTTGTCCAACTCCTGCATCAAACGCGTGTATAGCTCGTCGGCGTTGAAAGCCAGGGCCTTGGCGGCCTGGCGCTTCTTGTATGATATTGCAAGTCGCAGCATGAATGCATTCTCCTCGTCGTATTCCAGCTGGAACGAGAACCAAGCAGGACAATGAAGGTCAGAGTGGTAATGTTTGGTATGGCATGAAGCATGAGGCTTGACACACCTCAATCGAAGGAACCGTGCCGCCCCACTCCTTTTTATCCTGTTCCTTCCAGAGCACTTTAGCCACTCGAATTCCGCCCTCGTAGTGGTGCGTCTCATTCTGAGGACACGCAAACCAAAATGGTCAGTTACTACAGCACAAGTGCACGCATGAGCTGCGCGGGTACTTACATCGATAACCTTATTCCGCAAGTAGATGGTGAGGTTCTTGAGCTGTATGGGAGCTTTCCGCTCGACTTTGATGGACACGACGCCTTGGGACTTGAAGCTGAGATACCGCAACAAGTAAAACATGCCTCCTCCTACAACTACCCAAGCGAAAAGGCTGAAAAAGAACCATAACCCCGGATTGTTGTAGAGCATGACTTCCACGAAGCTTTTGATCCAGTCGGTATCGGTCACTGTCCAGTCTCCAGTAATCCGGTCCAGGATATTAAACGCCAGCAAGCCACTCAGCATCATCTTCATGATCAACAGTGTTGATGCTGACCGCTCGTTGACCTCTTGAAGCTCACACAGTGTTCGTGTGTGGATACGGATAGCTTCGTTTTGCTGGAAATCCTTTTCGCTCGAGACGATGTTTGCCATCTCATTTAGCACTGCCAGCTCATGGCGAGCACCGCCCATATTCTTGTGCAGATCTTTTACTCGTCGTTTGAGTTGATTACTGAGAATTCCAAGCTGCAGTCGCTCGTACAGACTTCGCCCCGCTTGTTCCGGTGGCTCTGTCGGTACGATTGCCTCGTCCAGTGATTCTTTCAGATAACTCAGCGTTTCCTCCATGATGATGACTTCCTTGGAGAGCACTGCGAGTCGGTTCCGGATTTCTCGTAGCCTGTTGGGGTCCTTTTCAGCTGTCTCAATGAGCTTGCGCACTTGCGCCATGTCGTCCACAATAATGAACATCCTCGCGAAAAAGTTTTGCGTGAACAGATTCATCGATTCGTACTGAAGGAAGCTGCAGAGAAGCGGTTCATGGTGTCTGCTGTTGGGTCCAGCGATAAGCAAGCCATGTGCGCCAAAGACGAGAGTGTCGTGCTCACTAATATCGAAAGCAGCACGAGTGTCGCCGATCACCTGCTTCAGCTCATTCTCATACTCACCTTTATCCATGTACTCCTCGGCAGTTAAATGCGGCGTGATCTCGTTTGCAATGATGAGGTTGATCTTGTTCCGACTTGCCGCTTGGTTTGAAAAAATGAGCCCAAGCAGCGAGCGCTGATATGCTGAGAGAACGCTGTCGACAATTTTCGACGAGTCCATGTGAACATCCACAAGCAGTCGAGAGAGATGATCGAGCGAAATGTTATCCTTGATCCGGTCCATGATGGCCTCCACCTGCATCCCATACAAGCATGATCCAGCCGCGGTGAGTGAGCAGCCGAAGGTTTCGACTTGGACGACTCCCGGGGCTTCCGGGAAGTGAATATCCGCCTCAAAGTTCACGTGGTTGGTCATTGTGTAATCTAAAATGTTGATGGAAGTGAGTCCCGGGTCGACAGAGATTTGAGTGCCACTCGCGTTGTCGTCGACGATCGCGGTGAAAAAGCCGCCCTGCACCCGCTCAGTGGAGCCCAGGTTGCAATTCAGTTGAACGACTTGGTTGGACCCGAACGGGATGTACTCGGCCACAATGAGCGATACCGAGTTGAGCGTGATAATCTCGTCGAGTTGGTCGCGGATGCTAGAATCGCTTACCCCGCACTCGTGAGCTCGATGCGCGTTACTGAGCGTTGGCCGTCCACCAAATCGTAAGCATTGGGGGATATACGCACTTGAGACATACGATACATCCTCTGTTTCGGTGACCGAAGAAAGGCGTCGGTAGCCGCTCTCGTCGTCCACAAGCCAATACTCTTCTCCGTCCCATTCTACACGAAGTAAATGCAGCGTTCCGGGAGCGTATGCCATATCATTCACTGATAGTTTGTCCGTCTTGCTGATCTTCGCGACGATTTCCAGACCCTTTTCGGAAATCTGAAAGCAGGTCACGGGCTGGTAGCTCTTGGACGACAGCTTGAGCCCATTCACTAGATCCTCCTCACGCAAGAAGTCCAGGTCCGACTTACCCTCTTGGGAGATATTGAAGTATTTGCGTTTGTTCTCGATCAGTTCGGACGACGGTGCATAGTCGTAATCCAGCGCCTTCGACACAATCGCCTCGTACAACAGCACTAGAAGCGCTGGCTTGCGAATCCACTCCTCCTTGTCTGAAGCACGAATTGCCGGCTTGGAGTACAACGAGACCATGTACAACAGTCGGTTTTGGTTCTCGGTCAAGCCTGTGTCTTCCTCGACTTCGTCGTCACTTTCCTCTTCTTCCTCTTCCTCCTCCTCGCCCTCTTCCTCCTCCTCTTCAGCGTCATCCTCTGCTTCTGCTGGATCCTTCTCTTCGCCTTTCTTGCTGGGAACAGCTTTCTTCTCGGTGGCCGCAGACTTCTGCATTGGCAACAGTATACTAAGTTAGTCGTCATCGGTCCATAGTGTCGGCACGCTTGCCTGCATCGTTGCCAGCACTTGCCTTCATCGTTGGTATATCCTTGCTGGTGCTTCAGATTTGACGGCGGGTCGTTTCAAGACAGCGGTGCAAACGGTCACTGGTTTGCTTGGATATGTACGAATAGAACTGCACTGATGGAATGGAGTCTCGGTTCATGTATGATTAACCTACGCACTAGCTGGAAGAGGATAGTAGGTCACTACATCTTCGTCGACGACTACGCGAAGGAAAATGGCGTGTGGCACAGAGGGCAGTTTTTCTGGTCTCGGACCTCGGCTTCGATGCACACGTGGCGACAGGCTTTGCACGTCTTCGTGCTCTGCGTCTGGATCGACATCCCTGTCATCATACACGTTGGGAATGGGCGACTGCAGTTTTCGCAGCGTGCATCCCATTCCTTGACGTAGCTGCGGCAGTTCGGACACTCCTGGGGGCGCATCGTGGGGTCCTGCTGCTCCGTTCGCGTGGTGGTGAAAATCTTGAGTGCAAGTTCGCTCATCGACTGCAGCTCCTTATCGTCGAGACCTGGGAGCGTCTCGAGCTTGACGAAGGCCTTGGAGCACTGCTCGTAGTGCTTCGTGTAAAAAGCGCTGAGCGCGATGAGCGAGTAGATCTCGCGCTCTTCCAGAATATCCTCGTACGCCGAGAGTTTGAGGCAGGTACGCAACGCACGCTCAATACGGCCGGTGTAGAGCTGGCGATGCGCGAGCAGATAGAGGTGATACGCTTCAGCACCTCTCCAAGGATTGTCTAGTGATCGATTCTCGCCTGTAGCCGCATCGTGTTGCACAAGGCTTTCCAACGTCTGTGCGGTCACTTGTGCTGCGGTCGTGCCTTTCATGGTGGTCATGTTGGATACGTCAAGCATTTTCTTTCGCATGCGCTCCACCTCAAACGCTGCTAAAACGTGTAATTTCTTGGCGCGCAACGGATTCTTCCCCACTTCCTTCGCAAGTTTTGCAAGCAACTTCGCTGCTTCGGTGCTTTTGTTTGCTCGGCGGTATAACTCAATCGCCTGCAGCGTCTTCCCGTTCATCATAAGGTGGTTGGCATACTTTGTTAGGACGTTTTCGATCTGCGGGAAGTTGTACTGCTCAGCGAGTCCGACAGCTCGTTCCCACTCGTTCAACAGAACGCAGGAGTCAATTGCAGACTTCACATCTCCCATTCGAACGTAGGTTTCCACAGCAGACTGGCACAATCCTGCCCGAGTGAATTTGACGGCCATTTCCTTTAGCAAGGGAGAGCTCTCCGGAATATCATTCACGAGAGCCTCTAGCTGGTTGAAATCGCCCATGGCATAGTAGCACTGCACTAGCGCGCTGGTATTTTTTGCCTGCGCATAGTACTTAATCGCCTTCTCCCACTTGTGGCGGTCTGAGAAGTACTCGCCGATCATGTTCCATGCGTGTGTCAGCAAGTCGTCATTGCCACCGCCTGATTGAACAAGTTGCACAACTCTGAACCAGTCGCCGAGCCTCTGGCGCAGGTCGATGGCCAAGTCCTTACGGTCGATTTTGCGATAAAGCGCTTCTGCCTCGTCGAAGTTCTGGAAGTAAGCAGCAACCTCGGCTTTTTGTTTCACACGGTCATTGAGCAGTTGCAAACGCTTTACGTACTGAATGCCGCTGTAGTCTCCACACTTGACAAAGCCACGCTCAGCCATTCCAAAGTCCAGTTGGTCCAAGGCAGCTTCTGCCAAAAGGGACCAAAGTCGAGGGTGGGGGTGGTCCTGGATGTACTCGCACGCTTCGGCTAGCCCGACGTTGTCCAGCAGCGCCTTCGCATCTCGCAGTGACCGCGTCTGAAACTCAATCACCATGTTCTTGTCCGGCTGTTCAGGGTTAGCAAGGATCTCATCTAGCAGTGCTGCCTTCACTTGTAGATCTTTGTAGTAGCAGAGATACCCGGAAGACGAAACAGGCTCCTCAGGCTCCAGACCACGATACACATACATGCGAGCCTTCTCCATCATCACGAATAATTCCGGGTTATCCTCCGCCCAGACCACGTCCCACGCATCCTTCTTCTCAAAGTTTAGCATCTTTCCCTGGGTAGTGTTAAGACTTCCAGCGGCCCCGACCTCCATGACGGTCAGCAAGCCGTTGATGTCAATAACGCTCAGCAAGGTGGAGTTGCAGTTGAGTGCCAGAAACTGTGGACGGCAGTTCACGATATACTTCATCTCCAACGAAATGTGGGGAAGCGTGAAGCAGTGAATCAACCCGCTAGCTCGAGCCGCGAAAATCCAACTGTCCGAAGCACAGATCGCGCAGATCGGATCTTCCAACTGACGAGAAACGTAGCGGAAGTGATCAATATCGTTGCCTTGCGTCTCATCGATGTAAAATGCCTTCTCACGCCCCCCTCCACGCTGTAACAACTGCGAGATAGTGCTCACATCCATCGCTTCTTGATTTTGTGAGCCGCTGCCAGATACTAAGCCAGTTAGTTTGGCACTTGAATTTTTGTACTGCCAGACGTAGATGGCATCAGTAGAGGCAGCAACGATATGACGCGAAGTCATGGTCACGAAGAGCGGTTCGAAGTCGATGATCTTGGACTCGATAGGAGAGCCGATCGTATCACACAGGATCAGCTGATACTGGATCTCTTTGAACACGCCCTGGTCGTCATCCACGAGCTGTCCATTGACCTCGCCCGTGCCCATGTCTTCATTGTAAATCTTGGTCACTAGCACGCAATTGTCCCCTGCAGCCTTGATCGCTAAGAGTCCACGGATGTACTTGGTGCACCGCTCGTCGGACTTTGTGTCCCAAAACACAACGCAGTTTTCGATTTGGTCTGCGCGGTTGTACGTGTACACCAACGTGTTCGCGTAAAATCCCCACTTGTACGCCGGACGAATGTTGGCGAAGTAAATGTGTGAGTCCACGGCCAGACAAATGCGAAGACCCGTTCCTTCCCAAGCCAGCGCTTCAATACGACTTCCTGGAACACGAAGCGAGCGCAGGTGGCGACCAAAGGGGTCGTAGAACTGGACCACGTTGAACTCTTTCGGTGAGTCGCCTTTCGATGCTGAGTTGTCGACCTGCGTACCCGCCAGCGCAATAACGCTGCCGTCGTTGTTCCACCTCACCTGCGTCAACTCCATGCCCGTATCAATAAGCACAGCGTTTTCGTCAAATCTTCCACGGGTAATTTGCACTTTGCCATCTCGGAACGCGATGGCTAGCGTGGGTGCCTCCTGGCTGATGTGTCCTTCGATGCCGTCGTACCAGTGCACGCCAATGATCTTGTAGTCGTTCCCCCCGCCGCGCGACTCCACGGCGTACAGCGTCAAATTGCTGACTTTGTTGCCCATGGCGTCGTGCACTGCCACTTCACCGTCCTTGGTCACGAACAGCAGCGACTTGCCGTCGGGTGACCACTCGACGAATGCGAGCTGCGTCTTCATCTCCTTGCCCCAGAGTCGGTTGCCATCGACCGAGCCCACGATCACGGCGCCGTCCTCGTAGGCAATGCAGATCTTCTGCCCGTCGGTCGTCCACTTCATATCGCGCACGACGCTCTTGTTGCGGTTGTTGATCATCTCTTCGTACCACATGCCGCGGTGCAGCACCCACACGATGATGAGCCCGTTCTCGTCGCTCGTGGTGAGCTTCTTGAAGTTGGCGTTCCACGTGGCACACACGACGGCGCCGTTGTGGCCCTCGAGCGACTGGTTCATAGTGAGGTTGCTGGCGGCCGCGATGCCGCGCGGGCCTTTGCCGTCCGTCTGCGCGGCCGACTCGAGCCGCAGCACCTTGAGCAGACCGTGCTGGCCGCCGCACGCGATCCAGCCCTGCTCCGAGTTCCACGACGCGCACCGCAGCTTGACATTATTGGGGATGGCGATCTTCTTGCTCAGGAAGATGAACATGGCGCCGCAGCCGTCGTATGCCCCGCTGCCTTGCTTTCAGTCGCTCACGGATCGCAATGATGAAGCGGCGCCCCTTGATCCATTTCGGATTTCACCAAAAAGATCACCACGCTCACCGAAATGGCATGGCATGGCTTGGCATCCGGTTGCATGCCAGATGCACGAGCGACTGGTGCAGCTGCTCGTCATCTTGGTCACCACGCGCAGGGTCTGATTGTGACAGGCGTTGGAGCACCAGAATGACGAGCGACCTCTGTATTCGCATAAAAGGCAACTATGCGAGGTGGAAGGGTTGCAATCGACGATGTGAGGCCATTGTTGACCTGCGCGGTTTACGGGGCCCAACATGTACTTAAGTATATTACAGTCACTGTCAGCGAGTCGCTGGGCGCTGCAGTGCACGCGCTGGCGGTCGCAGCAACTCGAAGATGCTCCTGACGGCGCTGCCGGGTGCTCCTCACCAGTTATTTTGACAGGAAGGAGCGGCTGGTGCGGACAGACAGTGTGTGCTCAGCAACAGATCCAGCACACCTGCTTGAAGCGCTGAAGCACTGCGAGGGTAGTGGCGCTCGTCTGGCAATGATTTGAACTAGATACAGTGCAGATTTTTTGCTGCTTGAGGGCGCCAGGATACATCGAAGTCGAGGACGAGAGCCTGCAGCCGTCGACGAAACGCGCTGTCATCGAGATGATTTCATCGAGCTCGAATGTGAGTCGAATGGCGCTGCGTTTCGCACACCGAGCCAAATTTTATCCACGTTGCTTATCATGGGGGCAATCATTGCCAGCGCATTGAGCGCTGTGAGCCATGAGGTGGCGGCAACTAAAAGTACCAGATGTACTTCAACTAACTGGCCGAATTGCTTCAGTCAGATATCCCCTACAACAGGGTTTGTAATCATAGAGTGTATTTGCACCAAGACACTGCGAGATTCGTCATACGTAACGCACCAAGAATGCGATCTCGCAGG
The DNA here is from genome assembly GCF_020800215.1 of Phytophthora ramorum. Taxonomy (NCBI): domain Eukaryota; phylum Oomycota; class Peronosporomycetes; order Peronosporales; family Peronosporaceae; genus Phytophthora; species Phytophthora ramorum. The sequence goes on along the minus strand of NW_027150649.1, from coordinate 2,143,615 downwards.
TCTGAGTAAAGGCAATAAAACCGTAAAGGATCAGGTCTATTCTGAGCGTAATGGGGAGAGCCGGGTCGGGTGTGGTACCGGGTACCGGTACGCTTCCCCCTCTCAGTGGCCGCTGGCCTTTTGTATTGTGGAGTTCTCCTTGCAAGCGTCAGAGCACGAGCACCAGGAAGAAGCAAATTGGGCGCCTCAGTCCACCCACATAGCTCCACCCGCACACCCAAAGCGTCAGTAGACGTACGTGGACTGCCCCCTGCCCTCTGCTGTGAGTTATTTTGGCCACCCCCTTCCTCCTCCCCATCCCTTACACGTGTTCCTCGCTCGCGGGTGTTGATTGTGCCGTCCGTATAAATAGTGAACGCGCGCGCCGCCACCCACAAGGTCACAGAACAGATCCCGACTCGTGCGACGATGGCCAAGTCTCGACGAACGTCCGCCAAGATCCTGCGCTCGGGCATGAACGCCATGCGTACCGTCACCAGCCACGCGGTCTCCAGGGCTTCGGCGCACCCAGCGCTACGCCCCGTGGCCATGGCGTTGCTCCTAGTGGCGCTGCTGGCGCTCGCCGTCACGAGCCTCGGCAGGTTCCAGCTCTGGATGACCGGCGCCGGCCTCTTGATGGTCGCCATGAGCGTCGCCAGCGCCGTGCAAGAGTTCAAGCTGCCCCAGACCGCGCAGTCGTACCAGGACTTCCTTGACAAAGAGATGGACACGTGCGGCGCTGACATGGTGACGCTTCCCCACCTGTCTCCCATCAAGGCCAAGACGCAGCAGCAGCAGGACCCGGTCCCAGAGGACGCTGAATCCTCCATGGCGCTCAACATCACCTCAGCCCCCTTCCCTTCCACGCTGAAGAAGCCCAACCGACGAGAGAGCGAGGACAGCATCGGAGCCCTGGAGTCGGCCATCAACACGACAGTCGTCGCTCACCGTAACAGCAACGCGGACCTTAGCAACAAGCTGGACGTGCTCCACTGCGGCACGGTCATTGACATCCAGGGATCGCACGGATTCATCATCCCGCACGACCTGTGCGTGGACTCCAAGGCGTCCTGCAAGCCCACGCGTAGTGGCGCAGTGGCCAGCCGGCAGCACAAGATGCCGTTGGTCATCCCGTTTGACCTCAATGAAGAGCAGGCGGCAGTGCGTCAGGAGATCGCCGTAGGAAAGACCGTCGAGTTCGCGTACTCAGAGGCAACAGGCAGCAATGATTCTCCAGCGACGATGTGCGCACTGAACGTGACCCCAATGCCCACGGACGACGGCATCGTCAAGAGCCGATCCGCACTACAGTCGTGCAAGCAGGCACGCGAGGTGTCGTTCGCGCGAGCTATGGAGGAACTGACGATGATCTCGCCACGCAACGTGCCAGTGAAGCACCACGTGGACCTGATCAAGTACGCCGAGAAGCTCGACGACCACGATGCTCCTTTCGACCAGTATATTTAGGAAGGCGAGCGATGCCGTAGGAAGAAAGCAGCAGCTTAGGACTGGCTGACGAGTTTCGACTTGTTTGCATGTGAATACCAACACCAATAAAAACCAGCTACGGGCTGGATCGACACGACGTCTGCTACCGCTGTATTTTTTGCTCTCTGCTTCTCTACCAAAGACAGCGACACCGCCATGATCACGGCCAACAACCCAACTTCTTCTTCGCGGGTAATCCCGATGATTGTTCCACATGGCAACATTCAGCCTGCCCGGATGTCCCCACGCACGTATCATTTCGACGCTGATTCATCTGCGCGCAAAAGTATCGAACCCACCGCAAGACTCGCACGCCACACAGGCACTGCAGTTGGTATCGCTGGAAAGCCCCCAAAGGTGGCCAGAGGAATGCCTTGCAACACGCGAAGAAATGCCGTCCAGAGGGCTCCAACGCCGTCTTCTTTTCCACCTTTACCCACCCGGACGGTGATTTCTATGGTCAACCTCGTGGCTCGAGCCGCGACATCTCCATCTATTGAGGGTCGCTAGTAGTGCCGTCAGCCATGATCGACTGAAGCGCTTGGCTGGAGGCCGTCGTGAGCGGCGTGTCGCCGTCCAGGTCCTCAATATCAACCAGTGCACCGTGCTTTACCTGTGCCAAACAAGCGTTTGCGTGAGTCTTCCACGGAGGTGGGTGCATTTGTCAAGTAAACATTCCTACCAGCAACTGGGCCATTTCCTCGTGCTCGCAACTGGCCGCGTAGTGCAGTGGGGTCATGCCGTCAGCATCCTGCTCAACAACACACAGCAATTTGCTTCGTCACAACACTGCAGATATGCCTTCAAGATTGCCCAGTAACTTGACCGTGCGTACCTGCACGTTTGGAGACGCCTTGCGCCGCAGCAACTCTTCCACCACCGTCGTTTGATCTCGGTCAACAGCCCAGTGCAGCATCGTTCGGCCTTCAGGGTCCTATCGATTCATTGCCACCAAGCCATACAATAGTTTTTGCGTGAGTATGGATGGTACTCACAATACCATTAATGGCAGTGTCATCTTCTGTGCGTGTACATGTGTCCTTCCTTACCTGAGCATCGATGTCTTCACCGTGGTCTAACGCAGACACAAGTTTGTCCAGATCCCCCGTGCTCGCATAATGGAATACATCATCCTTCACCTTCCACTCCTCCGTTGACCTAGCATACATCAACCCAAGTCAGCACAGGCTTCACAATGTCATACAAATACGAAACAGCAACACGTACATGTCCACCTTCGGCATGCTGACTGCTCCAGCCATAGAAACCGAGTTCTCTAGCGACAGAGGCTCGCTCGTCGCCTTTGACGACGAAGAAGTCGACGACGAGCGCCAGCGCTTGGGTCCACGCACATCGAACTCCTCAAACAGATCCTGCACCCAGTCCACATACTGCTGCTTGGCCACATCTTGGTTCATCCCCCCCAGTGCCTTCCAGCTCTCCCTACACAACATCCAGCGCTAATCAGCTCCACGCCACTAGCAGTCACCCACTCTTCCCCACAGAGGACGCACCACTTGGCCGACCCCATCATATCCACCGCAGCGGGTTTGTCCACGCTGCACTTGCCAAAATGCGCTTGCTTGTAGAACGCATAGAGCGTCAATTTCTACACAAGACATCGAGCGCTTTGTCAGTAGTCGCAGACCATATGCATGTGCCTCACTCCCCGCCTCACCTGCTCGTTCGTGAGTTTGCTGTTGCCTCGCGCCGCGATGAAGTCCACAGCCACTTGGAACTTGGCCTCCAGCTCATTCATGCCATGCTGCAGCATACAATTCCCCAGTCAAACGACAGCAAATAGACTCACAACCGCTCCCATGCGCACCTTGGTCATGTACTCGTCCAGCGAGCAGAAGCCTGCCGAGCTCTCAGGCATCACCTGCTTGAAGAAGAAGATGCGGTGCAGCAGCAGCGGCACCACCACAGCGCCCGCCGCCGCGCAGGCCACGCCCAGCCACGTCAACTCGTCCGCCATCGTCCTTCAGTTTTTCTGCTTCGATTTTTGTGGAACTGGCAGATACGCGGGACAGGTGATCAATGGTGGTCCACACCAATTGCAATGATGTCCCTTAACATGCACAAAAGACGCAACTTTTGGCTAAGAGCCCCGCGCGCGCGGTGTGGATTCCCGTGAACAGGAGCCCCGATGAAGTCCCGGGTGTACCGGGAAACATCGCTCTCGCCACCGTTCGGATGTACACTGCTTCGCGACGCGTCATGCCGAATGCCTACAGAACGCGAAGTCCGCTGCCCAAGAAACGCCGTTCGCGACTAACTCCAGCAGAGAAGTCCCAGATTCGCATGCGATACCAGAATGGGGAGAAAATTACCCAGCTGTATCAAAGCACAGGACACGCCCGCAGCACGATCGACGCCATCGTCCACGCCCAGCCCAATCAAGACGAGTCCAAGCCCGGTAAACCCTGTCGGTGGACCCCCATGCGTTTCGTGGTGGAAATGCTGAAACGAGGTCTTTGCGTCACGGAAACCCTATCGCTCAAGGACATCGCAAGGATAATGGGGGTCGACCGTCGAGTATTTGGCCGCATGGAGCAGGACATATTGGGTAGACTACAAACTGCAGTTGTAGACTACTGGTTTTCTCGCGACGAAGCTGCACCTCAGAAGCTCATCGATTTGCTCGACGGCGCAGAGACCTCAGTAGATATCGCTATGTTCATCTTGTCGCATCCGGAACTGACCGACGCTATCATCCGGGCCTCCCAGCGTGTCACGGTTCGTGTACTCGTTGATCGGGCACAAGTCACCGAGAAAAGTGCAGCTATGATAAAAAAAACTGGTTGAAAACGGGGTCAACGTATATCACGCAGGCCCCAGACTCATGCACTGGAAGGTAGCGATTATCGATGGAACCGTGTTGACGATGGGAAGCTGCAATTGGAGTGTGGGGGGAATGACGTTGAATTGGGGACATACTGTTGTATTGCGTGGTCCTATTGTTGGAGCACACGCCGTTGAGTTTGACGAACACATGTGGTCTTTTGCCGTGCAAAACAACTGGAAAGTTGATAGACGCGGTAATGTTCATCTGTAGCGTCAAGCGATGGCGAAAGCAGTGCAGCAGCGGGTACTCCGGCCTGGTAAGAAGGACATCACGGCCGTCTGCGAGGAGCACCCGGGCTGGAATCAACGAACGGTCGCGCACTACTACAGCATGTACGAGCGGGGGGAGAGCCTGCAGCCAAGGTGTGGCATTGTGGTGCCGCTCATTGAGCATTGCTCAAGGACGAGGTTTTGCTGGCGCAGCTTGCAGCAGCCCGCACGGAGCGCTCAGAGCCGGACTACGACGATTTCCTGGACGAGGTGAAGCATGCAGTATGCGGCTTTGTGCAGAAGCGCGTGCTTGTGCCGCTAGAAGTCCATGTCCATGAGGCGTTGCACACGATCACGGGACTGGGACGATGAACTCGCGTTGAAGGGAAAGATCAAGGCGCTTCAGACCAAGCCTCAGTCCTTTTTCGGGGTGCCTCCGCATGTTGTGGCTGGATCGGGAAGCGATTGGGAGGATGCACGTCGCGAGCTGCGCCGCGTAAACGAGTACGCGCTACCGCTCGACAAGCTCAAGTGTTTGGCGCGTGCAGTAGGAGCCATTTTCCAGACGTGTGGGCCCTCGCGCTCGTCTTCGTCCGTAGGAACCACGAGCAGCCTCACTTCTGTTGAGGAGCTCGATATGGTGCTGCGGCCCTCGATGACCACGCTATCTGCTATACGATGATTACGATTCGCCCACCACGCGCCCGCCACACCGCGGCTGCCCTCTTCAACGTACGAAAGCGATTGCCGCTGCTGGTCCTTGCCGTCGTGAATCTCAAAAATCCAGCAGCAGCAATCCGTGGTCTTCACCGGAAAGTCAAGTGCGGAAGTACGGTGTAGAAGAAAGGGGAATATAAAGCGACGATGGAGCCTTCATCATTTTTCTTCTCGGTGCTGGCGCGCGTTGAGAAATACACACGTAGCCTACAGAGGCCTGGCAGCCACGGTGTTGAGCGATCCTCAGCCACGCATCATAGGTCAAGCTAGGCAACTAAAAAAAGCAAGATGAAATGAGCAAAACAAAAAGCAACTTTTAGGCCGAAACACTCGCCACCTAACCCGTGTCGCACTAAAACTCATCATTTGCAGCGTTGCCTGTGGCAGGCAGGCAAACACCGGCCGGCAGCAGGATATAATAGCACCACAGTCTGCTGCTGCCGGCTGCAAGGCTATCACGCGCTGTGCCTGATGGTGGTCGTATAAGCCAGGTGCTTCTTGCAAGTTGCGCCGAGCGATCCTATCCTTCCTTTGGGAAGCGCAACCCGAGAAACGGACGGATGAGGCGTCGAAGGAGATGCACAACGCCGGCAAAGTAAAGTATCCGAAGGAAGGAGTGGGTGGCGCCGCTGTCATATCCCGCGGAGCGATCTTCGATGGGGTGCCCCCCAACTGTGCTCGTGGCTGCAAAAGCAAAAATGAAGTTTAGCCAATGGGGCGCGACAACCACTTCAACGTTGGGTTTTCTTGTGCATGGTCGCAGATATGTAGTGGCTGCTGCATTTCAGCCATCTCTCGGTCCATTGCTCTGGTCATTTGGGAATTCGCATTGAAAGCGTCGCAATGGAGTCCAAGAAGGTTGACATTCTGGCGGGTGGGGTCATGCACGAGCTGTTCCGTCGCGGCCTGCCGAACGACCGCAACATGCTGTCGGCGAGTGCCTTGGTGTCTCCCGCGCGCCACCACATGGTGGTGAAGGCCCACGATGACTTCATCAAGGCCGGAGCCACGATGATCGTGACCAACAACTACTACGTGACTCCGGGCGTGGGCTTCACGCCGGACGAGATCCGCGAGTACTCAGGCGTGGCGGGTGAGTTGGCCGCCGAGGCGCGCGCGAAAACCAATCGACAGGACCGCGTCAAGATCTGCGGGTCGCTGCCGCCGCTCATGCACAGCTTCCGGTCGGACCGCACCATCGACCGTCAAAAGGGATTGGACTCCTACTTGTTGATCGGAGAGGCCCTGCTGCCGTCCGTTGACGTGTTTCTAGCCGAGACGATGTCGTCGCTTGATGAGGCCAAAATGGCTTTCGAAGCTGTGCAGCCGCTGCAGAAGCCGGTGATGGTGTCGTTTGCGTTGAACAGCACCGGCCAACTGCGCAGCGGCGAGTCCATCGTCGAGAGCGTGCAGAGCTTGGTCGAGTTCTGCTCGCGTCGTGCCGAACTACTGCCAGGCGACGTTGAGAAGAAGGACAATTTGCTGTGCGGCATCTTGTTCAACTGCGCGCAACCAGAAGATATCGCCAAGGCCATCAAGCAGCTCAAGGAGAACCTGAAGCTGATGGAGCAGCTGAAGAAGCACGAGATCCGTGTCGGGGGATATGGCGACCACATCTCGCCCATGTCCAAGGCCGGCGCCATGGAGGAGTCGCTTGTGGCTGGCGCGCTGCAGCCCGTGATGGACATGGAGATTTACAGCAAGTTCGCCATGCGCTGGATCGACGACGGTGCCAGTATCGTCGGCGGCTGCTGCGGCATCCCGCCCGAATACTTGCAGCGCATCACTGAGATTCTCTCGCTGTAGGTCGGATACGCTGTTGGTTGCGGTAGCAATGCATAGGTGACAAGTAGGCAGCGTAGGGATAGCTTATCGCTGCGCCACATCAAATTTTCTGATCCCAACATTTGACTTCGGTTATCGCAAATCTTGAGTCCTCGAGTCACGAGTCTCAAGGGCTGCATATCGAGCCATGACTACAACGACGCCGAAGGCACCACGCGTGATGCTGTTGGATGGAGGCACAGGTGAAGAATTATTCGCTCGCGGGTTGCCAGATGACCGCCGCATTTGGTCAGCAGCTGCGCTTGTGCATGAGAAGCGCCACGCTCTGCTGTGGGAAGTGCACACTGCGTTCCTGGATGCAGGCGCTGACTGCATCACGTGCAACAACTACGGGGTTACGCCCGGCGTGGGCTTCAGCGACGAGGAGATCGTTCGGTATACAGTGGTGGCCGGTCGAATTGCTCGAGAAGCCTGCGACCAATGGACCGAGACGTCAGTCGACACGACGAGACCGAAGCCGAAGGTCTACGGGTCGCTGCCTCCGCTGCTGGAGAGCTACAGGGCTGACAAAGTGCCAGAAATTAACGAAGGAGTGAGGCTGTATGCCATGATTGCTGCAGCGTTAAAGCCTTTTGTGGACGGCTACTTGGCCGAGACGTTGTCGTCGATACAGGAGGCCAAGATGGTGCTGCTCGGGGTGCAAGAGGCTTGGAGTGGAGACGGTGGAAAACCTGCCGGAGTTATGGTCTCGTTCACACTGAATAGCCACGGATATCTACGGAGTGGAGAGAGAGTGATCGATGCAGCGCAGGAGTTGCTTGACTTTACTGCGACCATGTCCAAGGCAGAACTGCAGGCAGTTTTGTTCAATTGCTCGCAGCCGGAAGCCATCTGCAAGGCTCTCGGAGAACTGCACAAAGAGAAACACACTGGTGCGAGCCTACGTGCTCGCGGAGTGTGCCTGGGTGCGTACGCCAACCGCCTCACGGTCATTCCGGACGATTGGGCTCTCGCCGAGTCCAGTGAGCCACAGGCCATGCGCACGGATGTGGCAGTGGAGCAGTACAAGGACTTTGTGTCTCAATGGTTGGAGTTGGGTGCTGGAGTTGTTGGCGGTTGCTGCGGAATTGGCCCCGAGTATATTGCTAGCATGAATCGGATGCTGCGGGAGCTAGACCGTCGCTAAGACAGGACACCATAGTGAGCTGACGTGACCGATATGTGCTACATGCTCTGCTTCGCACTCAAAATGCTCTGCTCCTTCATTCCAGTTTACCATCTTCAGCTCCTAACAACTTAATACTTTGCGTTGCATCCACGGTTGACAGTGTCGCTATGCCTGCACTTCATGAGCTAGACGAATATTTAGTTGCTGCTCACCGTGAAGGGCCCCAGGTGAGCCACAATGTCGTCGAAGTGGAAGCGGTGGGCCATCTCCAACGGCGTCTCGTCATCGTAGAGTGCCGCGCGTGCATGAACATTTGCCCTAGCCTTCACCAGCACCTTCACAAGGTCCAAGCGGTGCTTCTCCACAGCCTTGTGTAGCGGAGTCATCGTCGTGCGAGCACACACTGCGCTCACTTGTTCTGCGCTTGCGTTTTCAAGAGCCTTCTCCATGCGCAGTGCGCATTCCTCTTGGGCCAGACCGTCGCTTTCTTCGATAAGCTGATGCAGGTTAACCACCTCCGTTTGGCTGGTGCTCTCCTTTTGCTCGCCGTCGACTTCCAATACCGTCAGCTCGCGTGCGAAGAAGTTCCTGTACTTCTCCAGCAGCAACTGCTCCTCAAAAGTATACGCTCGCTCCGGCATGACGTCCAGATCTTCCTCCCGCATGGACTGCACTGCCATGACATAGGTGATGTCATGCCCGACGAGAAGCGCGAACTGGCCGCCTTTGGGATGGAACAAGCTCGAATCCGTGACGTCATACCGTCGTCCTTGGAACATGATTGTCCGTAGATTTTTGACATCCTCCGCCTTCCGTGACACGACCTTGACCGCCGTCTTGGCTCCGAATCCCAACGGGCATTTGCCACCGGAAGTTGCACCGGAGTCCGGCGGCAGCATGTTCTCTCTCAGTGCATCCCACTGCACGCCGACGTAGCGGTCGCTGAGCTGCGCCACCACCTCGTAGCGCGAGTGAAAGCGCACAAACCACTCCTGTAGCAGCTCATAACGGCGTTTCACGCCCTCGTCGTCCTCTCCGTCGCCGTGCAGCGCGTCCAACGGCCACTCACGGTCCAAGTAGCTGGCCACAGCCTCCGCGTCGTCTGCGGCCTCCGGCGCGAGCCCCAACTCCAGCAGCAGGTACGTGACGTCGTGACCCACCCAGGAACTGTAGATACCAGCGCGAGCGGCGTCGAAGAACGAGTCTCCAGCCACGTCGAACGCCGTGCCGCACAGCGCCACCCAGTGGCCGGACTCGCGCAGCTCCACCAAACGCACACGCGGTGCAGCAGCGAGGTGAGCCGCCGCGAAATTCTTGGGAGGCCGCCGACCCACCAGCTTGCTGCAGTAGAAGCCGCAGACCGCGAGCGCCGCGCCCAGCGCCAGCGACACTAACAGCCGTTCGGAGCTCATCGTTGACAATCGTTGCTAAATAAGAGAGTGTCGGCTTCAAGTTCGCCCTAAGTACGATTCTGACCGAAGGGCACACAATTGAAAATTGCGCGCCACTGGCTCGTAGGGTAGGAGTCCTAGCGCGCCGGCAGGAACGCTGTATGACCGTGGAGGGGGTGATTGTTGGCGCTTCGTGGTTGTGTTGGGCTAGATGGGGAGCTGGTTGTCGTGGACATGTTGCGTCGACCGAGTGGAGTTTACGTTGCGGAGATACGCTGTCGTTGGGCGTTGTTGACGCTAAAGGGGCCGCGCTCCAAGCTGAAGTGAACATGTGGAGATGTGGAGACATACAACATACATTAGCTGGATTACGGTGGCGATTACACGACAATGGCAGCCTGCAGCTCGTCGATCTGCTGCTGCATGCGCGTCATCTGCAATTCGGAAGCTGCGAGTTGCTCTTGCATCTCCTGCATAGCGCTAACGAGATGTGGCACAAGACCGACGTAGTTCAAGGACTTCCAGCCCTCGCCATCCTGCTGCACCAAGTCCGGCAGAATTTCCTCCACGTCGTCGGCTAGGAAGCCTGGAAATACGCCAGCAGGGAAGTTGCGGGACGGAAACTCGTCACGACGCCACTCAAAAGTCACCTGGTGAAAGAAACAATCAGATTACAAGTGCGAGGGTCAGCATGAACCTCAACGAGCGAGCAAATGGTGTCCAAAAGTACCGGGCGAAGTCGTCTGATGGTTTCCTGGGCCGCCTTCAAGTCCTGGACAGCAGTTTTGAGTCGCCGATCCGACGTGTTATCGTGGAGCAAAGCGTGGGAAGTTCCTGCGCATCGAATATCCATCGCGATTCCAACACCGCCCGCGACAACTAAAGCTCCATCCGTACTAACTGTCGAATTTGTTGTGGATGAAACAGCGACATTACCCGCCGATACTGTGAGCCCAGTGTCCACAACAGTAACGCCACCCGTAATGCGAAGCCCGCCAGACGCTATTGTTGTCAGGCCGCCCGCCGCCACTTTGAACTGCGAGGCGCCTCCCACCTTGGCGTCGATGAGTGAGAATCCAGTGGTCACGGTGGAGTCCACGGAGAGTAGTGCCTGACCGAAGGTTGAACCGGCCGTGGCCGTGTTCTTGACAGCGAGGGTATCTGCGGTCGTGCCGGAATCGTAGATCCTCGCTCCACCCGTGGTGACGGTGACACCAGTATCTACAGCGGTTATGCCGCCAGTAACGCTGGCCCCTCCCCCCGACACGGTGACTCCGCCGCTGATGGTGGCTGCGCCGGTCATGGTGGTCGTACCAGTGATAGCGGCCCCGCCGGCCGACACGGTGACTCCGCTGCTGATGGTGGCCGCGCCGGACATGGTGGTCGTACCTGTGATGGTGGTCGTACCTGTGATGGTGGCCCCGCCACCGATGGTGGCCCCGCCGCTGATGGTGGCCCCGCCGCCGATGGTAGCTCCGTCCGCTGTGACAGTTAGTCCGCCTGCCGTAACGACTGCTCCGCCCGCGGTGACTGTGAAGCCGCCGGAAACGATGGTCGTCCGTCCGCCCGCCGCCACTTTGAACTGCGAGGCGCCTCCCACCTTGGCGTCGATGAGTGAGAACCCAGTGGTCACGGTGGAGTCCACGGAGAGTAGTGCCTGACCGAAGGTTGAACCGGCCGTGGCCGTGTTCTTGACAGCGAGGGTATCTGCGGTCGTGCCGGAATCGTAGATCCTCGCTCCACCCGTGGTGACGGTGACACCAGTATCTACAGCGGTTATGCCGCCAGTAACGCTGGCCCCTCCCCCCAACACGGTGACTCCGCCGCTGATGGTGGCTGCGCCGGTCATGGTGGTCGTACCAGTGATAGCGGCCCCGCCGGCCGACACGGTGACTCCGCTGCTGATGGTGGCCGCGCCGGACATGGTGGTCGTACCTGTGATGGTGGCCCCGCCACCGATGGTGGCCCCGCCGCTGATGGTGGCCCCGCCGCCGATGGTAGCTCCGTCCGCTGTGACAGTTAGTCCGCCTGCCGTAACGACTGCTCCGCCCGCGGTGACTGTGAAGCCGCCGGAAACGATGGTCGTCCGTCCGCCCGCCGCCACTTTGAACTGCGAGGCGCCTCCCACCTTGGCGTCGATGAGTGAGAACCCAGTGGTCACGGTGGAGTCCACGGAGAGTAGTGCCTGACCGAAGGTTGAACCGGCCGTGGCCGTGTTCTTGACAGCGAGGGTATCTGCGGTCGTGCCGGAATCGTAGATCCTCGCTCCACCCGTGGTGACGGTGACACCAGTATCTACAGCGGTTATGCCGCCAGTAACGCTGGCCCCTCCCCCCGACACGGTGACTCCGCCGCTGATGGTGGCCGCGCCGGTCATGGTGGTCGTACCTGTGATGGTGGCCCCGCCGCTGATGGTGGCCCCGCCGCCGATGGTAGCTCCGTCCGCTGTGACAGTTAGTCCGCCTGCCGTAACGACTGCTCCGCCCGCGGTGACTGTGAAGCCGCCGGAAACGATGGTCGTCCGTCCGCCCGCCGCCACTTTGAACTGCGAGGCGCCTCCCACCTTGGCGTCGATGAGTGAGAACCCAGTGGTCACGGTGGAGTCCACGGAGAGTAGTGCCTGACCGAAGGTTGAACCGGCCGTGGCCGTGTTCTTGACAGCGAGGGTATCTGCGGTCGTGCCGGAATCGTAGATCCTCGCTCCACCCGTGGTGACGGTGACACCAGTATCTACAGCGGTTATGCCGCCAGTAACGCTGGCCCCTCCCCCCGACACGGTGACTCCGCCGCTGATGGTGGCCGCGCCGGTCATGGTGGTCGTACCTGTGATGGTGGCCCCGCCACCGATGGTGGCCCCGCCGCTGATGGTGGCCCCGCCGCCGATGGTAGCTCCGTCCGCTGTGACAGTTAGTCCGCCTGCCGTAACGACTGCTCCGCCCGCGGTGACTGTGAAGCCGCCGGAAACGATGGTCGTCCGTCCGCCCGCCGCCACTTTGAACTGCGAGGCGCCTCCCACCTTGGCGTCGATGAGTGAGAACCCAGTGGTCACGGTGGAGTCCACGGAGAGTAGTGCCTGACCGAAGGTTGAACCGGCCGTGGCCGTGTTCTTGACAGCGAGGGTATCTGTGGTCGTGCCGGAATCGTAGATCCTCGCTCCACCCGTGGTGACGGTGACACCAGTATCTACAGCGGTTATGCCGCCAGTAACGCTGGCCCCTCCCCCCGACACGGTGACTCCGCCGCTGATGGTGGCTGCGCCGGTCATGGTGGTCGTACCAGTGATAGCGGCCCCGCCGGCCGACACGGTGACTCCGCTGCTGATGGTGGCCGCGCCGGACATGGTGGTCGTACCTGTGATGGTGGCCCCGCCACCGATGGTGGCCCCGCCGCTGATGGTGGCCCCGCCGCCGATGGTAGCTCCGTCCGCTGTGACAGTTAGTCCGCCTGCCGTAACGACTGCTCCGCCCGCGGTGACTGTGAAGCCGCCGGAAACGATGGTCGTCCGTCCGCCCGCCGCCACTTTGAACTGCGAGGCGCCTCCCACCTTGGCGTCGATGAGTGAGAACCCAGTGGTCACGGTGGAGTCCACGGAGAGTAGTGCCTGACCGAAGGTTGAACCGGCCGTGGCCGTGTTCTTGACAGCGAGGGTATCTGCGGTCGTGCCGGAATCGTAGATCCTCGCTCCACCCGTGGTGACGGTGACACCAGTATCTACAGCGGTTATGCCGCCAGTAACGCTGGCCCCTCCCCCCGACACGGTGACTCCGCCGCTGATGGTGGCCGCGCCGGTCATGGTGGTCGTACCTGTGATGGTGGCCCCGCCACCGATGGTGGCCCCGCCGCTGATGGTGGCCCCGCCGCTGATGGTGGCCCCGCCGCCGATGGTAGCTCCGTCCGCTGTGACAGTTAGTCCGCCTGCCGTAACGACTGCTCCGCCCGCGGTGACTGTGAAGCCGCCGGAAACGATGGTCGTCCGTCCGCCCGCCGCCACTTTGAACTGCGAGGCGCCTCCCACCTTGGCGTCGATGAGTGAGAACCCAGTGGTCACGGTGGAGTCCACGGAGAGTAGTGCCTGACCGAAGGTTGAACCGGCCGTGGCCGTGTTCTTGACAGCGAGGGTATCTGCGGTCGTGCCGGAATCGTAGATCCTCGCTCCACCCGTGGTGACGGTGACACCAGTATCTACAGCGGTTATGCCGCCAGTAACGCTGGCCCCTCCCCCCAACACGGTGACTCCGCCGCTGATGGTGGCTGCGCCGGTCATGGTGGTCGTACCTGTGATGGTGGCCCCGCCGGCCGACACGGTGACTCCGCTGCTGATGGTGGCCGCGCCGGACATGGTGGTCGTACCTGTGATGGTGGTCGTACCTGTGATGGTGGCCCCGCCACCGATGGTGGCCCCGCCGCTGATGGTGGCCCCGCCGCCGATGGTAGCTCCGTCCGCTGTGACAGTTAGTCCGCCTGCCGTAACGACTGCTCCGCCCGCGGTGACTGTGAAGCCGCCGGAAACGATGGTCGTCCGTCCGCCCGCCGCCACTTTGAACTGCGAGGCGCCTCCCACCTTGGCGTCGATGAGTGAGAACCCAGTGGTCACGGTGGAGTCCACGGAGAGTAGTGCCTGACCGAAGGTTGAACCGGCCGTGGCCGTGTTCTTGACAGCGAGGGTATCTGCGGTCGTGCCGGAATCGTAGATCCTCGCTCCACCCGTGGTGACGGTGACACCAGTATCTACAGCGGTTATGCCGCCAGTAACGCTGGCCCCTCCCCCCGACACGGTGACTCCGCCGCTGATGGTGGCCGCGCCGGTCATGGTGGTCGTACCTGTGATGGTGGCCCCGCCACCGATGGTGGCCCCGCCGCTGATGGTGGCCCCGCCGCTGATGGTGGCCCCGCCGCCGATGGTAGCTCCGTCCGCTGTGACAGTTAGTCCGCCTGCCGTAACGACTGCTCCGCCCGCGGTGACTGTGAAGCCGCCGGAAACGATGGTCGTCCGTCCGCCCGCCGCCACTTTGAACTGCGAGGCGCCTCCCACCTTGGCGTCGATGAGTGAGAACCCAGTGGTCACGGTGGAGTCCACGGAGAGTAGTGCCTGACCGAAGGTTGAACCGGCCGTGGCCGTGTTCTTGACAGCGAGGGTATCTGCGGTCGTGCCGGAATCGTAGATCCTCGCTCCACCCGTGGTGACGGTGACACCAGTATCTACAGCGGTTATGCCGCCAGTAACGCTGGCCCCTCCCCCCAACACGGTGACTCCGCCGCTGATGGTGGCTGCGCCGGTCATGGTGGTCGTACCTGTGATGGTGGCCCCGCCGGCCGACACGGTGACTCCGCTGCTGATGGTGGCCGCGCCGGACATGGTGGTCGTACCTGTGATGGTGGTCGTACCTGTGATGGTGGCCCCGCCACCGATGGTGGCCCCGCCGCTGATGGTGGCCCCGCCGCCGATGGTAGCTCCGTCCGCTGTGACAGTTAGTCCGCCTGCCGTAACGACTGCTCCGCCCGCGGTGACTGTGAAGCCGCCGGAAACGATGGTCGTCCGTCCGCCCGCCGCCACTTTGAACTGCGAGGCGCCTCCCACCTTGGCGTCGATGAGTGAGAACCCAGTGGTCACGGTGGAGTCCACGGAGAGTAGTGCCTGACCGAAGGTTGAACCGGCCGTGGCCGTGTTCTTGACAGCGAGGGTATCTGCGGTCGTGCCGGAATCGTAGATCCTCGCTCCACCCGTGGTGACGGTGACACCAGTATCTACAGCGGTTATGCCGCCAGTAACGCTGGCCCCTCCCCCCGACACGGTGACTCCGCCGCTGATGGTGGCCGCGCCGGTCATGGTGGTCGTACCTGTGATGGTGGCCCCGCCACCGATGGTGGCCCCGCCGCTGATGGTGGCCCCGCCGCCGATGGTAGCTCCGTCCGCTGTGACAGTTAGTCCGCCTGCCGTAACGACTGCTCCGCCCGCGGTGACTGTGAAGCCGCCGGAAACGATGGTCGTCCGTCCGCCCGCCGCCACTTTGAACTGCGAGGCGCCTCCCACCTTGGCGTCGATGAGTGAGAACCCAGTGGTCACGGTGGAGTCCACGGAGAGTAGTGCCTGACCGAAGGTTGAACCGGCCGGGGCCGTGTTCTTGACAGCGAGGGTATCTGCGGTCGTGCCGGAATCGTAGATCCTCGCTCCACCCGTGGTGACGGTGACACCAGTATCTACAGCGGTTATGCCGCCAGTAACGCTGGCCCCTCCCCCCGACACGGTGACTCCGCCGCTGATGGTGGCCGCGCCGGTCATGGTGGTCGTACCGGTGATGGTGGCCCCGCCGCCGATGGTAGCTCCGTCCGCTGTGACAGTTAGTCCGCCTGCCGTAACGACTGCTCCGCCCGCGGTGACTGTGAAGCCGCCGGAAACGATGGTCGTCCGTCCGCCCGCCGCCACTTTGAACTGCGAGGCGCCTCCCACCTTGGCGTCGATGAGTGAGAACCCAGTGGTCACGGTGGAGTCCACGGAGAGTAGTGCCTGACCGAAGGTTGAACCGGCCGGGGCCGTGTTCTTGACAGCAAGCGTATCTGCGGTCGTGCCGGAATCGTAGATCCTCGCTCCACCCGTGGTGACGGTGACACCAGTATCTACAGCGGTTATGCCGCCAGTAACGCTGGCCCCTCCCCCCAACACGGTGACTCCGCCGCTGATGGTGGCTGCGCCGGTCATGGTGGTCGTACCAGTGATAGCGGCCCCGCCGGCCGACACGGTGACTCCGCTGCTGATGGTGGCCGCGCCGGACATGGTGGTCGTACCTGTGATGGTGGTCGTACCTGTGATGGTGGCCCCGCCACCGATGGTGGCCCCGCCGCTGATGGTGGCCCCGCCGCCGATGGTAGCTCCGTCCGCTGTGACAGTTAGTCCGCCTGCCGTAACGACTGCTCCGCCCGCGGTGACTGTGAAGCCGCCGGAAACGATGGTCGTCCGTCCGCCCGCCGCCACTTTGAACTGCGAGGCGCCTCCCACCTTGGCGTCGATGAGTGAGAACCCAGTGGTCACGGTGGAGTCCACGGAGAGTAGTGCCTGACCGAAGGTTGAACCGGCCGTGGCCGTGTTCTTGACAGCGAGGGTATCTGCGGTCGTGCCGGAATCGTAGATCCTCGCTCCACCCGTGGTGACGGTGACACCAGTATCTACAGCGGTTATGCCGCCAGTAACGCTGGCCCCTCCCCCCGACACGGTGACTCCGCCGCTGATGGTGGCCGCGCCGGTCATGGTGGTCGTACCTGTGATGGTGGCCCCGCCACCGATGGTGGCCCCGCCGCTGATGGTGGCCCCGCCGCCGATGGTAGCTCCGTCCGCTGTGACAGTTAGTCCGCCTGCCGTAACGACTGCTCCGCCCGCGGTGACTGTGAAGCCGCCGGAAACGATGGTCGTCCGTCCGCCCGCCGCCACTTTGAACTGCGAGGCGCCTCCCACCTTGGCGTCGATGAGTGAGAACCCAGTGGTCACGGTGGAGTCCACGGAGAATAGTGCCTGACCGAAGGTTGAACCGGCCAGGGCCGTGTTCTTGACAGCAAGCGTATCTGCGGTCGTGCCGGAATCGTAGATCCTCGCTCCACCCGTGGTGACGGTGACACCAGTATCTACAGCGGTTATGCCGCCAGTAACGCTGGCCCCTCCCCCCGACACGGTGACTCCGCCGCTGATGGTGGCCGCGCCGGTCATGGTGGTCGTACCGGTGATGGTGGCCCCGCCGCCGATGGTAGCTCCGTCCGCTGTGACAGTTAGTCCGCCTGCCGTAACGACTGCTCCGCCCGCGGTGACTGTGAAGCCGCCGGAAACGATGGTCGTCCGTCCGCCCGCCGCCACTTTGAACTGCGAGGCGCCTCCCACCTTGGCGTCGATGAGTGAGAACCCAGTGGTCACGGTGGAGTCCACGGAGAGTAGTGCCTGACCGAAGGTTGAACCGGCCGTGGCCGTGTTCTTGACAGCGAGGGTATCTGCGGTCGTGCCGGAATCGTAGATCCTCGCTCCACCCGTGGTGACGGTGACACCAGTATCTACAGCGGTTATGCCGCCAGTAACGCTGGCCCCTCCCCCCAACACGGTGACTCCGCCGCTGATGGTGGCTGCGCCGGTCATGGTGGTCGTACCAGTGATAGCGGCCCCGCCGGCCGACACGGTGACTCCGCTGCTGATGGTGGCCGCGCCGGACATGGTGGTCGTACCTGTGATGGTGGTCGTACCTGTGATGGTGGCCCCGCCACCGATGGTGGCCCCGCCGCTGATGGTGGCCCCGCCGCCGATGGTAGCTCCGTCCGCTGTGACAGTTAGTCCGCCTGCCGTAACGACTGCTCCGCCCGCGGTGACTGTGAAGCCGCCGGAAACGATGGTCGTCCGTCCGCCCGCCGCCACTTTGAACTGCGAGGCGCCTCCCACCTTGGCGTCGATGAGTGAGAACCCAGTGGTCACGGTGGAGTCCACGGAGAGTAGTGCCTGACCGAAGGTTGAACCGGCCGTGGCCGTGTTCTTGACAGCGAGGGTATCTGCGGTCGTGCCGGAATCGTAGATCCTCGCTCCACCCGTGGTGACGGTGACACCAGTATCTACAGCGGTTATGCCGCCAGTAACGCTGGCCCCTCCCCCCGACACGGTGACTCCGCCGCTGATGGTGGCCGCGCCGGTCATGGTGGTCGTACCGGTGATGGTGGCCCCGCCGCCGATGGTAGCTCCGTCCGCTGTGACAGTTAGTCCGCCTGCCGTAACGACTGCTCCGCCCGCGGTGACTGTGAAGCCGCCGGAAACGATGGTCGTCCGTCCGCCCGCCGCCACTTTGAACTGCGAGGCGCCTCCCACCTTGGCGTCGATGAGTGAGAACCCAGTGGTCACGGTGGAGTCCACGGAGAGTAGTGCCTGACCGAAGGTTGAACCGGCCGTGGCCGTGTTCTTGACAGCGAGGGTATCTGCGGTCGTGCCGGAATCGTAGATCCTCGCTCCACCCGTGGTGACGGTGACACCAGTATCTACAGCGGTTATGCCGCCAGTAACGCTGGCCCCTCCCCCCGACACGGTGACTCCGCCGCTGATGGTGGCCGCGCCGGTCATGGTGGTCGTACCGGTGATGGTGGCCCCGCCGCCGATGGTAGCTCCGTCCGCTGTGACAGTTAGTCCGCCTGCCGTAACGACTGCTCCGCCCGCGGTGACTGTGAAGCCGCCGGAAACGATGGTCGTCCGTCCGCCCGCCGCCACTTTGAACTGCGAGGCGCCTCCCACCTTGGCGTCGATGAGTGAGAACCCAGTGGTCACGGTGGAGTCCACGGAGAATAGTGCCTGACCGAAGGTTGAACCGGCCGTGGCCGTGTTCTTGACAGCGAGGGTATCTGCGGTCGTGCCGGAATCGTAGATCCTCGCTCCACCCGTGGTGACGGTGACACCAGTATCTACAGCGGTTATGCCGCCAGTAACGCTGGCCCCTCCCCCCGACACGGTGACTCCGCCGCTGATGGTGGCCGCGCCGGTCATGGTGGTCGTACCTGTGATGGTGGCCCCGCCACCGATGGTGGCCCCGCCGCTGATGGTGGCCCCGCCGCCGATGGTAGCTCCGTCCGCTGTGACAGTTAGTCCGCCTGCCGTAACGACTGCTCCGCCCGCGGTGACTGTGAAGCCGCCGGAAACGATGGTCGTCCGTCCGCCCGCCGCCACTTTGAACTGCGAGGCGCCTCCCACCTTGGCGTCGATGAGTGAGAACCCAGTGGTCACGGTGGAGTCCACGGAGAGTAGTGCCTGACCGAAGGTTGAACCGGCCGGGGCCGTGTTCTTGACAGCAAGCGTATCTGCGGTCGTGCCGGAATCGTAGATCCTCGCTCCACCCGTGGTGACGGTGACACCAGTATCTACAGCGGTTATGCCGCCAGTAACGCTGGCCCCTCCCCCCAACACGGTGACTCCGCCGCTGATGGTGGCTGCGCCGGTCATGGTGGTCGTACCAGTGATAGCGGCCCCGCCAGCCGACACGGTGACTCCGCTGCTGATGGTGGCCGCGCCGGACATGGTGGTCGTACCTGTGATGGTGGTCGTACCTGTGATGGTGGCCCCGCCACCGATGGTGGCCCCGCCGCTGATGGTGGCCCCGCCGCCGATGGTAGCTCCGTCCGCTGTGACAGTTAGTCCGCCTGCCGTAACGACTGCTCCGCCCGCGGTGACTGTGAAGCCGCCGGAAACGATGGTCGTCCGTCCGCCCGCCGCCACTTTGAACTGCGAGGCGCCTCCCACCTTGGCGTCGATGAGTGAGAACCCAGTGGTCACGGTGGAGTCCACGGAGAGTAGTGCCTGACCGAAGGTTGAACCGGCCGGGGCCGTGTTCTTGACAGCAAGCGTATCTGCGGTCGTGCCGGAATCGTAGATCCTCGCTCCACCCGTGGTGACGGTGACACCAGTATCTACAGCGGTTATGCCGCCAGTAACGCTGGCCCCTCCCCCCGACACGGTGACTCCGCCGCTGATGGTGGCTGCGCCGGTCATGGTGGTCGTACCAGTGATAGCGGCCCCGCCGGCCGACACGGTGACTCCGCTGCTGATGGTGGCCGCGCCGGACATGGTGGTCGTACCTGTGATGGTGGTCGTACCTGTGATGGTGGCCCCGCCACCGATGGTGGCCCCGCCGCTGATGGTGGCCCCGCCGCCGATGGTAGCTCCGTCCGCTGTGACAGTTAGTCCGCCTGCCGTAACGACTGCTCCGCCCGCGGTGACTGTGAAGCCGCCGGAAACGATGGTCGTCCGTCCGCCCGCCGCCACTTTGAACTGCGAGGCGCCTCCCACCTTGGCGTCGATGAGTGAGAACCCAGTGGTCACGGTGGAGTCCACGGAGAGTAGTGCCTGACCGAAGGTTGAACCGGCCGTGGCCGTGTTCTTGACAGCGAGGGTATCTGCGGTCGTGCCGGAATCGTAGATCCTCGCTCCACCCGTGGTGACGGTGACACCAGTATCTACAGCGGTTATGCCGCCAGTAACGCTGGCCCCTCCCCCCGACACGGTGACTCCGCCGCTGATGGTGGCCGCGCCGGTCATGGTGGTCGTACCTGTGATGGTGGCCCCGCCGCTGATGGTGGCCCCGCCGCCGATGGTAGCTCCGTCCGCTGTGACAGTTAGTCCGCCTGCCGTAACGACTGCTCCGCCCGCGGTGACTGTGAAGCCGCCGGAAACGATGGTCGTCCGTCCGCCCGCCGCCACTTTGAACTGCGAGGCGCCTCCCACCTTGGCGTCGATGAGTGAGAACCCAGTGGTCACGGTGGAGTCCACGGAGAGTAGTGCCTGACCGAAGGTTGAACCGGCCGGGGCCGTGTTCTTGACAGCAAGCGTATCTGCGGTCGTGCCGGAATCGTAGATCCTCGCTCCACCCGTGGTGACGGTGACACCAGTATCTACAGCGGTTATGCCGCCAGTAACGCTGGCCCCTCCCCCCGACACGGTGACTCCGCCGCTGATGGTGGCTGCGCCGGTCATGGTGGTCGTACCAGTGATAGCGGCCCCGCCGGCCGACACGGTGACTCCGCTGCTGATGGTGGCCGCGCCGGACATGGTGGTCGTACCTGTGATGGTGGTCGTACCTGTGATGGTGGCCCCGCCACCGATGGTGGCCCCGCCGCTGATGGTGGCCCCGCCGCCGATGGTAGCTCCGTCCGCTGTGACAGTTAGTCCGCCTGCCGTAACGACTGCTCCGCCCGCGGTGACTGTGAAGCCGCCGGAAACGATGGTCGTCCGTCCGCCCGCCGCCACTTTGAACTGCGAGGCGCCTCCCACCTTGGCGTCGATGAGTGAGAACCCAGTGGTCACGGTGGAGTCCACGGAGAGTAGTGCCTGACCGAAGGTTGAACCGGCCGTGGCCGTGTTCTTGACAGCGAGGGTATCTGCGGTCGTGCCGGAATCGTAGATCCTCGCTCCACCCGTGGTGACGGTGACACCAGTATCTACAGCGGTTATGCCGCCAGTAACGCTGGCCCCTCCCCCCGACACGGTGACTCCGCCGCTGATGGTGGCCGCGCCGGTCATGGTGGTCGTACCTGTGATGGTGGCCCCGCCGCTGATGGTGGCCCCGCCGCCGATGGTAGCTCCGTCCGCTGTGACAGTTAGTCCGCCTGCCGTAACGACTGCTCCGCCCGCGGTGACTGTGAAGCCGCCGGAAACGATGGTCGTCCGTCCGCCCGCCGCCACTTTGAACTGCGAGGCGCCTCCCACCTTGGCGTCGATGAGTGAGAACCCAGTGGTCACGGTGGAGTCCACGGAGAGTAGTGCCTGACCGAAGGTTGAACCGGCCGGGGCCGTGTTCTTGACAGCAAGCGTATCTGCGGTCGTGCCGGAATCGTAGATCCTCGCTCCACCCGTGGTGACGGTGACACCAGTATCTACAGCGGTTATGCCGCCAGCGACAGTTAGCCCGCCAGCGACAGTTAGCCCACCAGCAGTAATTGCGGTCGCGCCCGTCGCATCTACCGTGAACACGGACGGAGGATTCGGACCCGTACCGGCCTTGGCGTCGATGAACTTGAACCCAGCGGTGTCCGTCGCGGTCATCTCGAGCACTGTGCTCGTCAGGGTGGCAAACGTGTTGGCGAGCTTGAGCGTGTTGATGTTGGTGTCGTCGGCAATGGTCGCCCCGCCCTTGGTGACGGTTAGGCCGCCAGCAGTAATTGCGGTCGCGCCCGTCGCATCCACCGTGAACACGGACGGAGGATTCGGACCCGTACCGGCCTTGGCGTCGATGAACTTGAACCCAGCGGTGTCCGTCGCGGTCATGTCGATCACCGCTTCGGTCAACGTAGCGAACGTATTCGTGAGCGTGAGCGTGCTCGCGTCCGTGCTGTCGGTGATGGCGGTCGCACCGGTCGCGTCCACCGTGAACACGGACGGAGGATTCGGACCCGTACCGGCCTTGGCGTCGATGAACTTGAACCCAGCGGTGTCCGTCGCGGTCATGTCGATCACCGCTTCGGTCAACGTAGCGAACGTATTCGTGAGCGTGAGCGTGCTCGCGTCCGTGCTGTCGGTGATGGCGGTCGCACCGGTCGCGTCCACCGTGAACACGGACGGAGGATTCGGACCCGTACCGGCCTTGGCGTCGATGAACTTGAACCCAGAGCCGTCCGAGTCGGAGGCGGTCATCTCGAGCACCGTGCTCGTCAAGGTGGCAAACGTGTTGGCGAGCTTGAGCGTGTTGATGTTGGTGTCGTCGGCAATGGTCGCCCCGCCCTTGGTGACGGTTAGGCCGCCAGCAGTAATTGCGGTCGCGCCCGTCGCATCCACCGTGAACACGGACGGAGGATTCGGACCCGTACCGGCCTTGGCGTCGATGAACTTGAACCCAGCGGTGTCCGTCGCGGTCATGTCGATCACCGCTTCGGTCAACGTAGCGAACGTATTCGTGAGCGTGAGCGTGCTCGCGTCCGTGCTGTCGGTGATGGCGGTCGCACCGGTCGCGTCCACCGTGAACACGGACGGAGGATTCGGACCCGTACCGGCCTTGGCGTCGATGAACTTGAACCCAGCGGTGTCCGTCGCGGTCATGTCGATCACCGCTTCGGTCAACGTAGCGAACGTATTCGTGAGCGTGAGCGTGCTCGCGTCCGTGCTGTCGGTGATGGCGGTCGCACCGGTCGCGTCCACCGTGAACACGGACGGAGGATTCGGACCCGTACCGGCCTTGGCGTCGATGAACTTGAACCCAGAGCCGTCCGAGTCGGAGGCGGTCATCTCGAGCACCGTGCTCGTCAAGGTGGCAAACGTGTTGGCGAGCTTGAGCGTGTTGATGTTGGTGTCGTCGGCAATGGTCGCCCCGCCCTTGGTGACGGTTAGGCCGCCAGCAGTAATTGCGGTCGCGCCCGTCGCATCCACCGTGAACACGGACGGAGGATTCGGACCCGTACCGGCCTTGGCGTCGATGAACTTGAACCCAGCGGTGTCCGTCGCGGTCATGTCGATCACCGCTTCGGTCAACGTAGCGAACGTATTCGTGAGCGTGAGCGTGCTCGCGTCCGTGCTGTCGGTGATGGCGGTCGCACCGGTCGCGTCCACCGTGAACACGGACGGAGGATTCGGACCCGTACCGGCCTTGGCGTCGATGAACTTGAACCCAGAGCCGTCCGAGTCGGAGGCGGTCATCTCGAGCACCGTGCTCGTCAAGGTGGCAAACGTGTTGGCGAGCTTGAGCGTGTTGATGTTGGTGTCGTCGGCAATGGTCGCCCCGCCCTTGGTGACGGTTAGGCCGCCAGCAGTAATTGCGGTCGCGCCCGTCGCATCCACCGTGAACACGGACGGAGGATTCGGACCCGTACCGGCCTTGGCGTCGATGAACTTGAACCCAGCGGTGTCCGTCGCGGTCATGTCGATCACCGCTTCGGTCAACGTAGCGAACGTATTCGTGAGCGTGAGCGTGCTCGCGTCCGTGCTGTCGGTGATGGCGGTCGCACCGGTCGCGTCCACCGTGAACACGGACGGAGGATTCGGACCCGTACCGGCCTTGGCGTCGATGAACTTGAACCCAGAGCCGTCCGAGTCGGAGGCGGTCATCTCGAGCACCGTGCTCGTCAAGGTGGCAAACGTGTTGGCGAGCTTGAGCGTGTTGATGTTGGTGTCGTCGGCAATGGTCGCCCCGCCCTTGGTGACGGTTAGGCCGCCAGCAGTAATTGCGGTCGCGCCCGTCGCATCCACCGTGAACACGGACGGAGGATTCGGACCCGTACCGGCCTTGGCGTCGATGAACTTGAACCCAGCGGTGTCCGTCGCGGTCATGTCGATCACCGCTTCGGTCAACGTAGCGAACGTATTCGTGAGCGTGAGCGTGCTCGCGTCCGTGCTGTCGGTGATGGCGGTCGCACCGGTCGCGTCCACCGTGAACACGGACGGAGGATTCGGACCCGTACCGGCCTTGGCGTCGATGAACTTGAACCCAGCGGTGTCCGTCGCGGTCATGTCGATCACCGCTTCGGTCAACGTAGCGAACGTATTCGTGAGCGTGAGCGTGCTCGCGTCCGTGCTGTCGGTGATGGCGGTCGCACCGGTCGCGTCCACCGTGAACACGGACGGAGGATTCGGACCCGTACCGGCCTTGGCGTCGATGAACTTGAACCCAGCGGTGTCCGTCGCGGTCATGTCGATCACCGCTTCGGTCAACGTAGCGAACGTATTCGTGAGCGTGAGCGTGCTCGCGTCCGTGCTGTCGGTGATGGCGGTCGCACCGGTCGCGTCCACCGTGAACACGGACGGAGGATTCGGACCCGTACCGGCCTTGGCGTCGATGAACTTGAACCCAGAGCCGTCCGAGTCGGAGGCGGTCATCTCGAGCACCGTGCTCGTCAAGGTGGCAAACGTGTTGGCGAGCTTGAGCGTGTTGATGTTGGTGTCGTCGGCAATGGTCGCCCCGCCCTTGGTGACGGTTAGGCCGCCAGCAGTAATTGCGGTCGCGCCCGTCGCATCCACCGTGAACACGGACGGAGGATTCGGACCCGTACCGGCCTTGGCGTCGATGAACTTGAACCCAGCGGTGTCCGTCGCGGTCATGTCGATCACCGCTTCGGTCAACGTAGCGAACGTATTCGTGAGCGTGAGCGTGCTCGCGTCCGTGCTGTCGGTGATGGCGGTCGCACCGGTCGCGTCCACCGTGAACACGGACGGAGGATTCGGACCCGTACCGGCCTTGGCGTCGATGAACTTGAACCCAGAGCCGTCCGAGTCGGAGGCGGTCATCTCGAGCACCGTGCTCGTCAAGGTGGCAAACGTGTTGGCGAGCTTGAGCGTGTTGATGTTGGTGTCGTCGGCAATGGTCGCCCCGCCCTTGGTGACGGTTAGGCCGCCAGCAGTAATTGCGGTCGCGCCCGTCGCATCCACCGTGAACACGGACGGAGGATTCGGACCCGTACCGGCCTTGGCGTCGATGAACTTGAACCCAGCGGTGTCCGTCGCGGTCATGTCGATCACCGCTTCGGTCAACGTAGCGAACGTATTCGTGAGCGTGAGCGTGCTCGCGTCCGTGCTGTCGGTGATGGCGGTCGCACCGGTCGCGTCCACCGTGAACACGGACGGAGGATTCGGACCCGTACCGGCCTTGGCGTCGATGAACTTGAACCCAGCGGTGTCCGTCGCGGTCATGTCGATCACCGCTTCGGTCAACGTAGCGAACGTATTCGTGAGCGTGAGCGTGCTCGCGTCCGTGCTGTCGGTGATGGCGGTCGCACCGGTCGCGTCCACCGTGAACACGGACGGAGGATTCGGACCCGTACCGGCCTTGGCGTCGATGAACTTGAACCCAGAGCCGTCCGAGTCGGAGGCGGTCATCTCGAGCACCGTGCTCGTCAAGGTGGCAAACGTGTTGGCGAGCTTGAGCGTGTTGATGTTGGTGTCGTCGGCAATGGTCGCCCCGCCCTTGGTGACGGTTAGGCCGCCAGCAGTAATTGCGGTCGCGCCCGTCGCATCCACCGTGAACACGGACGGAGGATTCGGACCCGTACCGGCCTTGGCGTCGATGAACTTGAACCCAGCGGTGTCCGTCGCGGTCATGTCGATCACCGCTTCGGTCAACGTAGCGAACGTATTCGTGAGCGTGAGCGTGCTCGCGTCCGTGCTGTCGGTGATGGCGGTCGCACCGGTCGCGTCCACCGTGAACACGGACGGAGGATTCGGACCCGTACCGGCCTTGGCGTCGATGAACTTGAACCCAGCGGTGTCCGTCGCGGTCATGTCGATCACCGCTTCGGTCAACGTAGCGAACGTATTCGTGAGCGTGAGCGTGCTCGCGTCCGTGCTGTCGGTGATGGCGGTCGCACCGGTCGCGTCCACCGTGAACACGGACGGAGGATTCGGACCCGTACCGGCCTTGGCGTCGATGAACTTGAACCCAGCGGTGTCCGTCGCGGTCATGTCGATCACCGCTTCGGTCAACGTAGCGAACGTATTCGTGAGCGTGAGCGTGCTCGCGTCCGTGCTGTCGGTGATGGCGGTCGCACCGGTCGCGTCCACCGTGAACACGGACGGAGGATTCGGACCCGTACCGGCCTTGGCGTCGATGAACTTGAACCCAGAGCCGTCCGAGTCGGAGGCGGTCATCTCGAGCACCGTGCTCGTCAAGGTGGCAAACGTGTTGGCGAGCTTGAGCGTGTTGATGTTGGTGTCGTCGGCAATGGTCGCCCCGCCCTTGGTGACGGTTAGGCCGCCAGCAGTAATTGCGGTCGCGCCCGTCGCATCCACCGTGAACACGGACGGAGGATTCGGACCCGTACCGGCCTTGGCGTCGATGAACTTGAACCCAGCGGTGTCCGTCGCGGTCATGTCGATCACCGCTTCGGTCAACGTAGCGAACGTATTCGTGAGCGTGAGCGTGCTCGCGTCCGTGCTGTCGGTGATGGCGGTCGCACCGGTCGCGTCCACCGTGAACACGGACGGAGGATTCGGACCCGTACCGGCCTTGGCGTCGATGAACTTGAACCCAGAGCCGTCCGAGTCGGAGGCGGTCATCTCGAGCACCGTGCTCGTCAAGGTGGCAAACGTGTTGGCGAGCTTGAGCGTGTTGATGTTGGTGTCGTCGGCAATGGTCGCCCCGCCCTTGGTGACGGTTAGGCCGCCAGCAGTAATTGCGGTCGCGCCCGTCGCATCCACCGTGAACACGGACGGAGGATTCGGACCCGTACCGGCCTTGGCGTCGAT